>NC_081407.1:531392856-531716190 GCF_030272615.1 Cryptomeria japonica
TCTGAGCCTGATATTAACATGTTTGAGACCGTTATAGAAAGTGATGAGGAGTCTCTGCAGAGTGAATTTAGTGACTGCGATGTGCTAGACAGTAAAAGGTCCTACCAAGGACAACTAACACTTGATTGGCATCCTACACTGAATGTGGTAACCATTGAAGATGAAGAAGTTCATCTTAGAAGACCTAGTGATGAAGAAGTGAAAAATCTCACCAAGGCTGCTATAGCTAAGGCAAAGCACAATTACAACCTAAGGAGCACTAGAAAGGATAGTGATCAGGGTGAACCTGGTTCCATGTTTATAAAAGAGGTTATTCAGAAAAAGACAACAAGTAGTGCCATTCCCCCTCAAATGGGTCAAGAAAAGAAAGATCAAATTAAAGATGTACATAAGAGTACAGGTGATAATAATACCAATGATACACAAGGAGCTACCACAACAAAGAAGGCAAGTCAGCCTAAGGCAGAAAGAGTTAGAGCTAATACTGAATTGATTAGTAATTCCACATTTGACATGGCTCAAGCTCTTACACAAATGAAAGTTACTGTCCCATTAATAGAATTATTGAAAACAAAAGAACACAGGGAAGCAACATTGTCTTTATTTTCTAACATATCTGATAGTAACACAGTTTTACCCACCGATTTAGTTAAAAATGGAAAGGATCAAGAGTTCCAAACCCTAGAGGTTTATGTTGGAACAACTATTACTCAAGAACCATCACAGGTAGATCCTTTTTATGTCACTTTATTAGTGAATAACCGGTTGATTAAAAATTGTATGATAGATTCAGGTGCAGCTGCTAATGTAATGCCTTATGGTGTTATGAAAGAATTAGGATTATCAGTGACTACAGTGTATGGGAAATGTTATGCTATGGATAATAGAGAAGTGCCTGTGATAGGTACAATGAAAGATGTTGAAGTGAAAATAGCAGCATTCCCTGTAGCACCATATAAAATGGATGTTATTGTCACTGATACTAAGCCTCATTATGGCATATTGTTATCCAGGCAGTGGGCAGTAGCAGTAGGAGGAAATGTCCAATTGGACTTATCTTATGCTACCATCCCAATCAATGGGAATCAGGTCAAGTTGTATAGAGAACCACGTGCTCCTAGAGTAATTGAAAATGTAGATCCTAATATGCTCAATTGTATGATTGATGTAGATCTTGATAATTTTAGACTACAACCAATTTTACCTTAGTTAAAGAATACTGACTCCATTTTGATCGAATTAGAATCACAACAACATGGTCTATGGAAAATGTACTTTGATGGAGCTTTCTCCAAAGAAGGATTTGGAGGAGGGGTTCTTTTTGTATCCCCATCAGGTATAACTTTTAAGTGTTCTTTCTTATTGGCTTTCCAGTGCACAAATAATACTGCAGAGTATGAAGCCCTATTATTGGGGCTTGAGGTTGCAAAGAGGCATGGAATCCAACTATTGAAAGTTTTAGGAGATTCAGAATTGGTTGTCTCTCAGGTAAGATACAAATATGCATCAAAAAATGATAGATTGAAAAGATATAAACATGCAGTCTGGGATGTTATTGAGCATTTTAGTGCATTTTCTATTAATTGGATAGAAAGATCAAAGAATATCATTGCAGACTTCTTAGCTACTATTGCATTAAAGGATGATGATACAACACTAACTGGTATATCCACTATGGAAATAAAGTCTAGGACTACCATCCTTGATAATATGTATAATTGGTAAGTTTTTGCTGATGATGAAGATATTCTTAGGTTCATACAATGCATAGATGATTATGATGGACATAAGATTGACTGCAATGCATTGGTGGAGGTGGTTGATAATAGAGAGACAATATTTGGAAATGACTTGGTTCAGTTGGAAACAAATGAGATACCTAAGGGGTTGGTAGAGCTTGAGGGCATGTTCAGTTATAATGATAGTCACCTGCATCAACAATCTACTACCAAGTTAGAAGATGTGAGGCCTCACCTCGACTCAGTTTGACATTCAGTGGATTTTATATTTTAGACTACTATGGATACTTTGTTTTGATGCATTTTGAGATTTAGAACTTTTATGACTTCAGGATATTGGATAACATTGCTATGAATTGATGTTTTACTTACATGCTTTATGAGATAGAACACTACATGATTATTAGATAGAATGATATTGCAATGATAGATGTCGTTAATGAATTTGCAGGACTTTACTTTGAATATAGAACTATGATGTATGTTTAGTTTATGTGAATTGGGATGAAAATTGCTTATGTGAATTTGCTTGACAAAAGATGTATTCAATCTGTGCAGATGAAAATTGTATGCAAGTAATGATGTGCATTGTTATATTATTGAATTATATTTTATATGAATATTTGGGAGTACTAATGTGTACATTGAGATGCGCAGGAAATTTACCATGTGACCATGGAAAATTACGGAGAATCAAACCTAGACTTATGTATGTTCGTAAAGCCAGGGTTTGTCTATTTGGAGAGACAACACCCCGTTTGTGTTGTATTTTATTCGTATCAGTATATGCTGCATGTGTGTTTTGTGTTATTTAAATTTATTGTGTAAAAACCTCAAGAGACAATTTCATGTTTATTTTTGTAAAAGTATTTTATTAGTGTCACTTGACACATGTGAGGATTTAAATTTTAATATTTTATCTTGTCTCTTGATGGGAAAGTGTTAATTATTATTAATTTTAAATAAAATAATGTGTTGTCAAAAAGATATTTTGAGAATATAATATTTGGTGTGGTCAACTTATGTTTGACCCGAAAATAAACTTCAGAGGGGTTTAAGATGGGTTAAATGAACACCTAGGGGTAGTTTATTAGGGTTTCCTGAAGCCCATAAGGTATACCTAGGGGTTAGGGGTAATTTTAGGCAAGTTTCTACTTTATTATGATCTTTTTAATGCTTTTAAAATTGGTTTTTTTGAGTTGAGCGAAAATTGAAAATTGAAGTGAAATCAAATCCAGATTTTCCCTCTTGGAAGGAAAGTCTTTTTGCATTTTTGCTTTCTTCCTTCCTTTTGTTAATTTTTCTTAGAATCCTGTGAGAACTCAGTGAGTGAGCTTCTTAAGGAAGATTTTTGGGAATAGCTGATTAATCACCCACTCTCCATTTTTGGAGACAGAAGAAAATTTGGAAAATAATGTTATGGGATAAAGAAATTGATTAAGGAAAAATAAAGAATTGTGGACTGGGCAGCTCTTCTTCAGATATCATTATAACCTTTGGGCAGAATAAGGTTGGTTTCATTTTTACTTTTAATGTCTAGTTTTGTTTATTTCTGAAAGTTGTTGAATAAGGAAATCTGTATTCTTGAAAATGGATGTTTGAAAAACTTTTGGTTTGATTTTTGAATGAATGTGTTTTGGGAGTTTTCTCAAGATCTCTCTTTCTCTTGGGAGAGAAGAGGATCTTGAGGGTGGTAGCAGTGACAGCCCTCGAGTGAGAGACTCTCTTTAGAGAGCGATCACAAGGGATCTTTGTGTGACCCTTGCTGCATGGCCTGTTTGTGCAATGGGGGTCATAAGGAGGGTTATAAGGCTAAAATGCCTTTGGGGGCCATAAGGATTATGGGGTTGAGATTTGATATGTTATTTGTGCCATGAGGTGGCTTCTTGTTATTACATACTTGCAGATTCTCCTCAGGGTATTTGGTCCACTACCACCCTTTGAAAATGTTCACCACCAGAGTGTGGTGCTGTGAAAGCCAGGTTGGGAATGTGTCTGGAATATTTGTATGTTTGTGTTTCTTTGTGTTTGCCTGTTTGATACCCGTCTAGGAATTGGTTCTCCGAGCTCGGGGGTGGCTACCAGTTAGCCTAGGCTGGGAGGTGAGCACTCCGTGGTCAGTTTTGTGTTTTCTATTATGCAGGAAATCCAGAGGAAAGAGGATAGAAATTCATGAAAGATATTCAGAAGATGGAATTTTGAAGATATTGGAATTCAGTTGCAGATGTTGTTTAAAAGTTGTTGTGAATAAATGCCTCATTCAAAAAAAAGAGAAGCAAGTTGTAATTTTGTAATTTCAGATTTGAAGTCTTATTGTTGTGACTATTCAGAGAAAACATTCTGTGAATTTGGTAGTATATATATTAGAGATGTTTTAAAGAAAGAGAAAAGGCTTGATTTTACTTCTAGTATATTTGAAAAAGGAAAGTAAATTAGTGATGCACGCAAAGCTTCTTGTTTTATGAAGGAAATAAAAAAGTCTGTTTTCATTTAGATTTTTACCTGTATTTTTAATTAAGTCAAATTAGAAGTTTATTTAAGCTGGAAGCTTTTAAGTATTTTAGATAGCAAGAAAAGTTGTTTTATGTGAATATTTTATTTAAAGAAATATTAAAGGATTTCTTATTACAAAAAAAAAAACGAATAATGAATCCTTGTGGAATACTATAGATTGTATTAACTTTAATTTAGAAGTTTTTTTTTTTTTTGTGCATTTAAATTTGTATATATATACATATATATATTTTATATATTTGATTTATCTTAAGGTCATCTTTTTCCTTTATTATATTAGCAAAAAAAAAGATTGTATGTAATAATTCCTTTTTTTTTAAAAAAATATGTAAATTTTATTTGGAATTAAATTTATCTTGTTATTTACGCATGTTAATTTTTTTGTAAATACCGTATATATTTATATATATATACATATATATATATATAAAAATATATATATTTATATATATATATATATATATTTAAATGTTAATGTGTTTTAAAAAAAATTTAATTTTCAAAAAAATTTTTATGTTGGGGACCCCGCGGGTTCCACTGTGTGTACGCACAGTGGACGCCCGCGCGGCGCCCACTGTGTGCACACACAGTGGAGCCGCTTGCGGCTCCCACTGTGTGGGCACACAGTGGACGGCCGCGGCAGCCACTGTGTGGGCACACAGTGGTGCCGCCAGCGGCGCCCACTGTGTGGGCACACAGTGGTGCCGCGGCGCCACTGTGCGCTCACACAGTGGTGCGCGCGGCCAGCCACCACCTAACAACCTCCGCGACCTGCGATTTATTTCGGACATGGCCGCCGGAGAATCTTCGGCCCGCCATGAGCTCTTCGCCTGTTAAAAAATAATGGGTAAAACCCTAGCCCGATAGGGGCTAGGGAAGTTTAGTTTTTTTTTAAATATAAAAAAGAAAATAATATGTATTTGGGGTTTTAGGTAATGGTTAAATAGGAATTTAGAACCCTAATTAGGGTTGAGGAAATTAAGTGGTAATTTTTAGCAAGTTGAAATGGATTTAGGAGGTTAGGATTAAAATATTGGAATAAATGTAGAATATATATATAATAATATATATGTTTCCATATATATATATATGGAGATATATATATGAATATATATGTATGTTTTTTTTTTAGTTTAATTGATTTAAGAAATTAAATTATGGATTTTCAAAATATATGCACAATCTATATGTATATATGTGCATTTTACATGTTCTCAATATTGTTTTAAAAAAAAAAATCGTAAAGGAGAAATTAATTAAAATTACTAAGACTTTATAGTCATAGTGGGAAATAAATCTTGAAATATCTTCCCTAATATTTTTAGTATGAGTAATTTAATAAAACTATAAATTAAATACCTTTTGGAGATAGAAATTTAAACCAGTAGGTTTTTCCACAATTAAATTATAACTGATTGTCGATGCTTCGTTCGTTTCAGAATGAGCTCGAATTTATTAATGAAATTTTCGTTAACGCCTGTCGCAAGAGTGTGCTTGTTAATTAAATTTAGTATCTTTTTTAAAAAAAAATTTGTTCCGTTTTTGCCCTAAATTTTGGGCATGACATTTTGGTATCAGAGCAGGGTTTCCACACTAGGAGCCTTACTCACTTACGTTTCGCCTTAGAATATTTTAAATTATTTTGTTAATGGAAATTTGAATTTAAATAAATTTAATTCTAAAAGAAATAAATTAATTGTTTTGTATTATTTTCCTCTTAGGATGCCTCCGTTGACGCGACAAGCTCGCAAGCGCGGACGGGGTCCTAGACGTGAGCGCCTAGCTCGCAATGAGGAAGAGAGGGAGGCATCGGTTCCAGAGGAGAACCCAGGAGCACCTCCCGAACAGTCAAATGAACCTAACCGTGACCTTCTAGCAGCCATTCAGAATCTTATTGGCATTGTTCAGGAAAGGATTCCAGCAGAGAACCCTCCGGTTAGGAGTCATGACTCTGGGAGTCATAGATCTGTTGATAGAGAACGAAGCAGGAGCCCGGCTCCGATTCCTGTAGAGAGCCAGGGTGGTAATGAGCCAGAGTCAGTGCATATGCCAGGACCACCTCCTGCGGTGGAACCAGTCTATTTTGAGAGAGGTCGTCGAGATCCAGGGGATCTCATCAGGGAGGTCATGCGCCTCCAACCACCATCCTTCGGAGGTTCTACAGATGGAGTAGAGGCCGAGGCATGGCTTCTGAGTCTTGAGAGGTGCTTTGCGTTGCATTCTTATGAGAGCAACTTGAAAGCACGTGTTGCAGTTCATCTTCTGAGAGGAACAGCCTCCACCTGGTGGAGACAGGAAGAGTACAAATGCGGATTAGCACCTGATACACTCACTTGGGAGATATTCACCGAGAGGTTCCGTGAGAGGTACCTATCAGAGCACTTCAGGCAGCGTCGTATAGACGAATTTCATGATCTCCAACAAAAAGGCTTGTCAGTAACCCAGTATGAGAGTAAATTCTTTGAGTTGTTGCCATATGTAGATTATCTAAAGGATGAGAAACTTCTTGTAAACCGCTTCATCAGGGGATTGAATGCCGGTATAGCCGGGCCTGTTAGGATGTCCGCTCCAGAGAGCCTTCGGGTTGCTGTAGAGAAGGCACTGATTGCCGAGGAAATTCAGGTTAGACCTCAGGACAATAGGGATCGGTATCAGAACCGAAATCCCGCACCTCAGACTTATGGATTCCAGAAACCACATTGGAAGGGGAACAACCGAAATTCTCAGGGGTTCTCCAAACCCCCTCCTCCACAACAAACACCACAGAACCAGAGGCAGAAGCCTCCACAGTATCCGCAGGGCTCCAAGCCCAAGCAGTGGCAGACTCAGGGACAGAAACGTGATCAGAGAGCACAGGGGCAGTACACACAGCCAGCGGGGACTCAGCAGTCCTCCAGGGGTGGGTACAGCGGATCCAGTAGGACAGGAGGTCAGGGTTTTTCTAGGCCTCAGGGTGCCCAGTTCCAGGCACGGGGTGCTTGCTTTACTTGTGGAGCCATGGGGCACTTGGCGAGGGATTGCCCTCAGGGACAGGTAGCAGGGAGTCAGCGGATGGCCGCTTCAGAGCCGACAGTTGGTGATATGGGCAGGTCCCATAGAGTTTTTGCAGCGGTTGACAACCGCCAGGCCGATCATCAGGCCACGGTTATCGAATCTTCAGGTATAATCAGAGGTAACAATGTATCTATTTTGTTTGATTCAGGAGCTACTGACTCCTTTATATCTCCGTTGGTTGTGGAGCGTTGCGGGCTAGTGGCAACTAGGCAGGGTGTCAGTTGGGAAGTGGAATTAGCTTCAGGGGCTAGAGTGTCAGTGGAATCAGAAGTTAGGGCATGTCAGTTGCAGATTGGCAAAACCACCACTGTAGTAGACCTTAGAGTGACTCCACTTGGATCTTATGGAATCGTACTTGGCATGGATTGGCTTTATGCCCACAGAGCCAAGATGGATTGCCGCCTGAAAAAGATCGAGTGTGAGGATGATCATGGTTCGCCCATAGTTATCACCGGGATTCAGAGGCCCGTGTCTCTTCGTATGATCTCCGCAATGCAGCTCAAGCGGAGCATGCGGAAGGGATGTCAGCTTTTTGCTATCACTATCAGTGACAGAGGAGAAGAGGAGGAAAAAGAAACATCGCTCGATGACCATCCTATCCTTCAGGGATATTCAGATGTATTTCCTTCAGAGTTACCGGGAATGCCTCCCTGCAGAGAGATTGATTTTCATATAGACCTAGTACCAGGAGCCGAGCCAGTTTCCAGAGCACCTTATAGAATGACCACAAATGAGCTTAATGAACTTAAAATTCAGCTTGAGGAACTTCTTGAGAAGGGTCATATCCGTCCTAGCGTATCCCCATGGGGTGCACCAGTTATCTTCGTTAAGAAGAAGGATGGATCTCTCCGATTGTGTATGGATTACCGGCAGCTAAGTAAAGTAACCATCAAGAACCGATATCCCTTGCCCAGAATTGATGATTTATTTGACCAGCTTCAGGGTGCCAAAGTCTTTTCCAAAATAGATCTGAAGTCAGGATACCATCAGTTGAGAATAGTGGAAAGTGATATCCACAAGACCGCATTTCGCACTAGATATGGTCACTATGAGTTTACCGTAGTCCCCTTTGGACTTACGAATGCCCCAGTAGTTTTTATGAGTCTCATGAATGGGGTGTTCCGTACCTTTCTGGACCGTTTTGTTATCGTGTTCCTCGATGATATATTGATATATTCTCGGAATGAGAAGGAGCATGAGGAGCACCTGAAACAGGTATTGCAGTGTTTGCGAGATAACCAGTTGTTTGGCAGCCTATCGAAGTGTGCTTTCTTTCGATCTGAGGTCAAGTACCTTGGACACGTTATTTCCGGTGATGGGATCTCAGTTGACCCATCAAAGATTAGGGCTATTATGGATTGGCCAGCGCCTACCAGTGTGACAGAGGTCAGGAGTTTTATGGGTTTAGCAGGATATTACCGACGTTTTGTCGAAGGTTTCTCCAGAGTCGCACACCCTATTACCTCTCTTCAGCGTAAAGGGAAGAAATTTGAGTGGACAGAGAAGTGCGAGAAGGCCTTTCAGGAACTCAAGAAGGCACTTACTAGCGCTCCTATCCTTGTTGTACCAGATCCTTCAGCTGATTTCATGGTTTGTACCGATGCTTCCTTAGAGGGTTTAGGGGCAGTTCTTATGCAAGGTGGAAGGGCCATAGCTTTCGAGTCTAGGAAACTTAAGACTCATGAACTTAATTATCCCACTCACGACCTTGAGCTCGCAGCAGTAGTGCATGCACTTGTGAGGTGGAGACACTTTCTTCTAGGACATCACTTTGAGTTGCATTCAGATCATCAGAGTCTTCAGTACATCTTCACTCAGCCGAACCTTAATGCACGTCAGAGGAGATGGATGGAGTTTTTGTGCGAATATGATTTTGACGTTCACTACATCAAGGGAAAGGAAAATGTAGTTGCGGATGCCTTGAGTAGGAGACGTCATGAGGTTTACACCATATCCATGGGCACAGACTTGAGGGACCGCATACTTCGGCATTTGTCAGAGGATGGATGGTATGCAGAGGTTTGTCAGGTGTTACGTTCTCAGGTCACACTAGAGGGGAAATATGTGGATTATTCTTTGGAGTCCGATGGACTATTACGCCACAGAGGGCACATTTATGTACCTTCCTCCGGAGGGTTGCGAGAGTTTATTGTCTCGGAAGCTCATAGAGCTCCTTATGCTGCGCATCCCGGGGTTAGGAAGTTGCATGCAGACTTGAGGCAGTTGTATCATTGGCCGGGAATGCGGCAGCTCATTGCTGAGATAGTAGCTCGGTGTCTCGAGTGTCAGAGGGTAAAGGCGGAGCACCGCCATCCAGGTGGGTTGCTTCAGTCTCATGCTATACCAGAGTGGAAGTGGGATACTATATCCATGGATTTCATCATTGGTCTCCCTATGTCTTCTCGTCGCCATGATGCTATCTTGGTGACAGTTGACAAGTTGACCAAAGTAGCTCACTTTTCACCAGTTCGTACTACATTCACAGCACCTGCAGTAGCACAGGTGTTCTTGCGAGACATTGTTAGACTACATGGCGTACCCCGCAAGATTATTTCTGACAGGGATTCTCTTTTCACTTCTACCTTTTTGGAAGTCATTACAGGCAGCTATGGGCACAAAGCTCAATTTCAGTACAGCTTATCACCCGGAGACAGATGGTCAGACAGAGAGAGTCAATCAGGTGTTAGAGGATATGCTTCGTATGTACGTCATGGATCATCAGACCCGATGGGAGGAGTATCTTCCCTTAGTGGAGTTTGCCTATAACAATGGGCATCACACTTCTTTGGGAATGCCACCCTACCAGGCATTATACGGCAGGCCTTGCAGGACGCCTTTGAGTTGGGATCGCATAGAGGATAGAGTTGCTATTGGTCCTGAGTTAGTTCGAGATATGGAACAGCAAGTGGATTTGATTAGGCAGCGTCTCAGAGAGGCTCAGGATAGACAGAAGAAGTATGCCGATGCAAAAAGGATTGACCGTAGTTACTTGGTTGGAGACAGAGTTTTCTTGAGAGTGCGACCGCATAAGAGTCCGATCCGTTACGGAAAGGGTTCTAAGCTCGCACCTCGCTTTGTAGGACCTTTTGAGATTCTGGAGAGGATAGGCCCAGTTGCCTACCGTTTAGCTTTGCCACCTAGCCTGTCATGCATCCACGATGTGTTTCATGTTTCAGTTTTGAGAAAATATATCTATGATGAGTCTCACATTTTAGATTGGGATGCCTTGCAGGTGGAGTCGGACGGGTAGCTAGCTTTGGAGCCCATTCGCATTTTGGCACGCCGGACATTGGCCCTTCGAGGTCGAGAGCTGGACCAGGTTAGGGTCCAGTGGGATTGTTATGATGAGGTTATGGCTTCATGGGAGGACGCAGCACGTATGAGATCAGAGTACCCTCACCTCTTTGATGAACTCCAGGAGGAAGTTCATGCCTAGAGGGGGAGGATGTGAGGCTTCACCTCGACTCAGTTTGACATTCAGTGGATTTTATATTTTAGACTACTATGGATACTTTGTTTTGATGCATTTTGAGATTTAGAACTTTTATGACTTCAGGATATTGGATAACATTGCTATGAATTGATGTTTTACTTACATGCTTTATGAGATAGAACACTACATGATTATTAGATAGAATGATATTGCAATGATAGATGTCGTTAATGAATTTGCAGTACTTTACTTTGAATATAGAACTATGATGTATGTTTAGTTTATGTGAATTGGGATGAAAATTGCTTATGTGAATTTGCTTGACAAAAGATGTATTCAATCTGTGCAGATGAAAATTGTATGCAAGTAATGATGTGCATTGTTATATTATTGAATTATATTTTATATGAATATTTGGGAGTACTAATGTGTACATTGAGATGCGCAGGAAATTTACCATGTGACCATGGAAAATTACAGAGAATCAAACCTAGACTTATGTATGTTCGTAAAGCCAGGGTTTGTCTATTTGGAGAGACAACACCCCGTTTGTGTTGTATTTTATTCGTATCAGTATATGCTGCATGTGTGTTTTGTGTTATTTAAATTTATTGTGTAAAAACCTCAAGAGACAATTTCATGTTTATTTTTGTAAAAGTATTTTATTAGTGTCACTTGACACATGTGAGGATTTAAATTTTAATATTTTATCTTGTCTCTTGATGGGAAAGTGTTAATTATTATTAATTTTAAATAAAATAATGTGTTGTCAAAAAGATATTTTGAGAATATAATATTTGGTGTGGTCAACTTATGTTTGACCCGAAAATAAACTTCAGAGGGGTTTAAGATGGGTTAAATGAACACCTAGGGGTAGTTTATTAGGGTTTCCTGAAGCCCATAAGGTATACCTAGGGGTTAGGGGTAATTTTAGGCAAGTTTCTACTTTATTATGATCTTTTTAATGCTTTTAAAATTGGTTTTTTTGAGTTGAGCGAAAATTGAAAATTGAAGTGAAATCAAATCCAGATTTTCCCTCTTGGAAGGAAAGTCTTTTTGCATTTTTGCTTTCTTCCTTCCTTTTGTTAATTTTTCTTAGAATCCTGTGAGAACTCAGTGAGTGAGCTTCTTAAGGAAGATTTTTGGGAATAGCTGATTAATCACCCACTCTCCATTTTTGGAGACAGAAGAAAATTTGGAAAATAATGTTATGGGATAAAGAAATTGATTAAGGAAAAATAAAGAATTGTGGACTGGGCAGCTCTTCTTCAGATATCATTATAACCTTTGGGCAGAATAAGGTTGGTTTCATTTTTACTTTTAATGTCTAGTTTTGTTTATTTCTGAAAGTTGTTGAATAAGGAAATCTGTATTCTTGAAAATGGATGTTTGAAAAACTTTTGGTTTGATTTTTGAATGAATGTGTTTTGGGAGTTTTCTCAAGATCTCTCTTTCTCTTGGGAGAGAAGAGGATCTTGAGGGTGGTAGCAGTGACAACCCTCGAGTGAGAGACTCTCTTTAGAGAGCGATCACAAGGGATCTTTGTGTGACCCTTGCTGCATGGCCTGTTTGTGCAATGGGGGTCATAAGGAGGGTTATAAGGCTAAAATGCCTTTGGGGGCCATAAGGATTATGGGGTTGAGATTTGATATGTTATTTGTGCCATGAGGTGGCTTCTTGTTATTACATACTTGCGGATTCTCCTCAGGGTATTTGGTCCACTACCACCCTTTGAAAATGTTCACCACCAGAGTGTGGTGCTGTGAAAGCCAGGTTGGGAATGTGTCTGGAATATTTGTATGTTTGTGTTTCTTTGTGTTTGCCTGTTTGATACCCGTCTAGGAATTGGTTCTCCGAGCTCGGGGGTGGCTACCAGTTAGCCTAGGCTGGGAGGTGAGCACTCCGTGGTCAGTTTTGTGTTTTCTATTATGCAGGAAATCCAGAGGAAAGAGGATAGAAATTCATGAAAGATATTCAGAAGATGGAATTTTGAAGATATTGGAATTCAGTTGCAGATGTTGTTTAAAAGTTGTTGTGAATAAATGCCTCATTCAAAAAAAGAGAAGCAAGTTGTAATTTTGTAATTTCAGATTTGAAGTCTTATTGTTGTGACTATTCAGAGAAAACATTCTGTGAATTTGGTAGTATATATATTAGAGATGTTTTAAAGAAAGAGAAAAGGCTTGATTTTACTTCTAGTATATTTGAAAAAGGAAAGTAAATTAGTGATGCATGCAAAGCTTCTTGTTTTATGAAGGAAATAAAAAAGTCTGTTTTCATTTAGATTTTTACCTGTATTTTTAATTAAGTCAAATTAGAAGTTTATTTAAGCTGGAAGCTTTTAAGTATTTTAGATAGCAAGAAAAGTTGTTTTATGTGAATATTTTATTTAAAGAAATATTAAAGGATTTCTTATTACAAAAAAAAAAACGAATAATGAATCCTTGTGGAATACTATAGATTGTATTAACTTTAATTTAGAAGTTTTTTTTTTTTTTGTGCATTTAAATTTGTATATATATACATATATATATTTTATATATTTGATTTATCTTAAGGCCATCTTTTTCCTTTATTATATTAGCAAAAAAAAAGATTGTATGTAATAATTCCTTTTTTTTTTAAAAAATATGTAAATTTTATTTGGAATTAAATTTATCTTGTTATTTACGCATGTTAATTTTTTTGTAAATACCGTATATATTTATATATATATACATATATATATATATATTTATATATATATATATATATATATATTTATATATATATATATATATATATATATTTAAATGTTAATGTGTTTTAAAAAAAAATTTAATTTTCAAAAAAATTTTTATGTTGGGGACCCCGCGGGTTCCACTGTGTGTACGCACAGTGGACGCCCGCGCGGCGCCCACTGTGTGCACACACAGTGGAGCCGCTTGCGGCTCCCACTGTGTGGGCACACAGTGGACGGCCGCGGCCGCCACTGTGTGGCCACACAGTGGTGCCGCCAGCGGCGCCCACTGTGTGGGCACACAGTGGTGCCGCGGCGCCACTGTGCGCTCACACAGTGGTGCGCGCGGCCAGCCACCACCTAACAACCTCCGCGACCTGCGATTTATTTCGGACATGGCCGCCGGAGAATCTTCAGCCCGCCATGAGCTCTTCGCCTGTTAAAAAAAAATGGGTAAAACCCTAGCCCGATAGGGGCTAGGGAAGTTTAGTTTTTTTTTAAATATAAAAAAGAAAATAATATGTATTTGGGGTTTTAGGTAATGGTTAAATAGGAATTTAGAACCCTAATTAGGGTTGAGGAAATTAAGTGGTAATTTTTAGCAAGTTGAAATGGATTTAGGAGGTTAGGATTAAAATATTGGAATAAATGTAGAATATATATATAATAATATATATGTTTCCATATATATATATATGGGGATATATATATGAATATATATGTATGTTTTTTTTTTAGTTTAATTGATTTAAGAAATTAAATTATGGATTTTCAAAATATATGCACAATCTATATGTATATATGTGCATTTTACATGTTCTCAATATTGTTTTAAAAAAAAAAATCGTAAAGGAGAAATTAATTAAAATTACTAAGACTTTATAGTCATAGTGGGAAATAAATCTTGAAATATCTTCCCTAATATTTTTAGTATGAGTAATTTAATAAAACTATAAATTAAATACCTTTTGGAGATAGAAATTTAAACCAGTAGGTTTTTCCGCAATTAAATTATAACTGATTGTCGATGCTTCGTTCGTTTCAGAATGAGCTCGAATTTATTAATGAAATTTTCGTTAACGCCTGTCGCAAGAGTGTGCTTGTTAATTAAATTTAGTATCTTTTTTAAAAAAAAATTTGTTCCGTTTTTGCCCTAAATTTTGGGCATGACAGAAGACTTGGAGGAAGTAAACTTAGGGACTGAATCATCCCCTAGGTTGGTATACATTGGAAAAAACTTGCCTCCTCATGTAAGAACTAATCTCATTAATTTATTGAAAAGGTATATGCATGTGTTTGCTTGGTCTTATGAAGACCTAAATGTGTATAGACAAGACTTGTTTCAGCATGAAGTTCCTTTACTTCCAGATGCTAAGCCTTTCAGACAAAAGTAGATACCTATTAATCCCTTGTTAGAAGATAAGATGCAGCAAGAATTATCCAAGCTAAGAGAAGGAGGGATTATTAAACCTATAAGACATTCTTCATGGGTCTCCAATTTGGTCCTAGTAAGAAAGAAGAATGGGGACATAAGATTGTGTGTTGATTTCAGAAATTTAAATGTTGCTTCCTTGAAGGATAATTATTCTTCTCCTAATATGGAAGCTATTCTATAGAGAGTAACTGGTTGTGATCTTTTTTCAATGATGGACGGTTTCTCAGGGTATAATCAGGTGTTAGTGAAGGAATCTGAGCAATTCAAAACCGCTTTCACCACCCCTTGGGGAACATATGTTTATGTTAGAATGCCTTTTGGATTAAAAAATGTTGGAGCCACATTTCAGAGAGCTATGGATGTAGCCTTCAAAGAATTCATTAATATCATCATGGTAGTGTACCAAGATGATTTAACATGCTTCTCCAAAAGGGCTGATGATCACTGTGGACATTTGGAAAAGGTGTTCAATAAGGCTTTAGAATTTGGTGTGTCATTAAACCCCAAGAAGTGTCATTTTGCTATTGCTGAAGGGAAGTTGCTGGGGCATATTGTCTCCAAGGAAGGGATAAGAATAGACCCTGAAAGAATTGAAGCAATAAACAAAGTGCCTGAACTGAAGAGTGTTAAAGGTATTCAATCCTTTCTAGGCAAAGTAAATTTTGTTAGAAGATTCATTGCAAACTTTGCAGAGATAGTTAAGCCCATTGTCAAGTTGCTCAAGAAGGATACCAAGTTTTGTTGGGATCAAGAAGCCTTAAAGGCTTTTGCTGAAATTGAAAAGGCCATTCAAGAAGCACCTATGTTGAAGTCCCTGGATTATAGTAAACCCTTTTCTTTGTTCTCTTTTGCTTCATATCATACAATAGTTGCATTGTTGTTGCAAAAGGATAATGAGGGACATGAGCATCCCATAGCCTTCTATAGCAAGTCTTTACAGACAACAAAATTAAGATATGAAATCATGGAAAAACAGGCATATGCTTTGGTTAAAGCTGTCAAGGCTTTTAGACCCTACTTGGTAAGTGCACAAGTAGTTGCTTATGTTCCACATGCTGCAGTCAAGGATATTTAATCCCAATCTGAGGTCACAGGAAAAAGGTGCAGATGGATAAATAGGATTCAAGAGTCTGATTTATAGATAAAGATTACTAAATTGGTAGGAGGTTTAGGCCTTGCAAAGCTCATGACTAAATCAAATCTTCTTGATATTGAGGTAAATAATGTTGAAGTTGATAACACCATGGTCACTAGTATTGAAAGGCAACCTTGGTATTCAGAGATAGTCCGATTTTTAAGAGATGCTACATTTTCAGAAGGAATGACACATAATCAGAGAAGAACCCTAAAACTCAAGTCACAAAAATATGTTCTCATTCAAGGTGATCTGTTTTGGAGAAAAAGATATGGAGAACTGCTAATGTGTTTGGATGAATTCCAGGCTAAAAGGGTGTTGATTGAAATGCATGATGGAGTATGTGGAGGCCATTACTCTACTAAGACAACAACTGGTAAGATAATCCGGGCTGGGTACTATTGGCCTACCTTATTCAAAGATGCTCATGAACATGTCAGGAAATGTGAACCATGTAAAAAATTTTCATCCAAATTGAAGTATGAAGGAGCTTTACCCCTAAATCTAGTCATAGTGGAAGCCCCTTTTGTCCAATGGGGCATTGATTTTATTGGAGAGATTGTTGAGAGATCAGGAAGAGGTCATAGATGGATCATAGTAGCCACTGATTATTTTACTAAATGGATTGAAGCTATTCCCACAAGAAGAGCTACAAGTAAAGTTGTCATTGACCTCTTGATGGATAATGTTATAACTAGATTTGGAATCCCTGCAAAATTAGTGTAGCGTCGTAAATTGTACGCACTTGCTAGGGTGGTACAATTTCACACCTAGTTTAGCACCCACCTTGGTGCATTTTGCATTTTGCATTGCATTTCCCCTTTAGCACTTAATTAGTCAAATTAATTAGGTCTAAGGTTCTATTTCATCATCTCCCACATCATAAAGTTGGGCCCTTTCATTAAAGTGTGCCCCTTTCATTTTATTCTTCCAATACATCATTTAATCAAAAACCCTAATTAGGTCCTATTTTGAACTTGGGGGCTTGATTTCGGGGGTCAAAACATCTCAAAATCAGCTGTAACTTCGGGATTCTCTCTAAAATCATCATATCTGATGGCCCTGAAAATTTGGTGAAAAGTTGTCAGGACCATGGCACCCGGAGAGGACCATGGCGCCCGGAGTGCACATGGTCCCGGACATTTTTCCCGAAATTTTAGGAGCGCGATCCAATCATAAAATAAGGCTTAACCCCAAGAAATTGGCAGGATATTAAATCTCTAGGTCGGCCAAAAGTTGAAATTAAGACCTAGGGTTTCATATATAAGAGCTCTCTTTCTTCATTTGAAAGGATCCGAATTTTGGCTTTGGAGGACCTTTTATGCAGCGAAAGAGCAGATCTTTGAAGACTTCAATAACATTCAACATCCAACCATCAAGCATTCATCAATTTCATTCATTTAGGGCTTGGAAGACATTGAAGAACAATAGGAGATTACCGACTAAAGATTGGCTTGTACTCCTCCCTTAAGGGTTGGGTATGATTTCATGTTGTTTTCATGTCTTTGCATAAGCTTCAATATATCCTTTATTCATGCTTTAGATCAGTTTGCATCTTGATTTAGAGCATTTACATTATCATTTACAAGCAATTAGGGTTTACTTTCTAGGTTGCTCTAGTTTGCTTTCTTGCATTTTAGATCTTGCACACACACAAGGTCTGCACACACATTACTTTTACAATACAACTTGGCTATTCGTGGAGGTGGAAATCACCGAAGTGGGGGTTTGAATAAGGCAAAACCCTATATAGCCACCCAAAACACCTTTTCAGATATAAGTGCAGGTTTCAGGATTCGGACGACGCCGCAAGTTGCAGATCCGAAAGAAGCAGACGGAGACGGGACCACACACCAAATCTCAGAGCAAAAGACCAGGAAAGGGGCGTGGGGTGCCCTGGTCCTGCCAGGACAGGGGCGCTGGGTGTCCTGGTCCCTGGGACAGGGGCGCTGGGCGCCTTGGTCCTTCTGACAGCAGTTTTCAGCATTTTTGACAACTTTGCAAAATAGCAGTTTCCGGAGCAGTTTCAGGGGCAGAATCAGGACAGTGGTGCCCGCGCCCCCGTCCCGAACATTTTCACTCAGATTTTAACACCGGGTACGCATTTACATTCTTGTCTTGTCCTTGTGTTTACAGCTTTCCGCTTTCCATTGTTTAAGTTCAATTTTGTAATCTTGTTATTAGTTCATACTTGCACTTTGGGGTTAGGGATTGAACTTGCATTATTTTATCTTTCAATTACAACAAAGGAATAGAAATCCTAATAGGTAGCCCGTGGCTCTCTCTTCCACAAGAAGAAGTAGCCAATTGTGTGATACCTCTAGGCTCTTTCGTATTCCACAAGTGTGTGGTTGAAAGTGAGATTAGGGCATGTTTGCTTAGTGTCACTTTTTCTCCCACACAATTAGTAATGGACAATGCCATGAGTTTTAGGTCAGAAGAGTTTGTTGGATTTTGTACCAGTCATGGAATAATCATGTCTTACTCTTCACCCTATCATCCTCAGGGAAATGGACAAGCTGAATCTAGTAATAAAAGGCTCTTGAACATCATCAAGAAAATTATAGAAGAGAACAAGAGGTCTTGGGACCAAAAGTTGAAATTAGCCTTGTGGGCTGACAGAGTAACTGTCAAGAAGGCCATTGGAATGTCACCTTTTGAACTGGTTTATGGTACACAAGCTAGACTACCAATAAACAATCTTCTTCCAGTTTATAAATTCTTGCAAGTTGAAGACATGGAGCTATCTAAACCTATGGAGAACCGAATGATTCAGATAGTGGAAGTGGAAGAGATCAGAACTCTAGCTCATAAGAGAAATTTGAAGATCCAATTGCAGTCTAAATATCTATTTGATAAAAGGACATCATTGAGAAAGTTTCAAATCGGTGATGCTGTTCTTCAGTGGAATGCAAAAGGACAAGACAAGGGAAAGCATAAAAAGTTTGAGTCATTATGGATTGGCCCTTCTGTGGTTTGTGATCAAAATGGAAAGGACTCATATTTTTTGAATAATATGAATGATGAAGTACAGAAATTTCCAGTGCATGGACAATTCCTAAAACATTGCTTCTCTTGAAGTCCCTGCACAGTTGGTCCTCTATTTGTATATATTTGTTTTCTTTATGTTGCTTTTTTTTTGGGCTTGTGTTTTGGTCTGTTTCTCTAGAGTTTTCTGAGTTCTTTTGTTGACCTTGCGATCAACCATCCCCAGTCAGAGCTGCTGTTATCACTGTTTAAAAAATGGGTATGCTTTTTCCATTATTGGCTAAGTCTGTATGGTTTTTTGAGTCTGGTATGTTCTTGTTGCTTCAAGACTATTTCAAGTCCAAATGGGTTTAGGGTTTAGGTTTTAAATCGCTTTAATGACTGATAAAAACCCTTTTTCTTCTGTTTCTGCATTACTTTATTCACTTAAGTAATGGGTCCCTTTGACATGAAAATGTTCCCCCCCTTGTAATTTACCTAGGCGGTCCCTTCAAATGTTTTAATTCCCGCTTTTAAATATGCCTTTTTTCTAAATGTATGTCGGGCCTTGTAAGCATCACGCAACTTTCTATTGATTTGACGGTCCGCGTTGATTTGCGACCTAAAAGTGCTCACAATTTATCTATCGTGAAGTAGTGAAAGGCAGAAAGGTGGACCCGACACATAGGTTCGAGCCAAAGTTAAATACCGGTCAAGTCCCATCTGATCGGACAGACAACGTGATTTCGTGAGATCAAGCTAAACGTGGTTTACTCATTGCGAAGTGGCGAAAAGGTTTAGCGGGACCCAGCAATGAAGACTTTCCCTTTGGTTAAAAGGTGATCAGGTCAGGCCAAGATCGATTACTCATGTTATTTCACAGCCAAGAGATGCTTGTGGTTTACTCATTGCGAAGTTGCAAACAGGGTTGGTGGGCCCAAAGGGTAGGCTAAGCACGAAGATAAAGGCTGAGTAACTCTGTTTTGATCCAACGGTTCTCGTGATTTCATGGCTACAAGTTGAATGATGATTAGTGTTCGTGAAGTCACAAAAGACAGGTGGAAGTCACACATAGGTGTGACGTGGCAAAATAGCTGCTACTTTTGTGGAGCTCGATAGGGACATGCCAAGTGACACGTAGTTCTAAAAGATTGTTAAGGGCCCACCAAGGTGTAACCGGAGGTTATGTGGGAGTAATGAAAGATGGCACGTGGCAGATCCAGAATGGAACCCAAGTGAGTTGCCATGGCTAATGGCTGACTGCCATGTGGCGTGTATTTACTGATGAAAAGGTGGGGTAAGTGATTCCCGGATGCAGGGCCCACTTAAAAGGCTTTCATCTCAGGATTGATCCAACGATTCTCTTTGATTCTTGGCCCGAAGATACCCACAAATTAACCTCAGCGAAATGGCAAAACCACTAACCGTTAGGGTGAGGCGCGGTTAGTTAGAAAGATTGACGATCCCGGTTGGAATTAAAGGGTCGGTGACTTGAGTTAGATCTAACACTTGGCACCGCTTCGCGAAGGGGAAGTGCTCGACTATTAAGTATTGTGAAGTGGTGAAAAGATGGTAGGGCCTAGAAATCAAGCAGAGAGATTAAGCGGAGGTAAAGACAATGCAAGTTCCCGTGATCCAACGACCAGTGTTGCTTCGTGAAAGAAAAGAGCATGGGTTTTATGTTCTGCGAAATAGCGAAAGAGTGAAAAAGAGGAAAGACTTAGAGGAATCATGACCCATTGGAGCTAGTTTTGAATTTGATTTGGTGAATTCAATTATGAAAAGAAAGCCAAAGCATGCAGAGTTTATTCCTAAAAAACTTAAATGCCAACTTATCTTTTGTAGTCCGCATCAACTTGATTGCTAATATCATTTCATTGAAGTTTGTTGCAGAGCGATTTTCTTCAGGCGAATAATCAGGTTTTTTGTGCTTTTCTTGATAACTCTGGTTTGTTCTCAAATATTTGTTGTGTGAATTACTTTGTTAGAGGTCTATGCTAGCTGCTAGTGGTAGTTGCTCGTCCAAAATGGCACCTAGAAGAGAATTTACTGGGAAGGTGGACTACCAAGAATGAAATATATGTGATGATTTTTTAGAACAATTAACTATGTCCACCAATGTTGGGGCTAAGATCAGAGAATTAGTACCCAAACACCCTCGTCTAAAAATTGGAGATGGCTTGTATGATAAGGGTAATTGGTTGAGAGACCTTGAAATAGGAATCTCAGGCTTAGGACTTTTCAAAGTCGGTTTTGGGCAAAGAAATTCCCCAACTCCTGTGAATGGAATATGGGAACAGGATGTAGGAAAGCTTGTGGTCCCAAGGTTTTTATGGATATAGACCTGTTAACTTTGATTGCACAGAATTATGACTCTATGGCAAGGTGCATCAGGAACATAAAGGGGTCAGTCCTGATTGAAATCAATGAAGATGAATTCAGAAAAGCTTTCAAACTCAGCGAATCCTCCAATTTGTTAGAGTCTATTGATTTTGAATCATTAGCCCAGATTTACAACATATAGAGGGATCATCTTAGGAATGGCCCATTAAGAGAGTTCTTTGTGAAGATAGGGGGGTTGACAGTTGTAGGGCCCAACACAATGGAACCATTCTCCCTCAATTTATTCACCCTAAGAGCTAAGGGTATGTATTGGGCCTTATGCTAGATTTTTGGGGAAAATGCTGAAAAGAATATGCCAACCCATTATATGCTGATGATTACCCAAATTTTGAATCCTTCTTTGGCCATTACATTTGATTATGCTTCATACCTTGCTGATGCCATTCATAAAGGGTTAGTAGGAATCAAGAATGGTAAGGTTAACAAGCCATTTGGATGGTATTCTTTGTTAATGCACATGTTCCTGTTCAAGGGTGGTGATTACTTTGCAAAGGAGATGGACCTGGTTAAGGTCAAGGATAATGAGGAAATGCCAGTACAATTGTGGCGTACTGTTTTATCATGGGATAGAGAGGATGCAAGTTATCTAAAGTTTGATAGATGCTTTGCATGTAAGATCAAAATCCTCTTATGTAGAGAAAAACCTAGAATCCCTAAAGCTCTTTTGGAATTTATTAGACCTAAGGAGTTTGCAGAGGATATCAAGATTGCTCACAATTGGTGAGACATCTATTTGTACCCTGTGTCTACTATTTTTAGAGTGTTTGGATTTAGAGGCACCCCTTATTTACTACCCTATCAGGTCCCATTGAAAATAGGAGTTGCAGAAGTGTTAAGATAGATTGGAGGGGTGCAGGAAGCTAAGTTGACTAACAGAGGTAAAGGGAGTATTTTCCCAATTGTTACCATGGCCCACCATTTTGTAATCACTAAGGGTGGATGGAGATTCTTTGAAGATTTCTTTAAACCATATAGGTTATGAACTGTAGTGTCAAGATGTGAAGACCCTGAGGACTTCTTCAATGGCATGTTTAGGAGAAGAGTAGTGTGCAGAGGTAGGCCTCATCAATTTCAATTTCCCAAGGATTTGATTAGGAATTAGTTCAACTTAGATGAGTAGGAACTGAGGAAGGAGAAGTGGGTGGCATATAAGAAAGCCCCTGATTTTATTCATCAGTTTGACACTAGCTATGACCCTTTGTCCTGCTTCACCCCATTTGAGTAGAAAATAAAGTTTTTGATTATTTATTTTGAAGATGTAATGTAGACCCTAAAGGAAAAAAGGGAGGCCATAATGCAAAATGATCCTGATAAGGTTAAGATGGTCTTGGCCAAGGCTTCTTTTGCTAAAGCAATCCTACCAAGTGACTATGCAATGCTCAAAAGACCAAAGTACATTGTAATGATGCCAGTGACAGGTGAGCCTTCCTCTTCAAAAGGGAAAAGGAAAATTGAAGATATTGTAGACATTCAGAATTCCCCTAAGAGGCAAAAAGTGGGAAAAGAAATTGAAATTGATGAGCCTCAATATTCCCCATCTCAGTCTCCTATCCACATTGGAGATGAACAAGATCTGCCTAAACAATTATTGCAGTTAGGGAGTCTTGGTGAGATTGCCTATACTTATGCAGAGACCCAAGAAGGGATGCTTGAAGAGCCACAAAATGCTGAAATGGATTTAACTGATGGTGAGTTAAAGGGCCAAGAATTGGACCTTACTGTTAAGAAAGCTAGTGAAGAATTCCTAGCTAACAGGAACTTCGTCACATTAGGAGCTTTTCTACAATTTCTTTGGAAACAGAACATTGATAAATTCAAGATCAAATGTGAGAAAAGGGTAAATGAGCAGCATCTCAAAGATGCAGCCCAAGTAGAAGAAGAAGTTAAGCAAGAAATGATGGAGGAGTTCAAAGCAATCACCCCTGAGAAAGGGAGGTATATGTTGGATAAAGTTGGTGTGTTAATTCTCCCTAAATGGGACATAGCTGATGCATTGATCCTTGATGCATTAAGAAAGGAAACAAAGCCAATGGAATGTGTGACCTTCAACAAGGATAATGCTGCTCTTGTCCTATGGTTATTAAAGAAAGATGAGAACAGGAGGAAGAAAAATGCCTTAGATTCTAGCCTCATTGGAGGAATGATTGTCAAGAGGGTTCAGGACACAGGAGTGGTGGAGGCAGCTAGTACTGTTCTAGAAACTGCAATGTTTAATGTGGCAGTAGCAGAGAAAGAAGCCCAAGAAAAGGCTACTCTCCAATTGACGTTGGAGACTATTTTAAAAGCTTATAATGAAGCTAAGGAAGGAATAGCCAATAGGGACAACATCATCACTAAACTCCAGAGCCAATTGGCAGGTCAACATCATCAAGGTGAGCCTTCAACATTGATGACTGCTTCCTCTCCAGCAAGACCCCCACCTACTAGTCCAATTATAGAATTCCCTCCTTCTCCTATGCCTTCTGGTTTCCAACCGGCTGAGACTTATCAACATGAAATGGAAAAGTTGCAACAGGCCCAAGGCTTATTCGCAAGAAAGTATGAGGAGAAGATAAAGGCAACAATTTTAAGCTTTGCTGACATTGTTGATGCTCCTACAATATATCTCAATATGAAAAGAATTTTGGATACTCTTAATGAGTTGAATGAGGATAAGGCTATTTTAGAGCCTATTATGAATAAATGGTTGCCCAGGGAAGTGGACTTAGACCTGATGTGTACATCATATGATGAGGCAGAGGCTGATGTCACTATCAAGTCTACATTTAAGTTGGCAAAAGGATTGACAAAGTTGATTGAAGGAAGAGCTAATGTGGAAAGAAAAGCTAATTTGCATCAGAAAGAATATACCGAGCATAAATTTGCATTGTTCCCTGGAGGTTTTGTCAACCAGAATAAGTTAAAGGATAAACATGCATGGCTAGATGAGTTAGGGGCTAATTTATCCTTAAGGGTAAATGAGATAATCAATAAAGATGACACCTCTTTGTTTGTTAAAACAATTGAGGAAATAGAGAAGATCAAATCTCATTATGGGTTTTTGGATTCAGAGGTAAGGAAAGTGAGGAACACTTGGAAAAAGTTGTTAAAGTTGAATAAAAAAATTATTGGCCACTCATGGCCTAATGATGATGTTTTCCAAGGATGGTACCAAAAGTATGCGGTGGCCGATGTGGAGGTTCAAGAAGAAGATGCTCCGGAATAGTTAGAACATGTTCCAGAATAGTTAGAAGGCGCTCCTGAATGGTTAGAGGATATTGCAGAGGAGCCACCAATTGAAGAAGCCGTTGAAGCAGAAAAGGACATGTAACTGATTCTTGAGTGAAGTAGTATTTTGTAACAAACTTTTTGAAAGGATGGTCCGAAGCTTGTTTGCATCCATGATTATATAAATGGATACTAGGACCAATGTAAGGGGATCGCAAGGAATTGTAAAGAAATGCTGCAGAAATTAATCTGAGATCTTTTCCATGTATCATGAAGAACATCCAAATGTTTTTGTAATATTTTCTGAGATAATATCGATATACAGACCATCAAATTTGATCCTAGAAGTTGTGTTGTCTTCAAATGTGTTTGCAAATATTTACTGTTTTCGATTTGAATAATCTAGGGTTATTCATTTGAATATGGGTTGTAAGGAAATCTTAAATAGGGGAGTTTCTTAGATTTTCTCTTCAGGAGGGAAATTAAATATGCATAAAGCACTTCTATCAGTAAATTCTTTGTTGAAGACTTTGAATTTGATAAATGCAATCTAGTTTTTCTAAGGGTTAATTCTTGCGTATGCTAGGCATATGTGGGGTTTTATAGAAGCTGAGGTGATGGGATGTGTGGGGATATTTGATTGTGGGAGTATTGTAGAAAGTTAGATGACTCTGTGGCCTGGATAAGGCACCGATATCTGTTGTAGTTTTCTTCTGCATATCTTGTAGGTCAATACTGAACATGAATTTAAGTTTTATTTCTCTGTTTCAGTCAGTTCTAAGGCGATGAAACCCACTTTTTTTTTGGGACAATGGTTACTGTGGGTTTTGTTTAAAAGTGTGAAAGAATTCACCTAGGGTATACCCGCCTAAACTTTTTATAAGTTCAAAGTGTAGAAGGTCATAAAACCTTGTCATATGTTGCTCTAATGTTTTCCTTCTCTTTGATTTCTCTTCTGCAGACAAAGTTTATTATTTTATTACTAGGGATGTTAGAGGGAATCAGAATTTGAGAACAACAAAAGTGGCGACTTTGCTGGGGAGAGTCATACTGTGAAATCCAGCTTGTTTTCATATTTCCCATAGATTTGTGGGTGGCGAATCTCTTTGTTTAAACCAATACTTTTAGAAATAAGGAAATTCTGAAAAGAAAACAAGTTGAATGTAGGGAGGAAAGCATACTCGATCTTTCATGAAAAAACATCCTTGTGAAACATTGTAGGAAGGATTACCTGAACGATGTCTTCGACATAACCAAGTGTTTTCCATGCCATTCCAAGTGCCGGTGATCATTATATCCTGCCAGTGTACCAGGTCCTGGTGACTGTGCATAAGTCATTTGCTTGCCAGTGAATGTTGTTGATTCTCCAAAATACTAGAGTTGATACAGTTTAGTAGGTGTTGACATCAATGACAAAACCATACCAAAATAGCAACACCAACACCAATCCTGACAAAGTAGTCTTCCTTAGATCAAGCTCCCTAACTGCTTTGGACTACAAATAGTCTCCCACCTAACAAGGCTTCATTTTGAGGAATTCAAATTGCCTGCCCAAAAGAACTGTCAAGCCAAAGCATCCAACTCCTTAACAAAGCCCATAAGGGCCACTTGGATCAAGCATATATAAATAGGAAGCACCTGTAGCACCGACTTGAGTAATTGAACATGCCCATCAAAAGATAACCACCCATGAGTCCATTGATTCACCTTGGAATGAAACTTATCAATAATGTGCTGCCAAGACTCCCTAGGAAGATTCCTTGGGGAGATAGGGATACCCAAGTATTTCAAGGGGAGAGAGGCAATCTGAAATCTCAAAATATGAGCAATCCTCAACTGAATAGGCCCTGGTGTATTAAAAAATAAGATAGAAGATTTGTCCTCATTAATAAGTTAACTCGAAGCAACCACATAAACATCCACAATCTTATGCAAATTAGTGTCTTCCCTTATCATAGCCAATCCCATTAAAGTAGTATCATCCACAAACTGGAGGTGGGACTGTGGAGGAAAACCATCTCCCCATCTCCACCCTTGTATAAGACCCCTCTCCACGCTCATCTTCAACAATCTCCCCAATCCTTCAGTAAATAGAATAAACAATTAAGGGGAGAGGGGGTCCCCTTGCCGCAGAACCCTAGAAGCACCAAATAGTTTAGTGGGATCACCGAAAGGAAGTAGAAGTGACACAACTCATAACCCATTGGATTCAATCCTCAGAAAACCCAAAGCCACTAAGAAATTTCTGAAGAAAGGACCACCGCACTCTACCATATGCCTTCACCATATCCAATTTAATAAACATAGCCTTGCCCTTGGAAGTTGACATTGAGTGGATAGTCTCTGTAGAAATGACCACCCCATCCAAAATTTGTCGGCCCTCTATAAAACCACTTTTTCAGTCTTTTAGCTAACAACTTGGAGATAACTTTATAAATGGCATTGCATAGGGCGATAGGGCAGATTTGACTTAACCAATCAACACCTTCACATTTAGGGATAAGCGTAAGTGTAGTTCAGGGCACGAAGAATCTGCTCATTCCTTTGGGATTCCTGAACTACCTCAAGTAAATCCAACTTGATAATATCCCATAATTCTTGGAAAAACTCAATGGGAAATCCATCTGGTCCCGGGGCTTTCCCTTTGTTTATTTGGAAAACAATCCTCTCCGGCTCCTCAAGAGTAACATTGCCCATGAGATGTTCATTAATCTCTCAAGTGACCAAAGTTGGGATGCAAGAAAGGACCTGGGATTCCTCCTTAGAACCCCTTTGTGGCTCCTCCCTAAAGAGAGAAGCAAAGTACTAAATAGTCTCTCTAGAGATATCTTTCAAAGAGGCCAATTGTTCTCCCCTATAAGTCACAAGAACATGGATATAATTGCAATGTCTCCTAGCTTTCACCAAATGAAAGAAAAATATAGTATTTTATCACCTTCTTGTAGCCACTCAATCCTCGCGCTTGGTTTCCAATAAATTTCCTCCCTAATCTCACATTCTTCTAGATTCTTAACCGCTTTGGCTTCCTTTCTTCTTAGGTCCTCAGTCAAAACAAGCTCTTGTATCTCTCTAGTAATAACATCCAACTTCAATTGGGCAACAACCTTTGCATGGAAGATATTTCCAAAACACTGGTGATTCCAACGTTTAAGTTGATACTTAACAAATTGTAGCTGTTTGGTGAATGTGTACATCGCCGTGCCATAGGAAGGTCATCCATTTCTCCATGACAACGCTAAAAAATCCAAAAGAGAGAGATCTTGTAGCCACATAAGCTGAAATTTGAAGGAGGGGGATCAGGGGATCCAAGCTGAAGAAGCAGAGAGCTTAATCAGCTAGTATCCAATCCCCACTAGTCTAAGATCTTAGAGGTAGTAGACCATCCACCTCTAACCTAGAAGCAAGACACCAAAATGCGATCAAGCCTCTTCGAAATGCAATTCTCCCCAATCCTCTTGTTAATCCATGTAAAATGACCATTGATAGGTTTGATATCTACCAAGTTCAATGCCAAAATATTATCTCACATCAACAAGGTAGAAGGCTCTAACCGCCTTTCTCCCCCATGTTTCTCCTCCAACTCTAGAATTGTATTAAAATCACCAGCCAAAATCCATGGGTAGAGGGGCGCCAAGCTACAAACAAAGGTGATATGGGACCACATTGTCTATTTTCCTTGAAAGTCAGTAGGCACATAGATATTAGAGAAGAGAATATATTTCCCTATCTTAAGATTGACCGCAATCATTGATAAAGATAATTTGGATGCTATCCACCAGAGATGGTGAACCTTTCGAGGGTCCCATAGGCAAACAACACCCCCTAAAGAACCATTAGCTCCAATACAATGAAAATATCTTCTTCTCCACAACTTTGGTATCAAACCAATCGTACTATCCATAGATAATTTGGTCTCCTATAGAAAAAGAACATCTAGAAAATGAGCTCTCACCAAGTCCCAAACAACTTTTTGTCGAGGGCCACTATTCAAGCCCCTAACATTCCAAGAGAGAACTATCATTTCAGATGGTTCAAAAATGAGAATCCAGGGTCTTCACTGACCCTGACTCAACCAAGTTTTCCCCATCAACTTAATCTTTTCCAAATCCTTATTTTTACCTGCCTTGGATGTTTTATTTGATGATGCTTTTTTCAGGTCCCCATGGAGAACACCCAACTGGAGAGAAGCCTTATTACCCTTTACCACCTCTCGACTTTCTTTAAGCACTGAATCATGATTATCCACATCATCCATCTTCAACTCCACATCAGAAGATTTTTTCTCCCGAGTCACCTGCTGGGTATCCATGTCCATCTGCAAAGTACTAGGATCCTGCGGGGTCTGAATAGCCTCTACAACACCCCCCTCTTCTCCTAAAGCCATGATATTCTGGTCCAAACACATCAAGCCCAGAATAATCTTTAGCTAACTAAGATCATCCAAAACATCAAATCTGTTGAAAGTATCCTCTTCCCGTCTCTCTTTCAAAGTTCTCTTGAGACCTTTATTCTTATTACGGGCCTTGACATGAATGAAGCCATCAGCCCCAATAACACCATCAGAAGTAGGGGCCTTACCGTTATCTGATACCAGAGGAACACTGGGATGCGGAGGAGGTTGAGGAGCATTGAGTTTAGATCTAGGACATCTACACTGTAAGTGGCCATATTCATGACAAAGATGACACTTAAAGGGGAGGGTCTCATAATCCAATTATTGCACCCAAGAATAAGGGCCAACACACATATATATCCATTGAATCTGGTAATGACTTAAATCAATTTCAACACAAATGCGAGCAAAAGTCATTACCTTTTTTAACCAAGTCTGTTGGGAAGGTCCAACTGGTTTCCCTAGGAGCAAAGCCACCATATGTAGGATGCCATCCCTCCAGCATTCAACCAGGAATATGGGGAGCCAAACCCACACTAGAACCTGATTCGGTAGCTCCTCTGAAGTATTGAAGCCTACGTGTCATGGTTTCATAAATAAACCGGTCTGATTATGGAAGTAAGGCCCACCTTTGAACACTCTATTATGATCCACCATACAATTGAAGGTGACCATAAAGTAGTTATTTTCCAGAAGCATGATGTCCATTTCACCCTCTGGTGACCACATGCATTGAGCCCAAGTTTCCAAAAATTGTAATGAAATCCTAAATCCAAAAACTTGCACAACAAAGAATGCTTCGAATAATACACAACATCATCAATGATCCATTCTGGCTGAATGACTAACTTTGGTCTCTCCTTCGATCGTTCCAAGCACCCATTAACCTTTGGAATGCAAGAACCATTTGAAGACCCTGTCCCAAAACCCCCTGAATCAGAAGAAAATAAATTGTTGTTAAACCCCCTCACTGCTGGGGAGGATGCCTTAGCTCCAAAAGCTGCACGAAAATCCAAAATCTGGGAGACTCCAAAAGTCTCACCTCAGACCTCTTGCTCTACCACAAACAAACCCTGCACGCAAACAAAAACCCCTAAAAAAGGAGAGGTGAGGCCCCAAAGAACACTAGCGCACCACTCGCACGCAACCAAACCAACACCCTCCACAGCCAGCCCCAAACAACCCACTCATGTAACTCAACAACGAAGGAAGCAGGACGAGGAAGAGGGCAACACAGGCCCAATCCACCTCTAACTGGGTAGAAGCTAGCACCACGCCTCTGCCAGCACACGCGACCTCCACACCTGCCCACCAAACACCCTCAACCACACCCCACACCTGCCAAGGTAGAAGCAAGGGCAGCAAAAAGAAAAATCCTTCTCCTGGAGCACGATGACAACCCCCGTCACATGCACACAATGCCAAGAAGCAGGAATCGAGCTAGGGAAAACCCTAGCTCGACACGACCACAACACCACAGAAAATGCGCTGAGCCATCAACCAATCCCACACCCCTTAATGTTTATCATTCTAGATATTATATTATTTTTATTATTTAAAAATAATTTTGTTTTATTATGAATATTTTCTTTTATAAATAAATATTAGATTTTTATAATATTATATTTTAACTATTATATTATTAATATATTATTAATATATTATAATATTATTGTATAAATTTTTATATGTTTATTAATATTATGTTGTTAGTTACTAATTTATTATTATATATATTAGTACTATATTATTAATTTATTGCATATGAGGATAACTAAAATTATATTATTAGTTTATGTTTTTTTATATTATATGTATGTTTTTTTATTTATATAAAGCTTTAAAAGATCTAGGTACAGAGTCAAAAGTAATTATTAAATATTTGTTTGGTGGATGTGTAAAATAAATTTCATAAGAAAATTTAAACATACCAAATATTATGTTAACGTACCTAAAAAATTGCCTAAGAAAATTTGTTCAGATAGTGGATCCATGAAATCCGGTAATAAGATGCAAATTTTTCAAGCCAATTAGGTTGGAGAAAAATAATTTCTATCATTTACAAACTTAAAAATCATGCATCTTAACTTTATAAAAATTAAAAAAATATATAAACCAAAAATCTATAGGTCTAATTGGTGGAGAAACAATTGAATAATAACACATTAACAAAAATGGAGAGCAATCGATTGCAATAATACTAGCCTAACGACAAGTACTAATAATCTGACTCATTGATATGCATGTTTTAAGAAGATTTGGTTCAACCTAGACCTACAAAATGGTTTTTTTTTCTTATCTCAGACTAACTAACAATGGAGTTTGAACTCGCATATTTATAATTTTTAATGATTAAGCTCTGAAATGTAAGGGTTAAATTATATCTTATATTCCATTCACAGAGCTCAATTGGCTCGAATTATAATGATTGCTAAGTTGGAATTAGTTGATAATAAATTAATGCAAAGTCTTACTATTCTTATTTCCTGTTGAATGGAGGCAATGATTCTATTGTTTGCTGCTATATATTTGTTTACTGTAGAGCTAAATTAATAAGGAATAATATATGGAGTCTTTCCTATTAACTTGGTGATTGATGGCTTAACATATCTTCTCTTCCAAGCTCATTTCCATTCTCATGCTGAGAGATGATTTCCCCTTTGTTCCTTTCCTTTTTTTCAAACAATACTTAGTATTATGCGAATACTTACAGAAATGGTTCCCCCCCCGCCCCCCTGCCCACATAGATAATGATTCCCATACATTGATAAGTGGAGATAAGCTTATTTTTAACGACAATGAATAAAATGAATTCACACTTTGCTAAGTGTTGAAGAAGCTTGGCTTATATTAGTTGCTTAATGTGCTTTCAATGATTTATAAGTTACTTAAAATGAGTCGTTCAAGGAACATGATTCTTATAAGGTTATGTATAAATATGAATTGTATACATATGTGTACCTTTATATATATATGTATTGGTGTGCCTATATTATTATGTTCTCACACATTTACATACATATATATTTCATTCATAACCATACATATTTTTATATGTTTTAATAATATAATAGCATTTAGACTAAAAGATCTTCAATTGTCGACAAATTTAATTCTCAATTTGCACTCCGTTCAATTTGAAAGCTCACAATGAAAATAAAAGTTACACATAAAAAGATAAAACCCTAATAGTTCAACTAACTATCAATGTCTTAACATACTATAAACTAGATATCAACATTGCAACACTAGTCAATGACAACCCTAGATATGCTACCTAACTCACGGGCTCAATATAGTTTAGAGGGAAACTTCAACCTATCCACAAGTTTACATCCTCTCCCTAATGAGACTATCTCTCCATTCTCAGAGGTTGTTAGGGTTCATGTATCTACTCGGTCAAACAAATGTAGTTAGCCAAAATTTATTCACATATAAGCTTAACAATAACATGGCATTAGTTCTCATAATTTATCAAGCAATTACATTCTTTCAAATGAAACCATGAATCTATAATTCACATAAAGTTCACGATGACAACACATTAAACATTGCATCGTATCACATCAAAATTACAAATTAAAAGGAGGGATGTAACATAGGTGATATAAAATATGTTGGCATATGTGCAGAGTATGTTGACATGATGATATTGTGTTATGATTGATGTCAATATGCTGAAAGAATGAACTGGTAATATGCTGAAGAGAGAACCGGTAATAGGCTGAAGAGTGAATCGGTAATATGTTGAAGAGTGAATAGGTTTATTGAAGTTAAGCAACTCACAAAGTGAACCGGTACAATGTTGAGAACCGATATATGTGCAAAGGGTGAAGCAGTATGTTTGTCCAAGTGAATCGGTATATGGAATATTTTCTATCAAGGTTTAATATGGTATGACTACCACTTGGTAGTCTCAGCTTTAGGGTTTTTGGTTGAAGTGTTTCGAGCTTGTGTGATTCAACAGATGGTGTTGTGTGATGAGTTAGCATTGTAATGGAGATTAGATCATGTTGCCATGTCAGCCTCGTGCACGTGAAGGAAATTGATCCTATCTACCTCAGGAATGTGCGAAGTCTCTGCGAATGATGGAGAATGTCTTAAGACCTGTTCAAGACCGTTGTATTCAAATGCAAAGTGTTCAATGGTTAGGATTGAACCAACTGAATTTCTCAACCTAACTATTTAGGATTTAGGGTTTATGTTACCGACCTATCTATTTCCTATAAGGTCGATGTTGTGTTTCATGTTGAAGTTGTTGGCAAATGTTGTGTGTGTATCTAAGTGCAAAGATATGTGATTCTTGCCAGACTAGATAAGAGGGTTGATACCTACAGAGTGTGTATATAAAAGAAAGGAACTAAAGTGGGCCTACATTGGCATTGAGTGCTATTACTAGATCATTGTAATACCTATTGATCTCTAATCACTTCAATGGTTGAAAAATCCCTTAACAGGGTAGCTTTAACCAGTTTGCTGTAAATCCTTTAACAGGGTGACTCAAAGCCATTGAGTTCATAAAGGTAACCTTTAATAGGGTTTAACCCTTAACCAGGTATTCTAGCCATCCCTTAACTGAGTGATCCCTGACAAACAGAACCTGTTGTAACAGTCTTTAACTGGACTAGGCTCCTAGCAAAGTGGACTTCTAAAGAGTTCAAAAATAGCTTGTGGGTATTCATCCCCATCGTGGTTTTTCCTAGTTGGGTTTCCACGTGAAAAATATGTGTGTCATATGTGATGTCTTTTTCATGTGATGCTTTGTTGTTTTCTATGAAGTGGTGAATCATGTTGATCTAGCAAGTTATTATATTTCTGATGATAAATTATCTGTTTATGCACAAGAATAATGTGGAAATGAGGTTGTAGGTTGTGTGGTAAGATAAGTGTTTTTGGTTTATATCTTTCACAATCTCATTGTGTTTAACTGATAGTAATTTGGTTTATGATCGGTGTTAGTGATTGCCAGTCAAGTTCACTGTTTGCAGTCAAACCAGTTCAGGAAAAATTTTTGTACCTATACTGATTCACCCCCCCTCTCAGTACCGGTTTGGTACTCACTATTCATCATTATGCTATAAATTGGTGTCAGAGCATCCTCCAGGTCCTCTTTGTTGTAAGCTTAACTGCTTGAGGGAAAGATCCCATTGTAATGATGAAGAGGGAAGGTCCAACTTTCAACAAAGATAACTTTAAAATATGGAAGGACAGAATGAAGATATACATCATAAGCATGGGTGCTCAACATTGGAGTTATGTTGAGAATGTTTATGTTATCCCTACCAGTACTCTCACTGATGACCAAAAGAGAGAGATTCAGGAGAATGGGCAAGTAATGGAAGCCCTAATTAGTAGTTTATCTGACATTGAGTTTATTGATGTCCAGGATAAAGAAAATCCCAAAGAAGTATGGGATACTCTTGAGAATATCTATGGTGGTGATGAGAACGTGAAACAAGCTAAGGAAGAAAGCCTTAGAGGAAAGTTTGAAGACATGCAGATGGTTGAAGGAGAGACCATTCAACAATATGGAATAAGAATCAAAACTGTTGTTGGAGATATCAAGAGTGCAGGTGGTAAAATGGAAGATTCCACTATTGTTAGCAAAGTTTTGAGATCCTTATTACTGGTCTATGCAATAAGGGTTGCTGCTATTCAGGAGTTAAGGTCAATAGACAAGACTAAGGTGTCCCTAGACTCCATCATCGCAAAGTTGACAGCCTATGAGCTAAATAGTTTTGATGGCAGTGTTCAGAAGACTGAATCAGCCTTTAGAGCATCTGCTGCACCATCTAGAAAAGGCAAAGAAGGTAGTACCAGTGGCGAATCAAGACAGAGCAGAGAAATGGATGATGAGGAGATCCTGATGGAATTTGAAGCTCTTCTTGCCAAGAGACTTCCTAAGGGAACCAGTAAATACAGAGGTAAGATTCCTTTGAAATGCTTCTCTTGTAGCCGAATAGGACACATTGCTATAAACTGTCCTAATGGTGATAGAAAGGACAAACTGGAAAAGTTCAAGAGGTTCAAAGGAGGAAACTAGAGAAACTATTTTGTAGCAGTTGATGAAGGTGTCACTGATGAGGAATTAAAAGATGAAGAAAATGAGGATATTGTGATTGTAGCAGTCAAGGAAGATGTGTCAGACAAGAAGGCTCTTGTTTGCCGCTTTGATAATTCCAATAAGTGGATTATTGACAGTGGCTGTTCTCACCATATGACTGGTGACCGGAGTAAGTTTCTTTCTTTGGAAGAGTATGATGGTGGTGTGGTTCATTTTGGTAATGATGCACCATGTATGGTCAAAGGCAGAGGGTCCATCTCTCTAAATGGAAACACCAGTGCTGAAAATGTGTATTGGGTGGAAGGTCTCGGACACAACCTATTGAGTGTTGCACAACTGAATGATTGTGGACTCACTCTGGAATTAAAAAATGGAGTGTGCAAAATCAAAGGAAAGAATGGTGAACTGATGGCCACCAGTATGCAGACCAAAGGTAACCTATTTCAGCTAATGCAAATATAAGTACATGTCTTATGGCTAAGTTTGTTGATAGCTGGATATGGCATAGGAGACTCTGCCGTGTAAACTTTGATAACATTGTGAAGGCCACTAAGATCAAGGCAGTTAGAGGACTGCCGATGCTGAGCAAACTAGAAAATCCTCTGTGCAGAGAGTGTCAACTGGGGAAAATGTCTTCCTCAACTTTCAAAGGTAAATCTTTTATTGCAAACATTTTACTTGATCTTGTGCATACTGATTTGTGTGGTCCTATGAAAAGTAGGAGTGTGCAGGGAGATAGGCATTTTATGATTCTTACAGATGATTGCTCAAGAATGATGTGGGTCACATTTCTGAAGGACAAGTCTAAAGCCTTTGGAAAGTTCAAAGCTTTCAGAGCACTGGTAGAAAAGGACATCAGTAGAAGAATCAAATGCCTTAGAACTGATCAAGGAGGGGAATTGACTTTCGGTGAATTCAACAAATATTGTGAAGAGAATGGCATAAAGAGGCAACTATTTGCCCCCCAGACTCCACAACAGAATGGCTTAGCAGAGAGGAACAACCAGACTATGGTTGAAGTAGCTAGAACCATGTTAATCCAAGGAAAGGTTGCTCGCACCTTTTGGAGAGAAGAGGTGAGCACTGCAGTCTACACAATGAACTGGGTACTCATGAAGAAAGGAAAGGATAAGACTCCTTATGAGTATTGGATTCGTAAGACACCAGTGGTAAGCTACTTTAGAGTGTTTGGTAGTAAATGTTATATCAAGAGGAGTGAACATCAGAGCAAATTTGATGCAAAATGTGATGAGGGAATATTCCTAGGGTATTCCACAAAGAGAAAAGCTCTCAAATGTTTCAACAATAGGACTCAGAGAATTGTTGAAAGCATCAATATTAGGGTTGATGAAAACTCTGAGAAACCTGAGGAAACTGGCAGAGAGCATGTAGGAGATGAATCGGTAGTAACCTTTTGAGAACCGGTTGCAAATCAGCCCAGTACCAGTAATTGTGCTCCTACACCGGCGGATACTGATGCTGATGAAGATGAGGTTCAAGAAGAAAAGCAAGAGGAATATGTTAAGAATATACCTAGGTATGTAAAACTCAATCATGATCCAAAGCAGATCATAGGAGACAAAGATGCAAGAATTCTTACAAGAAGAAAGGTCAGAGAAAACTCGTGTATGATCTCTGAATTTGAGCCTAAATCATTCAAAGACGCACATAGAGATGAAGACTGGGTCAAGGCAATGGAATAGGAACTCGATCAGATAGATTTTTATTACTGTTATTTTGTGAAAGTGACAAAAAATCTCTTAACCGAGTGGACTTAATAGTCTTATTTGTAAAACCCTCTAGCAAGGTGACATTCTGATTGAGTGTTTGAAATCCTTTAACAAGGTCACTTCTAACAAGGTGATGATCCTAACAGATCTGAGGGAAATCCCTTAACCAGGTCACATCTAGTAATGTGTTTGTAATCTTTAATAGGATTTTCTTTTAACCGAGCATACTCTAGAAGAGTATATTTCTTAGTGGGTCCAAAATCCCATAGTGGTTTTTCCCTATTTGGGTTTCCATGTTAAATCTGGTGTTATGAGGTTTATGATGTTCATATGCTTTTGAGTGTGCATGTTTAATAGTTTTGGTTATATTACCAAAGTATATGTTACCGAGGTTGAATCTGATGTTTTTATGGAAGATTAAGTTTGTATGATTCACCCCCCCCTCTCATCTTGTTGGCTAATGGATTTGTACTTACATTAAGTATCAGAACTATCAATTGGTATCAGAGCTTTGGACTCTAGAAGAAAATTTTAAAGGCACTTGAGTTAAAGATCCAAAGATGTATACGAGGGATGCACCGAAGCTGAACAAGTCAAATTTCTCTACATGGCAAAAAATAATGAAGCTACATCTATCAGGAGCTGGAGAATATGCTATATACTATCTGGAGAATGATTTTGTTACACTGAGTACCTATCCATTGACTATGGAAGAGATGAAGGCAAAGCAAGAAAATATTCAAGCAATGATTGAAATAACATCTACATTGACCGACTCAGAGTTTAATGATCTAGAAGGCTGCAATGATGCAAAGGCTATGTGGGATAAGCTCATATCAGTATATGGAGGAGATGAACATGTTCAAAGAGCAAAAGTAGATAGTCTAAGAGGACAATTTGAATCTATGAGGATGAATGAAGGTGAGAACATAACTCAGTATAGTACAAGACTAAAGGAGATTGTTAATCAAATCAAAGGAGCAGGTGGAACCATTGAAGAAAAGGATATAACAAGTAAGTTGTTAAGAACCTTTCTACCGGCTTATGCAATCAATGAATTGAGGTTTGTACCTAATATGCCAATTTATTTAGATGCTACTATTGGTAAGCTACATGCATTTGAGTTAAGTAACTTTGATAACAGTGGATCTTTGGTAAATAAAGTTGAATCTGCATTTAGTTCTTTTCATCTTGATGAATCTAATGATTACAATGAAAGAAAGTATAAGTACTCTGAAGGAGATCATAGTGGAGCAAGTGAAAGATTTCGTAAGAACATGGAGGAAGTACACAAACTGTATGAGGAAATTAGAAAGCAAGAAGAGTTTGAAGCACTATTAGCCAAAAGGTTACCAAGAGGCAAAGGTAAGTATAAAAGAAAACTACCTTTGAAATGTTTCAATTGTGATAAGATAGGACATATGGCTTCTAACTATCCTGACAAAGATTTTACTAAAAAGAGAGATTACCGAGATGATAGACAGAAAGATAATCATTACAGAAGACACCAAGACTTCAGAAGAAGAGATAGAAAGACATGCTTAATAGCTGATGAGGAATCCAATGATGATAAATCAGATGAGACTGATATAGAGGAAGTAGTTTATGTAGCTATCAAAGATGGATCAGATGAAGAAAGGTATGAAGAAAAAGCCCTAATATCTCACATAAACACTAATGATTCTTGGATCATAGATAGTGGATGCTCACATCATATGACAGGAGATAAACACAAGTTTGTTATGTTAGAAGATTATGATGGAGGTTATGTTAGATTTGGTAATGATGCACCATGTCCGTGTTGGTATTTGGTATGGTTTTGTCATTGATGTCAACACCTACTTAATACAAGCACTTTGAAGATCCAGCAACATTCACCAGCAAGCAAGTAAACTGTGCAACAGTTACTGGTATATGGTTCACCGGTAGGATATAATTTTCACCAGTACCTGGAATGATATGGAAGACACTTGGTAATGTCGAAGACATCATGTGGACACTTTTTTTTGAAGAACTAATCATTGGTATATTCATATTTGCATATTTGCTTTTACCGACAAATAGGTCCAGGTTATCTAGGGTTGCACCGACAGGTTTATCTTTTCCAGATCAACATGGCATGTTATGGAGATGATTTATTATTGTTGCAAATGCATTTAGCCAACATGTTTAATCGGTTATTGCATCGGATATTATATTGTATGGAAAATGTTTTATTGTAATATCTTGTAGAGCCGACCTACTAAAATTGGTCTTAGGGTATGGTATAAATGTAAGATCTTATTTGTAAGATCAAATGTGGAATGCGAAAAAGAATTGAGTGAAGGTATATGCGAGATCAAGCAGGGATATACATGAAGACATCATTTGAAGGTGAAGTTAGGTTTTTGTAGAAGCATATCAGCATTACACCGGTACTGAATCCAGCATATGAAGATGCTATTTTGTGCAGTACATTCTTATTGGATTTAACCATCCAACTGTAGTCAGTGTGACTCCCATTTTGTGATTGAGTAGTGAGCTCTAGGCTATTGGCTTTTCTACATGTGCAAACCCCATTTATGTACACTTGCTATCTGCAGTAGTATCATCTGATTGCAGGTAAAGTTTCCCACTGTCATTTTTCCCCTTATAGGGTTTCCACGTACAAATATTGGTGTTATGTGTTGTGGATGACTTTATGTTTATTTTTCATGCATTAATCCTTACCAGTATAGCAATTTAATGTTAACACTGTCTACCGACATACTTAACTGGTTTACTGGTATTAAGCATTAAGTTGGCTAATTAGTTTTTGGTTTGAATTTATTAGACAATTGATTCACCCCCCCTTCTTAGTTGTCTCCGGGACCTAACAGTCCAGTGAAAGGTAAAGGATCAATAACACTTCTTGACAATGCAAGATGCAATGATGTTTATTGGGTTGAAGGTTTGAAATACAATTTGTTGAATGTAGCACAGCTAAACAATACAGATTATCGAATAGAATTTCAGAAAGGAACTGTCAAAGTTCATGACAAGAATGCAAAGTTAGCTACTACCGGGACACAAACAAAAGGTAACACATTTCACCTTGACTCAACTCATAATAAGTGTTTGTATGTAAAGATAGATGATACCTGGTTATGGCATAAAAGGTTTTGTCATGTAAATTTTGATAATATGATCAAAATAAGTAAGAAGCACCAAGTAAGAGGTCTACCAAGTCTTGAAAAACCTAAGAATGCTATGTGCCAAGGATGCCAGATGTGTAAGATGAAAAGATCAAGCTTTACAAGTAAGTCTTACACTTCTAAGGGAATTTTAGATATAGTGCATACTGATCTTTTTGGTCCTATGAAAGTTTAAAGTTATTATGGTGATAAATATTTCATATTATTTGTGGATGACTATTCAAGGATGATGTTAGTAATGTTTTTAAAAGAAAAATTATAATCTTTTCAAATGTTTAAATGGTACAAGGCAAGAGTTGAAAATGAAATAGGAAGACAACTGAAATGTCTTAGATCAGATAGAGGAGAGTTCACATATGATGAATTCAAATTATTCTGCAATGATCATGGTATTAAAAGACAAGTCTCTGCACTGAGAACTCCACAACAAAATGGAATAGCTGAGAGAAGAAACAGATCTATTGTGGATTGTGCTAGAACACCGATGATTGAAAAGAAAGTGCCACAAACATTTTGGAGAGAAGCAATAAGCACAACAGTTTACACCTTGAACCGAGTACAATTGAAGAAAGGTACTTTGAAGACACCATATGAAATCTAGTATGATAAGAAACCTAATGTAAGTTATTTTAAAATCTTTGGAAGTAGATGCTATGTTCACAAAGATGATAGAAATGGCAAGTTTGATCAGAAGAGTGAAGAAGGAACATTTCTAGGTTATTGTTCTAGAAGCAAAGCATTTAAATGTCTGATCAAATCATCTTACAAAATAGTAGAAAGTGCAAATGTGAAAATTGATGAATTTGCAAAAAGAAATGATGAAGGAAATTCCAAGGAACTAGAAGACTATGATGAATTTATCTGTGTTGAACCGAGAAGTCTTACCGAGAAGACTATTGAAGAAAATGAAGAAAATATCCAGTTACCAAGTGATGAAGAAGATCATACAGAGACTACCAAGCCTGTATTAGCTAAGTATGTCAGAGGACATCATGCACCAAGTCAGATTATAGGAGATAAGGATGATCCAGTGATGACAAGGAACAAACTGAGACAGAACACATGTTTGATATCTGAATTTGAACCAAGAATAGTGAAAGAGGCATTTAACAGTGAAGATTGGATAAATGCTATGATAGAAGAGATTGATCAAATCAAGAAGAATGACACATGGACACTAATCCCAAGACAAAAGGACAAAAATGTAATCAGTATGAAGTGGATTTTCAGAAATAAGCTAAATGAAAAAGGAGAGGTCATTCAAAACAAAGCAAGACTATTTTGCAAAGGTTATGCTCAAGAAGAAGGAATTGATTATGATGAAACTTTTGCACCTGTTGCTAGACTTGAAGGAGTAAGAACATTGTTGGCCTATGCTACTTTCAAAAATTTCAAGGTATATCAAATGGATGTCAAATCTGCATTTCTGAATGGAATATTAGAAGAAGAAGTTTTTATTGAACAACCTGAAGGATTTGTTGAAGACAAGAATAAAGATCAGGTATGTAAATTGAACAAAGCTTTATATGGTTTGAGACAAGCACCTAGAGCATGGTATGAAAGATTGCAGTCTTATTTGATTAAGATTGGTTTTATAAGGACAAGTGAGAACAACAATATGTACATGAAGAATGATTAAAATGGAATACTAATCTCAGCCATATTTGTTGATGATATTATATTGTGTGGAAATGACTCTTTATGCAAGAACTTTGGAAATGAAATGAGAAAAGAATTTGAGATGTCATTAATCGGTGAGATAAAGTATTTTATAGGTTTACAGATACTACAAATGAAAAATGAGATTTTCATTACTCAATCCAAGTACATAAATGAAATTTTGAAGAAATTTGGAATGGAGGATTCAAAACCAGTAAGTACTCCTATGACTACCAACTGTAAATTATCAAAGAATGATGAATCTGCATCTGTTGATGAGACACTTTACCGATCCATGATTGGAAAACTACAATATGTTGTTCACAGTAGACTAGACATAGCACATGCAGTAGGTATAGTTGTAAGATTCTCTGCAGATCCCAAGCAAACACACATGACAACAATCAAAAGAATTTTTAGATACTTGAAAGGCACTGAGGATTATGGCTTACTATATCAAAAAGGAAATGATTTTGATTTAAAAGTTTATACTGATGTTGATTGGGTAGGCAACATTGATGATAGAAAAAGCACAAGTGGAGGAGCTTTCTTTTTAGGAGAAAGACTAGTGAGTTGGCTTAGCAAGAAACAAGGATGTGTTTCACAGTCAACAACAAAAGCTGAATATGTTGCTGCAGCATTGAATTGTACCAACATTGCATGGATCAAACAACTGTTGGAAGGTATAAATGAGAATGATACCGAGCCAGTAACTATATTCTGTGACAATACTAGTACCATTAATATTTCAAAGAATTCTGTTATGCACTCTAAGACAAAGCACATCTCTATCAAATATCATTATCTTAGAGAAGAAGCTCAAGAGAAGAAAGTGGTGTTGGAGTATGTTAGCACAAAGGAACAAATAGTAGATATCTTCACCAAGCCACTACTAAGGGACACTTTTGAATATCTCAGAAGTAAGTTAGGGGTCCTACACCTATCTTCTACTCACTAACCGAGTCCGGTGAAAGCATCAATCCGATGACTCTATCGAATATCTTTTGGGAGTTGATGCTGACTGACACCCTTTAGGATGTTTTCTAAAGGTGTACAGGAAATATTACAGGAAATAATACAGGGAACAAGAATTGAAGACATAAATGCTCTGACCAAGACTGAATTGATACACAACAATAGGAAATCACTTCATACAGAAAGAAATTATGTTTTAGTTCTTTACTTTTTGGCATTGTTGTCAAAGGGGGAGAAGACTAATATCGGGGGAGAAGACTACAGATTGGAAAGAAGACTGAGGAGAAGTCTAATGTATGGGGGAGAGCATTTCAGCATTTTAGAATCACAGCAATCCGAATCTTTTAAGGTCAAATCAATTGGTTTTGCCATCAATGCCAAAGGGGGAGATTGTAGGCAATATAGCATTATAACAGACAATGAAAGATTGTTGACATTTCAATAAGGATATTGAGAAGGTTGTTGATGATTATGGATATAACTGATTAAGGATGTTTACTGTCTTGATATTATTATTTTGTCATTGATGTCAAGAAATTGATTTTCTAATTTAGTATGATGTTGCCATATCTTGAGAAGTATGATTTGAAGAATATAAAGATGTTGGTAAAAGACATAGGAAAGAATATGATGAATAAGGGGATGAATTAGGTATTCAATGGGCAACTATTACTGAGTCAGATAATGATGAGATCATGATGTTTATATTGTTTTAACATCATACATATGTTGTAAATTGTAAAGGTTAATACTATACTATGTTACCAGGCAAAGAACATAGTCGGTAAACCCTAAGGTTATCGCTATCGGTTAATGAAGGCGGAATGTCTACCGAGTGAAGTTTAGTATTTACCGAGTTGTAACCGAGCTATAATAGAATGCATTAAATGTTTACATGCGTTATTTAATGAAGGAAGCTGATGAGATGGAACTGATTAAATGATTGGTATGCCATGCATGAAGTTTGTTAAGAATCTAAGGCAATGGAAAGTCGGCATGAAGATCTACAATGCAGATTGAACTGCAATACCTTGGCACAAGTTCCAAGAAATATATGCAAGTTCCTAGGCAGGGTAAAACATTTTTAGATCGAAAGATGCATTGAACCTAGACAAGATCAAAGATCTGATGGCTATGATTGATCATGGGAAATGTGATCAAGGAGATTAAGTAGTTACCTAATTGTTTATAAATAGGTAACTATTGATAAACAATGTATGCGGGAAAGTGTATGCACAGGGATGCTACATAGTGATTACCGAGCACAGAAGCTTGAAGACCTGTTTGAATAATAGAGTATAGAAGCCCAACAGATGGACAAGATTAATTCTATGTCTAGATTGTATTGAACAAATAAGAATCTGCTTTAGCATTTTAGATGTGAAGTTGCAGATAGATTTTTATTACTGTTATTTTGTGAAAGTGACAGAAAATCTCTTAACCGAGTGGACTTAACAGTCTTATTTGTAAAACCCTCTAGCAAGGTGACATTCTGATTGAGTGTTTGAAATCCTTTAACAAGGTCACTTCTAACAAGGTGAAGATCCTAACAGATCTGAAGGAAATCCCTTAACCGGGTCACATCTAGCAACGTGTTTTTAATCTTTAAAAGGATTTGCTTTTAACCGAGCATACTTGTCATGCCCAAACTTTAGGGCAAAACACAACCAACAATTTTTTTATTTTTTTTAAATACACTAAAATTACATACAATCCATGGTTTAATTAGTTGAGTCGTCTTAACAAGGTGTTCCGAATGAATTATTAATTGATATTAAATACTAACATATCAATTACCATAATTCCTATTATCAAGTGGGACAATTAAAATTTATAAGGGTAATATTAAATTCACTCAACAACCTCTATCATATTAGCTGCGTCTATTAGTACTTAATTAGATCCATCTCCACTAAATAGTCATTAATAAATTTACTTGGTTCGACATCAAATATTTAATAATTTTCAAGCTCTCATCATCCTGTTAATACACCCTTCCTTAATAATTTAATGAAATGTCGAATACTAAATTAATCAATTTATTATCTCATAAAATTGAGTCAATAGATTGATTTAATCAAAACTCTCTAAAATAATTGGCGAAGGTATAATTAATCTTCAATAGAAATCCATTAATGGATTTTAGGAACTAATTAAAATAGTTCTAGCACTTAGTTTAGAAATGTCTATAATTTACTTTAACCTAATAAAAAAATTAGTTTATGCTAATTCGACTAAAGGGTCGATGAAACCCATAGCGAGAATTGCTCTATAAGGTTTAATCTCTAAAACTTATATTTAGTAGGTCTGAAACTATTTTCCCTTAGCTAAAACCAGCTTACCAAATTTGATATAAAATTCCTTAACGGATAAACTTCATAAGTAAATTCAAATTTTAAACATCCCATTGTTTTATATGGCCACTCAAATATTAAAGGGGTATTTAGATTATAAAAATATTTAGTCTACATTTTGCCCCTTTTCATTATATTTACATGTTTATTTAACAATCTATAAAAGTATGGATGATTTTTTTAAATAAACTGTTATATTATGGCCAATTTATACATTCATTTTAATATCTACATATTTTTTAATTTCAACACATATACATATATGGAAAAACATATTATCTAAATTAAACAAGTTCCATATATCCTAACCTAATTTTAAAAGATACCAAAACCCTAATTTTTTATGTTACAAATAACCCCTTTTTTTAATATTTCTTTCATTTTTTTATTGTTCTAACTCTTTTCGAATACCCTAACCCTAACTGGGTTAGGGTTTCAAATTTTTTTTTTTTTTTTGCAGGGACGATTGAGCAAAGACGGAGGCGGTCAAGCAAATGGGGGGGGGGTGGCGGTGAAGAGGTCGAAAGTTTGACGGAGCAGTGGTGGCATCCCCGGGGACACCACTGTGGTTTTCCACAGTGGCGGCGACCCCGAGTGCCGCTCACTATGGTTTCCCACAATGGCGACATCCCTGGGCACAGACGTCCCTGGGTGCCGCTCACTGTGGAAACCACAGTGGCGGCGTTCCCGGGCGCCGCTTACTATGAAATCCACAGTGGCAGTGATCCCAGGCCGCGCCAAACCCCCCTTCCGCCATAATATTTTATTATTATTTGTTTTTGTATATATTTTTTTGTTTATAAATAAAATGTTATATATATATATATATGTTCATGCAGGTGTATATATATATATATATATATATATATATATATATATATATATATATATATATATATATTTTATTCATATATCCACTTTTGCACATATTTAAATGTAGAAATTATATGTGTATATATATATGTATATATTTAAATATATCTATCTATATATACATTAGATGCATTTGAAACTCAGGTAAATTGTTACTATGAAAAATGCGTTGTCATTATATATATATATATATTTTTTGAAGCCTTTTTAAAAAAAAAACAAAACAGATTGATCAAAGAAATGCTGATTTTAAATCAGTGTATATTTATTTTTTTCTTTTTTTCTTTTAAACTCCATATTGCTAGAATATGTGATAAACTATATAATTTTAAATTTCCTACAATAACTTTAATTGACAGAATTCCATAGATTATACAACACTATATAAATGTGTTATTCTTTAAGTTAGAGTGACTGTTTATTCGTTAGTTCTTTACTTTCTGCAAATAAGAAATTGGCAGCATTAAATAAATACAAACTGCAATAATATTAATCTAGATTCAATTGATTTTAAACTCAGAGATATACATGAGGATATAAGCAGAGCTTTAAATTCCAAAATACACATGCATGCAGACAATAAAATCATAAGAACAATGCAAACTATTACCCAACAAAATCTTTTCATTTATGCAATAATCATCTAACTAAAGTAATGCATTTATTTAAACCAGTTTGGCAAATATTCTAGTTAATATTACAAAATAGGTGAAATACCCAAACTAGTCCCTCCTTTCTATTATATGGGGCTTTTAAAACAAAATAAATACATTCTTTTCTAATATTACAACATATAGTTTCCTTTTACAATTTTTCAACTTAGACATATCAAATACTCCATTTCTCAATCTTTTTCTACAACCGATAATAACCAGCAACTGCTACTTGCCCTTTTTCCTTTCTTTCCAACAACCTGCAAATAATATCATAGGCTATGACCATGGAGTTCTCACCTCCCAGCCTAGGCTAACTAGTAGCCACCCTTGAGCTCAGAGAACCAAGCCCTAGACAGGCAACATGCATGCAAACACAAAGGACAAGGGAAAAACAATCTCAAACACAAATCCAACTCAGGGTATACTGCACCACACGTTGTGATGTCTTTTCAAAGGTGGTAGTGGACCAAGTACCCTGAGGAGACTGCAAGTATGGAAACACATATAGCCACCTCATGGCAAACCAAATACATCAAGAGTAACAACCCCACATTCTTTATGCCCCCCAAGGCATTCATGCCTTATTTCCCTCCTTATGACCCCCATTGCACAAACAAGCCATGCAACAAAGGTCACACAAAATCCCTTGTGATCGCTCTCATAATGAGAGTCTCTCACTCGAGGGCTGTCACTTCTACCACCCACAAGATCCTCCTCTTTCCCAAGAGTAAGAGGTCTTGATGACTCCCAAAAACACATACAATATATAACACAATATACCAAATGAAATTACCAAAAGAACATGCAAGGAAGCAAATCTTTTACACCAACATTACTTTCAAACACATGCAATAAGAAAGCCATTTTAAGAAGAATGCAACCAACCTTAATCTGCCCAAAGGTAGGTTAGTTTTGTTGAGGATGAGCAGCCCAATTCCATGGTTCTTCTCCTTCTACCCTTAGCCAAAATTCTCTATTCAAAATCTAGTCTATTCTTCTCAAAAATTCTCTTGTCTCCAAAAATGGAGAGTGGGTGATTACCCACAAATTTTCTAATTCTTGCTTAAGAAGCCCATTGTGAGTGTTCTCACAAGTTTCTAAAAACTAAAGAGGAAGGTAAGATAGAATGGAAAAGGGAACTCTCATTTGAAAAGGAAGGTTTACAACTAGGTTTCAAATCTTCTAATTTCAATTTTCGCACAACTTAGAAAAGTCACTTTTTAGGGTGTCTAAAAGGTCACATGGGATAGAAACTTGCCTAAAATTACCCCTAACCCTTAGGTATACCTTATGGGCTTTAGGAAACCCTATCAAACTACCCTTAGGTGTCCTTTTAACCCTTTTCTAACCCCTCTGAAGTTTATTTTTGGGTCAAACCTATGTTGACCATCCCAAATATTCTTTACCCAAGGCATTTATGGGATCACATTACATTAATTGAAAAAGCTATAGTTAATCAATTCCCTCCAAGAGACAAATTTAAAAATTCAAACATAAATCCACACGTGTCAAGTGACACAAAGAAAATACTTTTACAAAATAATACATGAAATCGTGTCTCTTGTTGGATTTAAATAAGTCAATTAAATAACATTTAACACACATGCATCATTTACTATTATGAATAAAATACGACACAAACGGGGTGTTGTCTCTCCAAATAGACAAACCCTGGTTTTACGAACATACATAGGTCTAGGTTTGGTTCTCCGTAATATTTCCATTGTCACATGAATATCTTTTCCTGTGCGACTCAAACACACATTAGTAATTTCCAATAACCTCATATAATATTAAACACATGAATTAGAATACACACCAAACACTTCGCATACAATTTACATTTGAACAATTCAATATATCTCATATCCAATTAAATCCACATAAGCAATTATCATAATTCTCATAATTTTGGTCCACACATAAAACATACATCTTAATTCTATCATCATAATTAAAGTCCTGCAAATCCAATAATGACATACATCATCTCCAATTTATCCTATTCTAGAATCATATAGAGTTCTTTATCGTAAAGCATATAAATGAAGCATCAACATTCATCAATGTTATCCAATCACGAAATCATATAAGTTCTACATCCACATATAGCTGACATACATTAAATCCAGATTATCCAATCAATGGATCTTTTAGGATTTCAAATTAATAACATATCAAAATGTACACCACAAAGTGCAATAACTCTATAACTTGATCCAATTACCTTTCTCACCAATCCATCTGTCTAACATAGTTCATTCTATTGAATTATAAAGCATTTATTAATAGGGTCAAACATGGTCAACTAAGTTAATCAAAGCTGGGTTTGGGGAAGGCCTTACAATACTCTAGAAGAGTATATTTCTTAGTGGGTCTAAAATCCCACAGTGGTTTTTCCCTATTTGGGTTTCCACGTTAAATCTGGTGTTATGAGGTTTATGATGTTCATATGCTTTTGAGTGTGCATGTTTAACAGTTTTGGTTATATTACTAAAGTATATGTTACCGAGGTTGAATCTGATGTTTTTATGGAAGATTAAGTTTGTATGATTCACCCCCCCCTCTCATCTTGTTGGCTAATGGATCTGTACTTACATTAAGTATCAGAATTATCAACTTCAATAGTTGGAAAATCCCTTAATAGGGTAGCTTTAACCAGCTTGTTGTAAATCCTTTAACAGGGTGACTCAAAGCCATTGAGTTCATAAAATCCTCTAACAAGGTAACCTTTAACAGGGTTTAACCCTTAACTGGGTATTCTAGCTAGCCCTTAACCGAGTGATCCCTAACGGGATCGATTCCTAACAGAACCTATTGTAACAGTCTTTAACTGGACTAGGCTTGTAACAGAGCGACTTCTAAAGAGTTCAAAAACAACTTGTGGGTATTCATCCCCATCGTGGTTTTTCCCATTTGGGTTTCCACATGAAAAATATGTGTGTCATATGTGATGTCTTTTTCATGTGATGCTTTGTTGTTTTCTGTCAAGCGGTGAATCATGTTGATCTAGCAAGTTATTATATTTCTGATGGTAGATTATTTGTTTATGCACAAGAATAATGTGGAAATGAGGGTGTAAGTTGTGTGGTAAGATAAGTGTTTCTGGTTTATATCTTTCATAGTCTCATTGTGCTTAACCGGTAGTAATTTGGTTTATGATTGGTGTTAGTGATTGCCAGTCAAGTTCACTGTTTGCAGTCAAACCGGTTTAGGAAAAGTTTTTGTACTTGTACTGATTCACCCCCCCTCTGGTTTGGTACTCACTGTTCATCATTGTGTTATCAAAATAATCCAAATATCTTGATTCTACCAAGATTTAAATAGGAATGTAATTAATTATTCTTTATTACTCAAGGAGTGGCATTTTTACATCCCTTGGGAGTTTTTCAATTGCCACATAGATTTGGGGATTTGGACCTCAATTCCTTTGGGGTTTTTGATATTCTTGAGAGAGATGGTTTTTATTATGATAATTCAACATCTCTCATCAAGTTTTCCTTTTTTTTTGTAAATGGAGAGTATTATCCCTAGTAATTGGTGTTTCTTATAATATTTATAGGCCTTTGATAAGATGTACTCTTGTTATATTTATTTCCTCCTTATTGGCCCTTTTGACCACTTTATAATATAATTTCAAAAAACTTTCCTCTAGCACTACTATCCTTTCCCTAATTATTCTTATTCGTATAATATTGCTTTCTCTTGAGTCAAGTATTATCTTTTTGTTTCAATCTATAGTTTAATACTTTTTTTTCTTCAAAGTGGTAGGCTTATTCATGTTTACATCTTGTATAATTATTTACTTTAAGAGTAAGTTAATTTTTATAAAATTTGACTTGTCACTCTCATGTAATCACCATATCTTAATAGGTTCATAAGTTTTTATCCATATTACAAAAGAACCCTATAGAAAAAGCTATAAAGTAGCTCTCATTTTTTGTTTCAACACCAGATTCCCTTGGAATGAGACTCGAACCCATTCCATGCAAGGATATCTAAGGTATATTTGGAACATTGATGTGTTCAAACTAGAGACTTTCTTCTCTATCAATAGAAAAATCCAAACTTGGCCTTGCCATTTTTGGAGAGAGGTTCTAAACCAAAGTACTTTAAATTAGTTAGCCAAAATTTGACTTATTGCCTACTTATAGAGCATTAAACCTTGGAGTTTTTTTCTTCTTTAGATATTTGAAAAGTAAATATCTATTACTTCTATGGCTCCTCATTATGTTCCTCATTACCACGCTTGGGTAGGGATAGGTAAAAGTCTTACTCTTAACTCAAAATGTCTATTCATTGTATATCCATTTAATCTTGGATCCCATTTAGTGCATTAAAAATCCCTTGCAATTTCTTATATTATAGAGGGGGTGAGAAAAGAAGAGTAAGAGAGGAAGGTGGACGGTCATTTCTCTTATATATTATTCCTCAGTTTTGAGAAATTTTTCTTAAAGGATTCCCTCTCACCCAAGTTTTATACCCCGATATTTATTCAAAAAGTATATTTATACTTAGCTCCTAAAAAACCATTTCCTTGAAGGCTCTTAGTTTTTGAGGAAAGTATATCCTAAAACCAATGTCAAGTATTCCTAAAGTAGGAGCAAAATAAATAATTTAAAACTACTGTATAAAGTACAACATGGTCAATACTATGCCATTTTAAAGTAAAAGCACAACATTAACCCATTAAATATTTAACATTACATTTAAAATATAATTGTACCACTTAATTAAGCAGATTTGTACACCTAATTGATAATGAATTAGGTAGAATTAAGTTCATTAACAACTAATTATACATTCTTATTTATGTGTACATAAAATAATTGAGTCTTGCATGTATAATGTTGAATGACCAATCTATTAATATTATAATTTTAATTTAACATGATACTTTAAAACCTAGCTTACACAATTAATAACAAATAGATTCTTGTGTTTTGAACATCAAGCTAAGGTTATCTAGTGTGTAATTAAGTTTACATTTATTAATTGTTAATTTATTTGTTTGTTAAGATGGTTTGTCATAAGCTTACCTAGGTCAATATTTTTGAGTGATGCTAATTTAAGTTACTGCATTGAATTTGAATATTTTTTACATATTAAATCATAATGTAGTGTCATGAAATTGCGACCCTTGCAATTTGCGACCACATTAGGGTCTTCACGTTGACAATTCAAATCCCTAAGCCTAATTGGAGACTCGAGACTTGCTCAACCCCTGAAAACTGCATCTTTCTTGCCCTCCACACTTCCTGAACTGCATCCTATCCTAGAAAAAAGGGCAAGGCAGGGGCATGGTGCCCCTGTCCCTGCCCCAGTTTGGGGCATGACCTTTTCCAATTTTGCATTGGAGGTTGTGCATTGAGTGGGAAAACTCCCCCAGTGTCGGCCTGTGATGGAAAATTAGTTAATTAACCCTAATTGATGAGTTTATAAGTCGCATTTTCCCTCTCATTTGAGAGGTTCAATAAGAAGAAAAGTTGGATAAGTGATAAGGCAGCCATAAGTTCAAACATTCAAGCATTCCTTTCTGACATTAAGCATTCTCAAGTCTCCCTTCAAGGCTAGGTGTTGCATTCAAGTCACGGATTCAACCATTGAAGAGGAGATTCATTCCAACATTCAACTTCATACAAGTTATTCTATCAACATTTCTATCACAAACTCCCTTGAGGTGACTTAAATTTTAGTCTTTCATTTACATTTACTTGTAGGTACTTTCTTTCATCATTTGGTTAATTCCAAAACTGGGTTTTGACCTGAAGGCAAACCCCCAATCCCAACCCCTTTCCCTCTCTTTTCTATGTGTAGGTTGTAGGTGTGCAACTATACTTTTGGGTTTGGAATCCATCTGCAGAGGCGGAAAAACCCTTTTCATTTCACATATTTTTCGGAGGAGTGTGTACACTCTTGCCACACTCCGGGCAACTTTTTCTCAAATTCGCAGGGCGGCTTCATCTTGACATGTTATTTCTAGATCTAGGTACACAACTTCATCCTACGCTTCTATCTCGAGTTATAATCAGATCTTTGTCGCTTTTTCAATTGGTCATAAGTACACAATTCAATCAATTCAAATCTCATTCCAGAAGAGGGGATTAACTTACCATCACTTAGAATTCAATCTCTTTCTCTGGAGGTTGAATCTAGTGCATTTCCCCCCCTCTTCTAATGTAATGCGTGAAAAGTGTTTGAAGTGAAATCCGAAGTGAAACTTTCATCTCTCCTCGGAGGGAAGAAAAGATTTCCTCTAGATAGCTCATTCACCATTTTTCACCAACATTAGTGAACCCGACATCTTACATGTTTTTTTTCTGAAAATAATAATAAGAAAATTGCTTTGTTTGTCAAATTCAATTTCTTCATTGCTTTGTTCAATTTGCAAATCAAATTCACAAAATTAAGAGGTTAATTGTCAAAACCCTGATTTTTAAAAATAATCTTGTAATTGTGCAAAAATTGAATTTTCATTTAATTTTCAGATTTGTGTCTGTTTTTAGACTTATCTTCTGTCCTACAATTCAAAATTTCAATTTCCCTCCTTTTTCAAAATTCAAATTTCAAAAATTAAGTGGTTAGGTCCTAAAACCCTAATTTTTAAAATTAATTGGATTTTGTACAGATTTCAATCAATTCTAGTCAGTTTCAGTTTTCTAAACATTTTTCAAGGTGTCCCTATCAATTAGGTTTGACCCTTTTCAAGTTTTCAGTCCAATTCCTCTTTTTCTTCGAAACCCTAATAGGGTCCTATTCTCACATTTGAACCTTAATTTCGTCTATCTAGAAATCATAAAATTTGCCAATTTTTTGGGGTTAGCTTTAAAATCATCCTAATATTTCCTTGAAAATTTTGAAAAAAGTTGGTCAGACCATGTGCATTCGCACCACGGTCCTCGACTTTTTTCTTGAAATTTCGAGAGACTATTATGATTGTATTTAATAACCTAAATCCAGAAGATTGTCTGATTTTGTCGATTTTTGATCCTTCCAATATTGAAAATACCTCCAAAATTTAACATTTTAAATTTCAAGAAATTTTTTAAAATTGAGGTTAATTATAATCTGCCTTGATTTAAAAAATTCTATTTTAAAAAAAAATTAAGTGGTATCCCCTTGGCCCTAAATTTAAAATTCCAATTTCCTTTCATTTATCATCACACTTATTTTTGGAAATCGTGTCATTATCTTCCTCCAAAAAAGTTCAAATTGTTTAATCATTATATTCTTAAATTTTGCATTACTCAATTTTGTAAGCTTTGTTCATAATTCAAAATTTCAATTTCCCCTCCCTCTCAGTTTTCTCCCCCCCCTCTCAGTTTTCTCCTGGTATCAGATTTGTCTAACAATTGGTATTAGAGCCTAGTCTTCTCTGTAGAAGCTTAACCGCTTGAGGAGATTCGATGACATCTGCATCTAGTTCTACATTTAATCCCTACTGGAAGGAGAGTCCTAGAATTGATGGCACTAATTACAAAATATGGAAGGAGCGAATGAAGATTCATCTGAGATGTCTTGGAGCTAAAGTTTGGGAGATAGTAGAGAAAGGGTATATACATCATGATCCTAATTCTGGAACACCGATACCTACTGATGAACAAAAGAGAGATAATAATGATATCAAAGTGAAGGAAGCATTGCTAAGTGCCCTATCTGATGAAAAGTTATTGAATTTCATAGAGTTGGAGAATGCAAAGCAAATCTGGATAAAGATTGAAACTCTTTATGAAGGTGACCAAGCTGTAAAGATTGCAAAACTTGAAGGTTTCCAGGTGAGATATGAAACTTTGAAGATGGAAGAAGATGAGAAGATAAGTTCTTTCATGGATAGAGTGAATGAAATTGTCATGGGAATCAAATGTTACGGTGGATCAGTTAGTGAGGATGAGGTTGTGTCAAAGATTATGAGAGTTTTACCTCTGACTTACAAGATGAAGGCTACTGCAAAAAATGAACTTCAGACAATGTCAAGTACCCTTGTTACCAGAGATACATTATTTGGGAAATTGATTTCTTTTGAGCTTGAGGAGCTTGGAGATCAAAGTGCTATTAAAACAGAGACTGCATTTAAAGCATCTGCCTCCGGCAAGAAGAAGATAGATTGGAAGGAGTTATATGCTAAAGATTTGGAAGACATTGAGAGAGAAGACAAAGAACTTGAAGAGTTGGAAGCCCTAATTTCTAGAAGAATCCCTAAAAGACCAACTGGAAGTAAGTATGAAGGAAAAATACCTTTTAACTATTTTTCATGCAATAAGATTGGTCATTTTGCTTTTAAATGACTTGAGAGAGCTGATAGGAATCAAGAAAGATTTATGAGGAATTATAAGGCTAATCCAGAATATCAGAACAAACCTAGATTTAGAAGGAATAAGGATAAATAATGTTATTATGCTAGTGATGATGATTTCAGTATTACTGATGATGAATGTGTAAGTCGATCCGGTAATGGAAGCTCTGGTAAAGATTGGGTCTTTATTGTAAGGATGATTCTTCAGAATATGTCATTAAAGAAACTCATACCGAGGAGAAGGATTCAGCTACTAAAATTGAATAAAAGGATGAATGGGTTAAGATAGTGGATGCTCACTGTAGATTAGGAAATTGAAAATCATCAAAACAATAGCAATTAGGACAACCACAAAACCTAAAGCTGCTATGAAAGCAATCCCAATCCAATCAATGAAGACATAAAGACAAGATATTCAAATCAAATGAAATCGAAACAAACTAATGCAGATATCTCCTTCATGTGGCTCCATTGTTCTTCTTTCACCTTCAAATTTGATGTGGATCTCACCTACAAGTGCAAAATGCAAGTGGGAAGCAAGTTGTTGATGAAATTCGCAGTATAAGGTTACTTGAAAATGTGATTGATCTCCCTTCATTGAAGAAAATCATCCAATTTATAGACAAATTGGAGAGAGGACAAGATTAGCATGAAGAGATTTGAAAGGAAATTCAAATCAAGAATGGAAAAATTATGACAAATGTATGACAATTTCTATGCAAGGTGTATGACAAATTATGACAAATTATGACAAGATTGAAATGCCATTCCCATGACAAAAGGGAAGAGAGAAAATAGCCTCCATGATTGCAACAAATGGAAGCATAAACATAGGAGAAAATGAGGGAATGAAATTAGGGGAAATATTAGAAAAATTAAAGAAAATAGGAGAAATAGAAATTAGGTGAATTAATTAATAGGTTTTCATCCATTAATTAATTCATGAAAGAGACCTAGGACTAAATAAATAGATTTATTTAACCCACAAAGAAGAAGAAAAGGATTAAATGAACAAATCATAAAACCCTAGAAATAAGAGGACAAGTAATTAGGTCAAGACAACAAGAAATTAATGTAGGTTCGATCATGATTCTGATTGACAAAGGACCAATGTTGATAAATGATTGAGATTGGTTGACAAAAATCAATGACAAATTGACCAAGATTGACAAGGAGATCAAATTGATAGGCACCAATTGATGAGGAACAATGACTAATCGATCCAAATTGACATGATTGAAAAGGACAAGGATCGATGATGAATTGATCACAAAATGACAAGATTGACAAGGACAAGGATTGATGATGAATCGACCGCAAAATGACAAGGCTGACAAGGACAAGGGTCGATGATGAATTGATCACAAAATGACAAGATTAACAAGTTGATAATCGCAAATGATTACTAACAAGCTAAAGATGATTGAAAGATTGACAAGAGGACAAAACCCTAATTCTATCATCGATTAGGATTGACGATGTCCAAAATGAGCATGCACCATGATGCGACAGGATAAGATCGACCAAAATCATGACTGAAGATTGCTATTGACAAGACCTAATTCAAAAGCGATAAAAATGAGGAATGCAGAAGAAGAACTCGATGCTCGCAAATGATAAAGACCAAGTGCGTAACATAGAAGAAATGTTAATGCGATGCAAGAATCCTAAAATAAGACAATGCGCAAATGTTAAAGTATGACTCCACAAGCGTTGACCATTTTTAGATGTCTACATTTTGCCCCTCTTTGAGACAATGCGATTCTAAGCGTTGTTTCAAAGAACAATAATGAAAATGCCCCAGACAATAACAATAGCATATGCATGCCCCCTCGAGGAATTGGCTGGAAAAATCTAGAAAAGAGGCCAAGTGATCGATAAGAATGACAGAAGATGATAGGTTCGGACGGATCAAAAATCAAAGGTTGGATGCACAAAGGACAAGCAGTGGAACTAGACCGAATGAACTGCCAAGACTAACAGAAGAAATGTTAGTAAGAAAAAATTAGACAAAGGACAGTTAGAGATGAAGGAAAACTTGCTTTCACAAATGCACATAAGTAGGTGAGAACCTTTATTTATTGTAGCAAAGCGGATGCAGAGCATCATGACATTGAAGGCCAGAGCTGAAACACAACCCCTTTTGCAAAAGACAAACACATCGCACACAAGGAATAAGTGAAGCATCCTAGGGTGCATACATCAAGGGTCGAGGTATGTGTGGTGTTCATAAAGCGAACGTACTTATCACAGACACCCAATGATATAGTTGCCCCAGTTGTGATAAACATTCCACAAATAGCAAACACAACAAAAAAAGGAAAGGGACCATGAACCATCCCAGTCATGCTAAATCACTCAGTGACATCATCGAGAAACATAGGAACATGATCGAAGCCAAAGATAAATTAGTAAAAAGATAAGATGCACAAATTCAACCAAGTCAAACAAACAATCTGATCATCATTGTCAAAAGTGGAAAACAAGAATGATCATGCTGTCTAGTTTCAGGGAATGTGGTACCCCATCAAAGACAGGACACAGTCTGGTTTCGAGTATACCACACCCTGTATAAGACCCATGATAATGTTGACAAGGACCAATGGTAATGTTGATGCTATTTTGATTGATGTGACAACTGTGATCAGGTTGAATGCTTGCTTGGTCGAACAGTTCATTTGTTAATGCGTGATTTCATTAAAGCACATTGTTTGATTGATTGTCGTTGGATGTATGCTCAGGGATCTGTCTATGCACAAAGGGGACCATTTGTTGACAAAATGCAAAATGCCAAAGAAATTGTTTTTAGATTTTGATGTTTTTCACTTTGTAGGAATTTTGAGTTTTTAACAATTTTTTTGTTCGTTTTTCAGGACTTTATTTGACTTTTTAGGGATTTTTTCAGGACATTATTTGATTTTTAGGGAATTTTTTAGGACATTATTTGATTTTTAGGGATTTTTTCAGGACATTATTTGATTTTTAGGGATTTTTTTCAGGACATTATTTGATTTTTAGGGATTTTTTTCAAGACATTATTTGATTTTTAGGGATTTTTTTCAGGACATTATTTCAATGTTTTTGGATTATTTCAGGACATTTTTTGAATGTTTTTTTTTTATTATTTCAAGACATTTTTTGAATGTTTTTTTTTTTTATTATTTCAGGACATGTTTTCGAACATTTTTATGATTTTGCCCCCAGTGTCTAGCAAGGCAAGGAATATGACAGGTGAATAAATAGGCTTTCTGAAATGTTGGTGGATAGAGGGAAGACAAAGGCCTTTTATCATGGAGACAATATAGATGCAATTTTCAAGGGCTATTGTGTGATGGGACAAGAGACTGGATATGACAATGTAAAGTAGTGACATGGCATGAGGGACATGTCAAGAGGTTTTTGAAACCATGTTTAAATTTTGCGTCCTTATGTCAGATCAAGATCAAGGAATGAAAAAGAGTGTATGGATAGTGATAAGATATGGATAAGATAAGCAAGACCAAGAATGTAATGCCCCGCCAGGAAACCCCGAAGGGATAAGCCAAAATACAAGATCAGAGTGCAATAATTTTTTTTTTTTTAAAAGTTACACCACATTAAGATACAACAAGATATCAAAGATTCAGATTACATAGTGGAAGACATCAACTAACACCTAAAGAGTTTCCCAACGAGATTACTTAAATTTCGCAATTCACTTAACTCACACAATTAATCCAATAAGCTAATTATCGTAATAATGAGATAATTCATAATCAGGATAATTTCTTTCAGAAGATGGAAACATAAATCACAAGCAAAGATTCATCCATTAAGATCTATTCATAATCTTCATTCAAGCTTTTCATAAAAAAATACAAGCCATACATCTAATATTCTAACACACTAGAATTTCATCATACACATATGAGATCTTTTCAAGCATACTTAATTTCCTTAACAACAACTGGATATATTCCATTACTCTAAGTTACATTCTTTCATACTCCAATTTATTGCATTTAAGAAGACGATTGCATACATGCATCTACGATAAATCTCATCTAAACCACTTATGCATTCGATCAAAATAGCATTCAAGAAGGACTGCATATAAGCATTTAAAGTTAATTCCATTTATCCACTTATCCATTCTAACATAAGCTAATCATACATGATAAAGCTGAATAAAGGAAACATAAGAGAATAACATCACATAACACCATAATGATCTCGGAGTTCACCCCTAAAGGGTTACATCTCTGGGTTTGCTCAACTGCAAGACCCCTCTGATAAATAATAAAGTTAGGAATACAAGAGGTTACACCATTACAATCTGGCCATCAAGGCGAAACATAAACAATATACAAATGACCGCATCGGTCAATAATACATAAACGATCCCTGAAAAGAAAAGGATCCAGTTGAACATAATCAAAGCTAAAACAAAAGTCCATTGGAGCATCCACAAAATGGAGTCATCACCACCCAAGGTCTAACATGGAAATGATACTCACAAGGGCATAGACAAAAGGATGACCCACAAAGGTACTCCTAACAGGACAAAACGACAACACACTAGTGAACGTAGGGACAAGTGTCATCACACAACCTGGTATGGTTACCATGGTAGGTCTTCATAGGTCCCGGCCCCATACATTGGGTTACCCTGGCAACCTAATCCGAGCCTCCGGCCCATCCAAGCCTCATGTGGACCCACACATCCTCTCGTGAAGACAAGGATGATGGTTTGCCATTTCAGGCCTTCTCACAACATGTCGAGTCTGTGTTAGCACTCGTCCCATGTGTGAGGCACAATTATCCTACTTAGAGATTACATTCTAATCTACTGATAGGTTATCACTTATAAGACTCACTTTCGACGGGTTACCCAGCAGCCACTTTGGGCACGGCCCCCAATCGAAAGCCACTTCCCATACGACACTAGACTATACTCAGACGAACTCAAAAACCAAGGAATAGACATGGTCAAACGAACAGAGTTCAAGAAGGAGGAACAACCATCTGGTCAAACACGACTCATCATTCGACACCCACACAAGGGATATGACCAAATACGACACTACCACAAAACAACAGTCAACTCGAAACTGAGGACTAAAACAAGTGCCCCAAATCAATCCATACGACAAGGTCCTATCAAACAAGCACGACTTGCCATTACATAAGCAAAAGCGAATACAAGAATTAAACTCGCATAGGTAATAATCGGAAAAGACAGTATTTTCTCATATTAATTTAAGCATTAAAAGTCGATCAAGTTTTCTACATTGATCTATATTAGATTGCAGTTATCTACCTCATCTAGGTATAGGTTGTTCTTGGTTTTCTAACTCACTGATTTTCATTACATCGAACATACAAAAATATGCCATAATGAGTTCTTTAACCAATTTCACAAGAATATAATCTAAACAACCATTAACTAACTAATTAAGATCTTTAATCTTCAATTAAAACATCATTGACGTACTGGTTCAAAACCAACCTCTACAGTTTCACATTTTCCAAGCCTAGATGCACTATACAGATCCCAAAAATATAAACATGTCAGGGAATCCAAAAGTAGATCTTCATTTCCAAAATCCAAATATTACTTCCTTACGCACGTATAAAAGAATCCAAAATTAACTGTTAATTAATGAGTATATTTACCAATCCACGATAAATAAAATATATTTTACTAATAATTAATGCATTGCACCAATTTCAAATTAAATATCGATTAGTTTATATATATATATATTAATTTCCATTAATAATATATATATATATATATAAATAATAATAATTAATTGAAAACTTTATTTTAACAAAAATACTTTTAATTTAATAAATTTATTTATTAATTTTTTTTTTTTTTAACTAAAAAAAATAATTAAAAAAAAAAATGCAAATTAAAAAGGTAGGGGGGGTTTCCACGTGGACCCCACGTGGTCCCCCTTGGAAAGCTCACACAGCCCCCAAGGGAATGCGTTGCTTCCCAAGGGAGCACGCAGCAATCCCCTAAGGGAGCGCTGCTGTTCCCAAAGGGAAGCACGCAACTCCCTTGGGGTGCGCTGCTATCCCAATGGGATACGTAGCTCCCCATTAAAATATATATCTTTTTTTATAATTTTCTCTTTTTTTAAAAAAAAAACATTTACTGTAAGTAAAATACATACACAGCAAAAAAAAACCACAGTCTCACAGAGACTGAAATAAAATAATTTTTTTTTTCTTTTATTCTTCGATTGAAATTTTAAAATACCCAGATCAGGAAAGGGAAAAATTTCTCCAAAACCAACAACATATTGGCCTAATAAGATTGATTAACCTTCATATATCAACCAACAGGCAGATATTTCTGATTTAAAACTTGAATGAGAAGGCATTAACTTAGAATTTTAACAAATTTCATTGAAGAACAGCCATTCTCAAGTTTATTTTTTTTAATTTTAAAAACAACCAGAGCAACCATAATCCAGAATTGAAATGGAAATAGAACAAGAAGGGATTGGATGGGAATTACAAACACAACTGTATCATTTTTCCCCAATAGCTGAGATTTTTATTTTTTTTAATCTCCACAAACATTTTTCCTCAAAATCCACAACAATTTCTGATAAACAAAGAACCAAAATATAAACCAGAATCTTACCTCTTATAGCAATCCTGGAAAAGATTTAGTGAGGAGCCCAACCTGCAGGCTCAAGAAATTTCTCCTCCTCCAAAACCCCCAATTTTTCATCCAAAATGTTTTCCCAAAAAAAAAAATCCATCCCCAAGATTTCCCAAAAATTTAGGTTATAAGGAAGAGTTGACCAAAATTCCATTTTTGGAATTAAAATTTTTATTTAAAATAATCTTCCCAAAAATAATTCTTTTCTAACTATAACAACAAATTAAATCGCTTTTCCCAGTTTAAAATTGATTTTCTCAGTTAATTCAATTTAACCTTTCTAATTTAAAAAGCCAACAGAATACAATTAAATCTATTGCAATTAAATACAAAACTTTCTTTTTCAACAGCATATGCAAAATGCATTTAATATTCAAAACCAGCTATTTAATTGAACTTACTCCCAATTTAAAACGAGCAATCCAATATCAACGAAAATCGCATAACGAAATCCCGATTAATCTAGTCCATTAATCTTTAATGCACGAACACATATTTAGTCAAATAAAATACTAAGGACTAATTAATCAATTTAACCATACATACCAAGCACGCAAATCGAGAAGGTCAACCAAACAGATGACTCGCAAACCCAACCAAAAAGGGATTACTGACGGCGACTGACGATGCTCACTTGAGCACGACTAAGGTCAACTAGGGTCTTACGACCACCTAATCCAACTCTAAGGATTAAAGAGGTACACTCAAACCTACAAATCTAGGTGAAGACGAACCTCGCACTCATGCGGTGTTGTACCTGAAATCTCCTGCAACCAAGAGTCATACATGCATACATATATAAACTTAATGAAAGCGTTAGCCCGATATTAATACCATGAAATAGGAACACTAAACAACTTGCATACAACTAGTTTGAAAACCACATCAACAGCTACGCATTAAATCAAACATTTGACTATAACATTATATTAAGATAAACTAACCAAGATTAACTAAGATTTAAAATTGATTAGGGTAGGGGTACTACAAAGAATGGATAAGGGACATGGACTGAAGGTCAGGATTGGCTAAGGGATAGTGGTAGAAAGTTGCAATAAGACAGGGGATATGGATGAAAGGTTGTAATAATCAAATGGATAAATACCAAAAGCTATGATAGACTAAAAGCTGCAAACAAGATGCATGATGCTCATGATGATCCTGAACCTTGTCAAGATCAAAGGTGGAAAGGGAAACTAGACATGAGGGACAATAGGATATGAAGGGTAATGACAGGGGTTCGATAGGATAATGGAACAATGAAGGAAAAAAGGATATGATAGGATGAAACCTGTCCCCAAGTACAGTATGCAAGAAGTTCATAGATTATGCATGACACCTGTTTGCCAGGTTTTCATCACGGTACTTTCCCAAGGTGCCTATTTGCCAGGTTTTCACCAGTGGACGAATTATTTTTACTTTACTTTTTTCTTTTGTCTTTTTTTTTTCTCACTTTTTTTTTTGGTATTTTGACTTTTTCAATAGAAGATGGACACATGATAGGGGATGGAAGAAGGACTCAAGCATCTTTTTTTTTTTTGGATAGTAGCCTTGAAAAAAATGGACCATGACCTTTAAAAGTATGCTCAAAGATGTTGGTAGGATAAGGACATGGAAAAAGAGATGAAATTAAGGCAAAGATTTATGCAAAGGATGGGATCAAAGGGATTGAAGGATGGAAAATATGCATTGGATAATGGATAGGGTATTGGAAGAATTGGGCTTCACTGGATGGAAATGAAGGCAAGATCAACATTGGAACACACCTTGACGAGTGGTGGATTGATGGAGGAAGTGTGGGTTTCAGATTGTGAGATTTGGATGGAGGAATAGCTTGGCATATTGGGACATAAGGGCCCAAAATGGATGAAGAAGGTGATGGAGGAACAAATTTGAGAGGGTTGGATGGAGGAATAGCAACTTTGGATGCCAAGTTGGATGTTTCTTTAGGCTTATGTGCTTCAAGGAGCCGCTTAGGGATCCACATGGTTTTTGATTTTTCATGTTGTTGTGGTTCCTTGGAGTGCATTGCCAACACAAGGGATTTAGGAACCCATATAGATTTTAACTTGGCCTTTGTGACCTTTTGGATTTTTCCTTTTCTTTTTGGATCATATTTTTCTTTGCTTTGACATGTTGATTAGATTGGACATGTTGATCCTTGAATACATGTGGATTTTTAGACTTATGACTTTTATACTTGGCATCCAAATTGCTTGGAGGGGGAAAGGAATGCATGGATGGATAGGAATGAAGAGGAGGTCTTTTGCATGGATGAAAGTTACTCAAATATGTGTTCCTTTGTTGACCTTGCATATAGGATGTAGGGATATTATAAGGACCTAAGATGGATGGAAGGGATAAAGGGGAAGGGATATGTTTGGATTTTGAAGGGATGTTGGATTTAGTAGGGGTACCCACGTCTTGAGGAATTTCACTGAGGCCATGACCCTTAATATTTTCTTTAACATGAAGGGATTCTTGCTTATAGAGATCTACTCCTTTGCCTTTATGAATATCTTGACTTGTAGGATACTCTTTTCTTTGGGAAGAAGACGTGAGTCCATTATGAGGTGGATATGATATGAGAGAAATAATGAGATCTTGAAGTGGATCGGATTGCACCAAAGTGGAAGAACCCATTATGCACGTCGAGGGTTCATGAACATCTTGCATTGACACGTTAAAATCATGAGGGGGATTAGGATCATGAGGGGGACTAGGATTGTGTAGTGGACATGGTTCAATGACAGGCTCTTCAAGAGATGGAATGGGAGAAATAATGGGATCATCAAAAGAAATGCGATCTTGGAGTGTATATGGAGCATTAAGACAAGGAGATGGAGGAACAAAAGGATCTTGTGGAGGATTTAAAGGAATAATTTGATCTTGACAAGGAGGAAGATCATTGGAATCCTCTTTAAAGTTGCTTTGCGCTGGACTTTTAATGGGATCATCGGAAAGGATGGAAGGGATATCTTGATCTTTCTTTGGAAGTGGAATGTCAATGGGATTTGAAAGGGTGTTGTGTTCTTGGATAGAATGGATAGGAATAATGGAATCATTGTGAGTGTCTAGGGAAATGGGATCTTGGTCAACAATTGGATGGGATGATAAGGTTTCGGGATCTTGATCTTGATCTTTTTTAAGACACGTTTCTTCATGCTCTAAATTGTCCTCTTGACATGGGGTTGGACTTTGGATATGCATGGGGGATTCTGACAAGGGATCAATGTTTTGGCATGAAGGAAATGCACTTTGAACATTTGTGATGATTCTGGCAAGGAATCAATGCTTGAACATGAGGAAGAGGGACTTCAAATGGGGTCCTCTAAAACAGGTAATGGCAATAAAGTGCATGGTGGCATTGGGTCTTGTATTTCTGAAACATGACAAGGATGCGCATCATGAATTGGATTATCTTGGTAATCAATTATGGATAGCCCTTGGATAATTTCATCCTTGGGTGTATTGTTTGATGAGGACAATATGGAAGGTTCTTGTGAAACTTCTAAAGGTGTAGGGATAGATGCCATTGGAGAGTCAATTTGTTTGTGGGGGGATGAGGCATTGCTAGACATAAATGTATTATCTTGATCTTCCTCAAAGAACTCACTTGGTAATTTCCTTAAGATCCTTGCAATAAGGCCACCTTTCTTTCAAGGTTTTGACATAGTTGTATCTAGAATTTGAACTTGTTTGGAAAGGAGTTGGTTCTGGTCTGATGTCATGTTTTGATTTCGAACTAGATGTTGATCAAATTGGTTTGACATGTTCAAACTTTGGCTTGGTGCATGTTGCAAGTTTTGTTTTTGAATTTGTGATTGTAGTTGTTGATACTGAGTTTGTTGTCGATAATTAACAGTTGGTTGGACATATTGTTCAAATTGGACCATTGGTTGTATTGGTTGTATATGTTGGACCATTGGTTGTGTCTATTGGAAATGTTGGAACTGTTGAACAATTGGTTGTGATGGTTGAAAATGTGATTGATAGTAAACACCTTCTTGTTCTTGTTGTGGAGGCACATAATGTTGTTGTCTCTTTTCTTGAATTTGTTTCATCATCTCTATTTGTGAGAGGAGAGATGGTATGTTTGATTGTTCAATAAGAGATCTTACATCAATTGGCTCAAAGTTTGGGTTTGGACCTTGAAATTTTTTAAATGTTTTGGACATTTGGGATCTAATCTTCTCACTGCTTTTCACCTTTTGTTCAATGATCTTTGTTTCTCGAGCTAGTTTCTCCTCTAGTTTTTGTATTTGGAGACTTGTTTCATCATAAAAAGTTTGACCAATATTGCCTTGTTGTTGGGTTGGATATAGTTGTGAAAGAGTTTGTTCCTCATGTAATGTTTGAATTTGAATTTCATGTTGCAGGTTCAGTTGATTCCAGTCAAAAGGTGCATTTTCCCTTGGCGTTGGTGGAACACTCCCATATCCCAGTTTCATGGGTACAAACATTGGCTCATATAATGGAGGTGGTCCAAGTTGAACCATTCCATATTGTGGTAGTGATGTGTTTGATGAACCTTCAATTTGTAATGTTTGACTAGGTTGAAACTGTGAGTTTGATACGTTGTCAATGGGTTGATATGTTAGTTCGCCCATCTTCTTAGATTTTGACCTTGTTTCAATAGGCATGTCACTATGCAAATGCAATATTTTTGGGATTTTTTTTAATTTTAAAAGGATGATGTATGATATGCAACTAAATTCAACCTAAATAGATGAAAATGCAATCTATGGAAAGAATGCAACCTATGTTTTTGTTGTTTTTTAAGATTTTGACAAACTTTTTGGAATGCAAACCTAAAGACTTAATCTTGGGAAGTTGAAATGAAGAGAAGACCTTAAAGGACAAAGGACCAAATGACAATAGGAAAAATTGACAATGTCTCACCTATATGCTTGGATACTAAGCTAGGTTTGACAAAAAATGATATTAATGAAAGGACAAATTTTAGACAAGGTCAAGACTCCTTAACAACAACTTAGGGTATCATCCAAAGTTTTGATTTCTCAAGTTTGACAAACCAAATTTTTGAGACTAAATGCAAGAAGGCAATGATTATGACAATGACTTAGGATATGACATGAAAATGATCTAAGGATATGATATGACAAGATGAAGCCAAGACAAGATGACAATACAATGATAAGGATATGCGAAGACCAATGACTTGGAATATGCAAAATGCAACCTAGGCAAGACCTAATTTTAGCATGACAAGGATAATGCATGAATGTCACCTAAATGGAAATCTAGCTTGGATATGACAATGAAATGCAAACTTAGGGAAATAATTTTGAAACTAAGTGCAAAATGAGGACACTTGCAATGAAAAGGACTAAAATCAAGGGAGATGACAATATGTCCTAGGACCTAAGTTGGACTATGCAAAATCTAACTTAAGTGACATGAATTTTGAAACAAAGATATTCAATGTTTTGACAAGCCATGTTCAAATGTTGGATGAATACTTGGACAAATTTGAACTTTTGTTTGGATTTTGTTTTGAATTGAAGGTTGTTGATTTTGAAAACCCAAGTTGATTATGAGCACTTTTGAAAGTTTTCTTTTGATTTAACTTTTGACAATCATGGAAGAAAAAATGTTTGTTTGACTTTGACTCAAGACAATCAAGCACATTCACAACAAATCCTATGGCTGGCAAGGGCAATATCTGTTGAAACCTCTAACCATAAAATACAACACTCAACCGGATAGCTAGACGCTTGGTAGCACTGGCTCCCCCTTACAGTGCACTCACTTCTCAGGCATACCAAGCTTCGAGTTCAAGGGGCATCACTTCCAAAGAACTTGCTATCTCTAACTGAGGAGTACATGAGAGGTGTCTTTGGCATGTGCATATCACAATGCCTGAGCCAATAGATAGAAGGATTTTGGCATCTAAAAACAAGAGATTCTAGTAAGGGCATCCGTTCGGGTGGGTATTGATCCGGCAAATAAATCATCGCAATACCATTCCAGCACCCATTGTTTACAACTTTCATTGCATCCACAATTATTTAGAGTGGTTCGGAAGAGCTTGGCTTTAGCCCATCACCACTTTGGGTCGTTTGCTCTCACCAATGCCTGTGCGAAGTGCCAGGAAAATCGAGAGGCAGGCCTAGTTCTAAGGGTTAAAACATGCAATCAAATTAAAAACAGACAAAGCATGCATGGTGTTCATTAACCTTTAAGAAATGAAATGTGCAACTACTTTAAAAATTTCAAGCAAGATTTTTTAATGAGAGTCTTTGACCGCGTCCTGCATAAGATTCATTAGTAGTTGCATTTTTCGTCTTCTGTCACACGTAACGCCAAGATGCTGCACAAAGAATTAGTACCAAAGAAAAACTAGAATGCAAGAAACAGAATGAAAACAAACAAATTTGCGAGTAAAAACAACTGATTTCACCTCTATCTCTGGCCTTGCACAGGCGTAGAATGCCTCAACACAGGCACAGAAAACTCAAACACAGGTGCAGAAAACTCAAACACAGGCGCATAAAACGTCAACACAGGAGCAGAAGTGTCCAAAAAGCTCTGAGTCACCCTGTTTCTTGAGTTTTTCACCTGCAAATAGCTCAAAAGCACTCAAAAAATGGTTAAGGGGTTAGTTCATGTCGGGTTCACCAGAAATGTAGATCAGGAAATTGAAAATCATCAAAACAATAGCAATTAGGACAACCACAAAACCTAAAGCTGCTATGAAAGCAATCCCAATCCAATCAATGAAGACATAAAGACAAGATATTCAAATCAAATGAAATCGAAACAAACCGACACAGATATCTCCTTCATGTGGCTCCATTGTTCTTCTTTCACCTTCAAATTTGATGTGGATCTCACCTACAAGTACAAAATGCAAGTGGAAAGCAAGTTGTTGATGAAATTCGCAGTATAAGGTTACTCAAAAATGTGATTGATCTCCCTTCATTGAAGAAAATCATCCAATTTATAGACAAATTGGAGAGAGGACAAGATTAGCATGAAGAGATTTGAAAGGAAATTCAAATCAAGAATGGCAAAATTATGACAAATGTATGACAATTTCTATGCAAGGTGTATGACAAATTATGACAAGATTGAAATGCCATTCCCATGACAAAAGGGAAGAGAGAAAATAGCCTCCATGATTGCAAAAAATGGAAGCATAAACATAGGAGAAAATGAGGGAATGAAATTAGGGGAAATATTAGAAAAATTAAAGAAAATAGGAGAAATAGAAATTAGGTGAATTGATTAATAGGTTTTCATCCATTAATTAATTCATGAAAGAGACCTAGGACTAAATAAATAGATTTATTTAACCCACAAAGAAGAAGAAAATGATTAAATGAACAAATCATAAAACCCTAGAAATAAGAGGACAAGGAATTAGGTCAAGACAACAAGAATTAATGTAGGTTCGATCATGATTCTGATTGACAAAGGACCAATGTTGATAAATGATTGAGATTGGTTGACAAGAATCAATGACAAATTGACCAAGATTGACAAGGAGATCAAATTGATAGGCACCAATTGATGAGGAACAATGACTAATTGATCCAAATTGACATGATTGAAAAGGACAAGGATTGGTGACGAATCGATCGCAAAATGACAAGATTGACAAGGACAAGGATTGATGATGAATTGATCGCAAAATGACAAGGCTGACAAGGACAAGGATCGATGATGAATCGATCACAAAATGACAAGATTGACAAGTTGATAATCACAAATGATTACTAACAAGTGAAAGATGATTGAAAGATTGACAAGAGGACAAAACCCTAATTCTATCATCGATTAGGATTGACGATGTCCAAAATGAGCACGCACCATGATGCGACAAGATAAGATCGACCACAATCATGACTGAAGATTGCTATCGACAAGACCTAATTTGAAAGCGATAAAAATGAGGAATGAAGAAGAAGAACTCGATGCTCGCAAATGATAAAGACCAAGTGCGCAACATAGAAGAAATGTTAATGCGACGTAAGAACCCTAAAATAAGGCAATGCGCAAATGTTAAAGTATGACTCCACAAGCGTTGACCATTTTTAGATGTTTACACTCACATCACATGACCGGTGACAAGAGGAAGTTCTTAACTCTGCAAGAATTTGATGGTGAACTAGTCAGATTTTGAGATAACAAGGCATGCATGATCAAAGGCAAAGGAATAATATCCTTGGATGGTAAGACTAATACTGATAATGTTTATTATGTTGAAGGATTGAAGGAAAATATTATGAGTGTAGGTCAGACGGTGGATGAAGGATTTCATTTGTAATTTAAGGATGGTAAATGCAAGATTATCAATAGATCTGGATTGGAGATTGCATCTAGAACTCCGACAAGAGGAAACATCTTGTTGGCATTGTGTTGTCATTGATGTCAACTGGGATTGTTGTCATTTATGTCAACCAGTATAGCATGTCACTGGTAACTAAGGAATGTTGACTAGTGAGTAAGTATTGGAGACTAGTATGGAATGTCAGTTCTAGTCTGTAATGAATGTCAACCGGTGAGTGATGTGTTGACAATATGTTGTTGCCAATCAGTAAGCATGTGACTGGTGAGAAAGAAAGGTTGAACTAATAAACAATGTGCAAGCAACCGGTATGTAGTTTTATGTCATAAAACAAGACTCCCACTAGATGAAGATGTTGTCACATGATGAAGAGAAGAATGATAGAGAGTGTGCTTCCTCAAGTTAGCAAGGAAGGCATATGGGAAGTCTACCGGGTTATATGTTTGGTTAAATTTGTGTCAGCTCAATCAAGGAAGTCATATTGGTTGAAATACCATAACCCTTTGGGATAAAACAGTCAAAGAAATCAAAGGCAAGTGGGTTGGTGCCCTAAATCAGCAGGGGTTGGTGCTCCTTGGGTTGGTGCCCTAAATTGGCAGCAGTTGGTGATCCTTTGGGTTTGCGCCCATAAATTATTAGGGGGTGGTGCTACTTGGGTTGGTTCCCTAAACATTGTAACCGTTGTTTATTTTGATGTTGGATTGGATAATTAGACTCCAATAACATTTCTCACCGATGTTTTTCCCACATTGGATTTTCCTCGTATATCCAGTGTTATGTGATGTGTGTTTGTGTTCTTGCATCTTGATCTCTTCCCTTGTCTCACCGGTCTATTCACTTAGTGTTTGAATTTCTCACCAGTACACATAGTCAGGTTTAAAAGGTTGAAAATATTGATAACAATTGATTCACCCCCCCTCTCAGTGGCATGTTGTGTTCTACAATTGGTATCAGAGCCTATGTTCTTGGTTAGATAAGCTTTCTCCAGCTTGGGTAGATTCTCATTTGAGAACACAATGGTTAAATTTGAGTCAATCACTACACTGGTGTTTCATGGATCAAACTATTCCATTTGGAGATGTAGAATGGAAGTCTACCTTTCCTCATTAGACTATGATATTTGGATGTCGGTTGTGAATGGATACTTTGTCCCTGTGTCTCCTCCTACTGATCCTAAAGAAGAAAGAAGATATAAGTGCAATGTTGAAGAAATGAAGGCCATACTCAGTGGGCTTTTCGATGATGTTTCTTCAAAGATGGATAAGTGCAAGTCAACAAAGAGCTCATCAGATAGGTTGAAGAAGATATATGAAAATGAACCTAGCATTGTAGAACCGGTTCGTGGAAGCAAGAAGATCAATGAAACTAACACATGTGTGGATGATAAAGGTAGATTAGTCAACTACTGCAAAAATGATGAAGAGGAAACTCATCTCTTCATGGCTCAAGAGACAGAAAGTAAGATGTACACACTAAAAGGTGATAAATCAGATCAATCCTATCGGCAAGATGTGTTTGGCAGTGATGGTGAAGATGAAGAGGAAGTTGAAACTGAAGTTGATCTTGAAGGAGAGATTGTAAGTGCACTTGAGGAACTTAGTAGAGTAAGAAAATAATATAAGATGTTCAAGAATGTTGGCATTATGGAACAAGACTGGTTGTTCAAAAGTCTTCAAGAGTCAGAGTCAACCATTGCCAATCTAAAAGCACAAATGGATGATGCTAAAAGGATAAATGTAGAATCAAAATTAGTTTTGGACACCAAGAAATGAAGGTGTAAAGATTTAGCATCAAAGCTAGAGGCCAAGGAAAAAGAATGTCAGGAGCAAAAAGATGAAATGGAGAATCTCAAAAAAGACCTTGAAAAGTGCCAACATGAGCTCAAGGTGAGGATTTGGTATGATAGAAACTCTGAATCTTTGGATAAAATGTTGAGAAAATAAAAACACTCCAAGGATACCAGAGGAATTGGATGTGATGTTGGTAAATGCTCCACAAGAAAGGATACCTCCAACAAAGACATTCAGTTTGTCTCCTCAAATGTAAATAACAAGAGATAAACCTTCACAGTCATAAATGCTCCAAGGAAGAAGGTTGACCTAATTACAACCTATGAAGACATGAAGATGAAGACTATTGCTGCAAGAAGAAATAGTGCAGATCCAAAAGGGAAAGGGAAGTTGAGAGAATATGGCTTTATAAAAAAATCAAACATAAGAAGACAACCTAGAAGACCTCCTACTGGTGGAAGACAAAGAAATGTTGCTTCCCACAAGACAAAGCAAGTGTGGAAAAAAACAAGGGATCAAATAAAAGGTCTGTGGAAGATGGGCAACTCAAGAACAAACCTCGGAGAAGTAGAAATGGAGAATCCAAATCTGCAAGATCACCTCATGTTTGGCAAAACAAATTTGTAAGTTATAAGCCGTCTTTCTCCGGTTACCATTTTTCATGTAAAGATTATGGTCATAGGGAAGATTATTGTAAAATAAGGTCTAGGAACAGATAAATTGTTTTTTCTAGGAATAGAAATTTAGTTTGTCATAGATGTAATGCTTATGGGAATAAGATTTCAGAATGTAGAGACATGCATATGCCCTCTCCCGATTATGTATACAAGAATTCCTCAGCTATTCCAAGAAATATAAATGTCATATGTTATCAATGTAGTGGATTTGACCATAGAAGCCATGAATGCAAGAAGAAGAAATTTTAGTCATATGGCAGCTTGTGTAACGGTTATGCTCAATCTGTAAGGAGTTATAGAGCATATGAGAATCAAAGACCTACATGGAACAAGATGATTATTCTTGCAAGATCAAGAAATCTACTGGTTCTGATAGTTGTCTATAATAGCATGATCAGGAGAAAAAGATCAAACTGGTTTGATAGAAGGTCCTCCAATCATTTGTTTGGCATGAACACAATCTGCTACTACAACAATCTTTCTGGAGAAAGGACCAATCAGCAAAAGGAAATCAACACTACTCCCAAGATTGCAAATGAGAAAAGGAGGGAGATCAAGTAGGTATGGAGAAAGAAGCAAGAGAATACAACCATAGGCAGACACTGTACATTCAATGCACAGGTGATATCTCCTAAGGGTTAAAGGAGATACAAGAATTTAGGGGGAGCTACATAATGATCACATCATTCATCCCCATAGTTGAAATGGAAAAATGGAAGGACAAGATACTACCAACATAAGGGAGAAGATGAAATGACAATGTGTGTGTGTAGTTAGTGCCTTGGCTACACATCTACATATGTGAGATGGATTGCTGCTGAAAGTGTTAATGGTTGGTTTGAACTACAAATTGGCATCAGAGACATTTGAATCAGGAAGATGGAGTTTAGAGGAAGGTGTTCTGGTAAAGACATTGGTCCAGTATAGTAAAATGGTATGAATAGTATGTCACCGATATGATTATAAACTAGAATTGCAGTTTATACAAGTCAATGTGTTCTGGGATCATTGCAGTGAGTCTTGTGGCTTGGATTGAGGAAATTATGTCTTAGGTGATATTGGAGAAATCCTGAATGACAATGTGTTGGTCGGATAGATGACCTTATATGCATGCATCATTTTGATTTAACCAGTTTGATAGTTGACATGATGGTGGTGTGGTTTGGCATTGTGGTCATAAAAGATCATGTCACAAATTGTGATGGATATCATGGAAGTTGAAGACCATCAGTAGATCACATATTCTTAGCTCTACTGGCACAAGGTGCACATTGGAGACCCAGTTTAGGACCTGTTAGGTAAAGAAGACCTAAGATCTATGGTTTAGGGGGAGTTCACAGCTCACATCCCTTGATTTTTGAACCATACACTGGCCAAAGAGGGAGAGTTACTTGCACAATGGTAGAATATATAGTTGGTATCATATTGGTACATGCAATTAGTATCAGGTTGGTGTCTGAGCTCTCTATCTCAAGTGTTGCTGGATGAGAGGATGTAGAGTATAATGTTAAAAGGGGGAGAAGCAACCAATAGAAAATTCTATCAGTTCCCTTTGCCATTGTTGTCAAAGGGGGAGAATAAACCAATAATATACCAGATACTACATGTGTGGTATTCAATTCCAAAAGGGGCGATTGTTGGCATTGAGTTGTCATTGATGTCAACCAGTATAGAATTTCACCGGTTAGTATGGAATGTTGACTGGTGAGCAAGTATTGGAGACTCGTATGGAATGTCAACTAGTGAGTAATGAATGTCAACCAGTGAGTGATGTGTCGACAATGTGTTGTTGCCAACAAGTAAGGGTGTGACCGGTAAGAAAAAAAGGTTGAACTAATAAACATGTGTAGGCAACCGGTATGTAGTTTGATGTCATACATCAAGACTCCCACCATATGAAGATGTTGTCATAGGATGAAGAGAAGAATGACAGAAAGTGTGCTACCTCAAGTTAGGAAGGAAGACATAAGGGAAGTCTATCGGGTTATATGTTTGGTTGAAGTTGTGTTTGCTCAAATGAGGAATTCATATTGGTGGCAATATCATAATCCTCTAGGATAGGAAAATCAAAGAAATTAAAGGTAGGTGGTTGAAGGCTTACACCAGATGACCTAAGTGAAACATAAAGATGCCTCAGGTGTGTGAAAAGAGAGACATGCACTAGATAAACAAGAGAAGGCATGATGAGCTACCGGGACATAAAAGAAAGGATAAGAAGTGATGAGTTTTCCACTTTGATCCAAGCTAATGAAGGAGAAGGAAAAGTTTAGCACTTGCAAACATGTATCTACTCTGAGATGTTGATGTTAATCAGAATGCAAATGTAGATTAGTGCATAACAGTTGGAGATTGATGGGTGCTCTATTGTTAAAGGTGCGATCAGATATTATGGGATTGTAGCCTTTTTATTAGTGGTTTTGGGAGCTATTTTAAAACCCAAATCGAAGGTTAGGGGAACCTTTATAAACCCCCTTATTTTTGTTTGGTTGGATGCTAACAGTTTTGAAGGGCCCAACTTAGATTGTGACAGTTTTTTGTTAAGGGATGGGCTAGCCTTTTTCTGCCTTAATTTTCTATACATGGGAAGGGGAACTTGAAAAATCCCTGATGCTTGGATGAGGGAGTCCATATATTTCATCTAAAGGCTTAGGTTGTGGTGCCAACAAATTTTGTAATGATTTTCTCTTAGTTTGGCTAGTTTTTTTCTGCTTGTGGTTGTGCTGGCTTTTGGTTAGCACTAGCTAGATTCAATGATGTGGCCTGTTGATTTTAGTTACATTTCCTTTTTGGCAGAAGTTTCATTGTAGGTTCTCGATCCTGGTAAAATCTGAGGGTTTCGGTTCCTTCAAAACCTGTTGTATGGGGTTTCGGGTCCCCTCAAAACCTATTTTCCCTTAATAAAAAATAGTTGGAGATTGATAGCATCAAGTGATCAAGGATGTTGCCAGTATGCAGGCAGATGTGTTGTCAATCGGTAAACAGGAACAAAATCATGTTCAAGCAACTAGTACAGATGATTGGAGAGGATCCATGTGTTACAGTTTAGAATAAATGTTCATAACATTGGCATGGGTCTGTGACTAAAACCACATCAAGATTGGTGAACTGGAGATCACACTAATAATTGACTGATATGTGCTCTGTGAAGAAGAATGAATACCGGTCCAATATGCAGGTAGGTAAGGCAACTAGTAAGATAAAAAAGAAACAAAGTGAAGTGATGAACTTTGAACCGGGAGTAGTCTAGGTCATCATGACCTGACCAACAGAATGGTGAAGTGCATGGCATGAAGTTTAACCAGTTAATGTAACTAGTAAGGCAAGAAGACCGGTAGTATAAGGTAGATACCGATAGAGTGTTTTTGGTCAGTGACTCATCCTAAACCGACATAGTCAACTGAGGTGGATGTCGAAAAAATTGACACGTGGTCTCCAGGTGACAAACGTGCAGTTGTAGATGATGGGTACATTGGTGAAGTAGTTGAAAACTAAGTCCGTGTTTAATGCAGTCGAAAAAATTCACGGGTTGATAGCAGAGGTTTGTGGCTCAATGCAGACTGAAAGGCGGACACTTGTGATGTAATGATCGATGAAGGACGTCCAATATGCAGATTTGATTTGGAGTAGGAAACAACAAGATCATTTAATGTGATTGACAGATGTAGGGTCAGTGATCAGTTTGTAGGTTGCTAAGTATAGAAAACATGTACTGGAAGAAAGATAAATGGTGGAGTTGAGTGATCTGTTGAAGGCAGTCAATCCCAAGAACAAGATCTGATTGGATTCAGTATGCCTCATGGTCGATGATCACATATGCTCAGCTCTACTAGCACAAGGTGCAGATTGGAGCCTCGGTTTAGGACTTGAGATCTATGGTTTAGGGGAAGTTCACAGCTTTACATCCCTTGATTTTTGAACCATATGCTGGCCAAAGAGGGAGAGTTACCTACACAGGGGGAGAATATATTGTTGGTATGAGGTTGGTACATGCAATTGGTATCAAGTTGGTGTCTAAGCCCTCTATCTCAAGTGTTTCTAGATGAGAGGATGCAAAGTATAATGGTCAAAGGGGGAGAAGCAACTGGAAGAAAGTTCTATCAGTTCCCTTTGCCATTGTTGTCAAAGGGCGAGAAGAGTCCAGTAGTATTCCAGATACTACATGTGTTGACATCAATGTCAAAGGGGGAGATTGTTGAAACTATGTTGTCATTGATGTCAACCAATATAGAATGTTACTGGTAAGTATGGAATGTTGACTGGTGAGAAAATATTGGAGACTAGTATGGAATGTCAACCAATGAGTAATGAATGTCAACTGATGAGTGATGTGTTGATAGTGTGTTGTTGCCAACCAGTAAGCATGTGACCGGTAATAAAGCAAGGTTTAACTAATAAACAATATGCAAGAAACTGGTATGTAGTTTAATGTCATACAACAAGACTCCCACTGGATGAAGATATTGTCACGGGATGAAGAGAAGAATGACAGAAAGTGTGCTACCTCTAGTTAACAAGGAAGAAATATGGGAATTCTACCGGGTTATATGTTTGCTTGAAGTTGTATCTGCTCAAACGGGGAAGTCATATTGCTGGAAATATCATAATCCTCTAGGATAAGACAATGAAAAAAATTAAACGCAGGTGGTTGAAGGCTTACACCAAATGACCTAGGTGAAACATAAAGATGCCTCAGGTGTGTGAAAAGAGAGATATGCACCGGATCACGGGATGAAGAGAAGAATGACAGAAAGTGTGCTACCTCTAGTTAGCAAGGAAGAAATATGGGAATTCTACCGGGTTATATGTTTGCTTGAAGTTGTGTCTGCTCAAACGGGGAAGTCATATTGCTGGAAATATCATAATCCTCTAGGATAAGACAATGAAAAAAATTAAACGCAGGTCGTTGAAGGCTTACACCAAATGACCTAGGTGAAACATAAAGATGCCTCAGGTGTGTGAAAAGAGAGATATGCACCAGATCAACAAGAGAAGGCATGATGAGATATTAGGACAGAAAAGGAAGGATAAGAAGTGATGAGTTTGCCACTTTGGCAAACTGGTTGAGGTGAGGTCCAAACTAATGAAGGAGAAGGAAAAACTTAACACTTACAGACATGAATCTACTTCGAGATGCTGATGTCAACCAGAATATAGATGTAGATTAGTGCATAACAGTTGGAGATTGATGGCATGTAGTCATCAAGGATATTACTAGTATGCATGTAGATGTGTTGTCAACTAGTAAACATGAACAAAGTCACGTTCAAGCAATTGGTACAGATGATTGGAGAGGATCTAGGTGTTGCAGTTCAGAATAATGTTCATAACATTGGCATGTGTCTGTGACTGAAACCACATCAAGATTGGTGAGCTGGAGAGCACACTAATAATTGATTGATATGTTCTCTATGAAGAAGAATGAATACTGGTCTAGTATGTAGGTAGGTAAGGCAACCGGCAAGATAACAAAGAAACACAATGAAGTGATAAAATATGAACTGGGAGTGGTCTAGGTCATCATGACCTAACCGACAAAATGGTGAAGTGCATGGCATGAAGGTTAACCGGATAATGTTACCGGTAAGGCAAGAAGACCAATAGTATAAGGTAGATACCGATAGAGTGTTTTTGGTCGGTGACTCATCCTAAACTGACATAGTCAACTGAGGTGGATGCCGAAAAGGATGACACGTGGTCTCTAGGTGGGAAATGTGTATTTGTGGATGAAGAGTACATCAGTGAAGTAGTTGTCAACTAAGTTCATGTTTAATGTAGTCGACGAAATTCACAGGTTGATAGTAGAGGTTTGCGACTCAATGCAAATTGAAAGGCGCAGACTTGTGATGTAATGATTGATGAAGGACATCTAATATGTAGATCTGAGTTGGAGTAGGAAACAATGAGAACATTTAATGTGATTGACAGATGCAAGTGTCATCATCAGTTTGCAGGTTGCTAAGTATAGCAAATGTCTACTGGAAGGAAGAAAAATGGCAGAGTTGAGTGATTTGTTGTAGGCGGTCAATCCCAAGAACAAAATCTGATTGGATTCAGTATACCTTGTGGTCGATGAAGAAATCCTAGCGTGCCAAGTTTGAATGTCCATCTTGGTAGGAATGCTCAAATATAAATATGACGACCAAAGACCTTAGTTGATTGATGCTGCTAGATGCAGGAAAAGAGTGCGAACAAAGTGTTGATTTGACTGAGAAGAGTGAAGTGATTGAGCATCTGAAGGTGAACCGGTAAGTAGGGTTTAACCGGTAAGAGGGTTCAATAGAGGGTTTAACCAGTGAGGTCAAAGTAACTAATAACCTTCTAAAGATTGTAACAATCAAATGAATTGGTAGTGTTAGATCCAGTAAGGAGGCAGTAAAATGTGAAGTAGTGCAGAGTGAGAATCAGGGGAGGTCAGACAATGCAGAGGCTGAGTGGAAGAAAAGTCATAGAGAGTGAGAAGGGTATTGGTAGTGACCAGAAGCAGTGATTCAAAGAAAAGTGAACCGACAAAGAAGAGCCAGAGGGACATGAAGAGTGAACAAAACTAGAAGGGTGAACAAAACCAATAGAGTGAATAGAACCGACAGTGATGAGAAGTAGAGAATCAGAGAGGAGTTGAACCAACAGGGTGAAGTGTATACAGAGGTTACAAAACTCATTTGTATCTGGGTTATTAATGTAGATGTATAAATCTGACCACCTTCCTAAATAAATATTTAATATTTATTTTAACCATATCTCCTTATTAATTAAATTCTATTTAATTGATTTCTTCTCATTCATCTATTTGATTAAATAAATTATTCAATTTATTTAATTAAATTCACATAAACCTTTTCTAGCCTTTAATTAACTAAATCATTTTATTTAATTAAATCCCCTTTCTCCCTTGTTAATTAAATTTACATTTAATTAAATTGACCCTTGCAAATAAATAAATCTAGTTTATTTATAAAATCCCCCCCACTTGTATTTATGCAAGTTGCATTTATTTTGGTTGAAATAAAGTAATTTTATTTTAATTAAAATCCCTTTTTCTCATCCACTTGCATTTTCCTACATCTCCCATTTGCCTCCTAAACCCCTTCTAGATTCTCCTAATCACTTCCAGTTTAGCCTAATTCATCTCCTAATCATTGTCACATTCCTAAGTAAAAGGAAGTCACTTCTCAAAACCTCCAAAGTCTTCAATAATCATTAAAGGCTTTGTGTCTTCAAATGGTTAATCTCTAAAGTCTTCCAAATAATTAAAGGCTCTTACATAACCATTTATGGTTAACTCACCTTTGACCTTTGGTTAGAGACTTTCCTATAACTTAACCATCCTTTTGTCTCAAGGGTCTCATCAAACACTTATGGCTTTGACCATGGTTATCCATTTAACCCTTGCACAAGAGTTTTCCCCTTGGGTAAAGGTTTTATCCATTGGATAACCCTAACCTAACCTTAACCCTTACCTCCTAAGGTAACCTTCATGTCTTCTCAGGCATTTAATGCCTCTTGCATCTCCTTTCAAGCAACCTCTTGTTGACAATTGTCACCATTTCTTTGGTAAAAATGGTAAACATGGATTGATTAACTTTCAATCCTAGCCCTTGTTAAGATTATTCAATCTTAACCATCCATTTCCCTATTTTCCCTATAAATAGAGCTCCAATTCTTCATTATCCAAGATATCTCCAAGTTTTTATGCATCTACATTATAACCTAATTACTAATCATTTTAGCCTCTCTTTGTTAAAACATCACCATAGCATTTAGAAATCATTTTTCATATCATAGAATATTCATGCTAAGCTAGTATATCATGTTAGGATAATTTGTTAATCTTTTATCATATCACTATCTTCATCTTAACTTAGTAATCATAGTTTTAACACATCATATAGATCTTTAAATATATTCATGCATGTAGATCACAATATCACTCGTTCTTGGAGTTCTCATTCTTAAGTCATTTGCTCAATGATCTAAGAGCAAAACATTGGCTTTAGGGATCCTGTGAGATAGAGAACAATGGGACACTCCTTCGGAAGTTAAAATAGTTCAATTAGTTTATATACTTGCACCAAGATTCTCATTGGTACGTGGGTATTTTGATCTCAATTTATTCATTTTGATCACCGCATTTTCCCACGTACATTCTAGCGCCCATCGTGGGGCCTGTCCCCCAAAATAACATTGTTTTTTGTGGAGGTTAAAGATTGCAATCACACTGGAACACTCTTTTAGAGCATCTAGGACTTTCTGCAATGCATCTCTGGCAAACGTTACCGCATTCATCACACTATTTAACACATAGAAATCATTCCTTAGCGCATTTAACTTTCTTTCTAGTGCATGTTCTTCTCTACTTTTTCCGCACATAGGAGTATCAGTATAGCACATTCAGGCATCAGAATAGCACGTAGGGTCTTTCTTTTAGCGCTTCTTCACCATACTTTAGTGCATTTATGCGGAAGTTTAGCACGTAGCTTTGGAAAAATTAAATAAAATTTGTAAGCAAGATCATAATTTAGGCTTGTGAAGCCCACCATCATGATTTGATTTTTTGCTAACTGGCTATGTGCAGGTTCTAATATTTTTGTGCAGGAACAGAAGGAATTAGTTTAGTTTTCTTTGCTTTCTTTCAAAGTTAGTAAAAAGAACTCACTTTTCTTTTTCTTGCAAAAGTTTAAAATGAATCTCATCTTTTATTTTGAGGCTTAAAACAAACTTCATGCTTTTGTTTTGGTGCTTAAAACAAGACTCGATCTTTTCTTTCTTGCATGGATAAAAAGAACAAAAAAATCAAATCTTTCTTTTATGCAAGTTAGGAATCACATTTCTTTGGGCTTTAAAAGGAACAAAACAAACTTTCCAATTTTTGCACAAAATTGAACATCACCTTCCTTTGGTGCTTATTAAAATGAACTCCACCTTTGTTTTGGAAGCTTAAAAAGAACCTTCACTTTACCATTTCAAAAAGCTTTCAAAATTAAGATCATTGTTGTTTAAATTGGCAATTTATTTTGTTGACAAGGGTTTACTTTCAAAAGTTCAAAATTTTTGCTATCTTCACACATTGCTATATTCAGATAAAAAGAACATCATGTCTTCTTGGAGCAACATCTCCATCTATCTTAGAGAATTTTGCAATGAAGGTTTAAAAATAATCCTTATCTTTTGTGTTTGTGAGGTGATAGGTATATGTTCTCACCTTCAATGGGTGATCAAAAAGCTAGAACCATCTCTTTTATGGTTTCTTTCAATTTCATACATTAAAACCTTTAGAAGGCCTGCCCTCCTGAGTTTCCCTTAGGGTGCCATTAAGGTCGGTGAGAGGGGAACGACCTAAGTGGGAAACAAATTTATCACCAAGTATTCCAACCCACTATAATCAAATGTGGAGGCTGATGAAAATTTGCTCCAACGATTTTTCTTAGTGATTATCTTCGCCCAGTATCTTTAAAGATACGTAAAGCCTTTGTTCTAAAGGTTGGGAAGCCTCCCGAGGGAGTTTATCATTCAAGATCGAATGAAAGCCTGATTAAAAACCATAGAAGTAGAATCTTTGCGATGAGTCAGTTACCAAACATTGGCAATATCATAGTGCAATGGGGAAGAATATGCCCCCAAGACCACTCACCATATATCTCCCAAGATAACTACCTAATTGTGAAGCAATTCACTTTGGGTTAATTTCTAGATGAAGGCAAAAAAATGGATGCCCCCTAGGGGGTGATAAGGCTGTTTGAGATGACAGAGTTGTTGGCATATGTGCAAAATATGTTGACATGATGATATTGTGTTGTCATTGATGTCAATATGCTGAAAGAATGAACCAGTAATATGCTCAAGAGAGAACCAGTAATATGCTAAAAGAGTGAACCGGTAATAAGTTGAAGAGTGAATCGGTAATATGATGAAGAGTGATCAGGTTTATTGAAGTTAAGCAACTGGCAAAGTGAACCGGTATAATGATGAGAACCTGTATATGTGCAAAAGGTGAAGCAGTACGTTTGTCCAAGTGAACCAGTATATGGAATGTTTTCTATCAAGGTTTAATATGGTATGACTATCGGTTGGTAGTCTCAGCTTCAGGGTTTTTGGTTGAAGTGTTTCAAGCCTGTGTGAATCAACCAATGGCATTGTGTGATGAGTTAGCATTCTAATGGAGATCAGATCATGTTACCATGTTAGCCTCATGCACGTGAAGGATCTTGCATGAAGGAGATTGATCCTATCTACCTCAGGAATGTACGAAGTCTCTGCAATCTATGGAAAACGCGTGATGGGTTATCGCCTCCAAGAAGCGGTGAAGAATGAACGATGGAGAATGTCTTGAGATCTGTTCAAGACCGTTGTATTCAAATGCAAAGTGTTCAAGGGTTAGGATTGAACCGACTGAATTGCTCAACCTAAATCTTTAGCATTTAGGGTTTATGTTACCGACCTATCTGTTTCCTATAAGGTTGATGTTGTGTTTCATGTTGAAGTTGTTGGCAAATGTTGTGTGTGTATCTAAGTGCAAAGATACGTGATTCTTGCTAGACAAGTTAAGAGGGTTGATACCTGTAGAGTGTGTATGTAGAAGAAAGGAACTAAAGTGGTTCTGCATTGGCATTGAGTGCTATTACCAGATCATTGTAATACTTGTTGATCTCTAATCACTTCAACAATTGGAAAATCCCTTAACAGGGTAGCTTTAACAAGCTTGTTGTAAATCCTTTAACAGGGTGACTCAAAGCCATTGAGTTCATAAAATCCTCTAACAAGGTAACCCTTAACTGGGTATTCTAGCCATCCCTTAATCGGGTGATCCCTAACAGGATCGGTTCCTAACAGACTCTGTTGTAACAATTTTTAACCAGACTAGGCTTCTAACAGAGTGGACTTCTAAAGAGTTCAAAAACATCTTGTGGGTATTCATCCCCACCGTGGTTTTTCCCAGTTGGATTTCCACGTTAAAACAATGTGTGTCATATGTGATGTTTTTTTCATATGATGCTATGTTGTTTTTTGTCAAGTGATGAATCATGTTGATCTAGCATGTTATTATATTTCTGATGATAGAATATCTATTTATGCACAAGGATAATGTGGAAATGAGGGTGTAGTTTGTGTGGTAAGATAAGTGTTTCTGGTTTATATCTTTCACAGTCTCATTGTGCTTAACTTGTAGTATTTTGGTTTATGACCGGTGTTAGTGATTGCCAGTCAAGTTCACTGTTTGCAGTCAAATTGGTTTAGGAAATGTTTTTGTACCTGTACTAATTCAACCCCCCCTCTCAGTATTGGTTTTGTACTCACTATTCATCATTGTGTTATCAATTGGTATCAGAGCATCCTCCAGGTCCTCTGTGTTGTAAGCTTAACCGCTTGAGGGAAAGATCCTATTTTAATGATGAAGAGGGAAGGTCTAGAGTTGAACAGAGATAACTTTAAAATATGGAAGGACATAATGAAGATATAAATTAGAAGTATGGGTTCTCAACATTGGAGCTATGTTGAGAATGTTTATGTTATCCCTACCAGTACTCTCACCGATGACCAAAAGAGAGAGATTCAGGAGAATGGGCAAGTCATGGAAGCCCTAATCAGTAATCTGACATTGAGTTTATTGATGTTTAGGACAAAGAGAATCCCAAAGAAGTATGGGATACTCTTGAGAACATCTATGGCGGTGATGAGCATGTGAAAGAAGCTAAGGAAGAAAGCCTTAGAGGAAAGTTTGAAGACATGCGGATGGTTGAAGCAGAGACCGTTCAACAATATGGAATAAGAATCAAAACTATTGTTGGAGATATCAAGAGTGCAGGTGGTAAAATGGGAGATTCCACTATTGTTAGCAAAGTTTTGAGATCCTTATTACTGGTCTATGCAATAAGGGTTGTTGCTATTCAGGAGTTGAGGTCAATAGACAAGACTAAGGTGTCCCTAGACTCCATCATCGCAAATTTGAAAGCCTATAAGCTAAATAGCTTTGATGGTAGTGTTTAGAAGACTGAATCTACCTTTAAAGCATCTAATGCACCATCTAGAAAAGGCAAAGAAGCTAGTACCAGTGGTGAACCAAGACAAAGCAGAGAAATCGATGATTAGGAGATCCTGATGGAATTCGAAGCTCTTCTTGCCAAGAGACTTCCTAAGGGAACCAGTAAATACAGATGTAAGCTTCCTTTGAAATGCTTTTCTTGTAACCAGATAGGACACATTGTTGTAAACTGTTGTAATGGTGATAGCAAGGACAAACTAGAAAAGTTCCAGAAGTTCAAAGGAGGGAACTAGAGAAACTGTTTTGTAGCAGTTGATGAAGGTGTCACTAATGAGGAATCAGAAGATGAAGAAAATGAGGATATTGTGTTTGTAGCAGTCAAGGAAGATGTGTCAGATAGGAAGGCTCTTGTCTCCCACTTTGATAATTCCAATGAGTGGATTATTGATAGTGGTTTTTCTCACCATATGACTGGTGACTGAGTAAGTTTCTTTCTCTAGAAGAGTATGATGGTGGTGTAGTTCATTTTGGTAATGATGCACCATGTATGGTCAAATGCAGAGGGTCCATCTCTTTGAATGGAAAGAGAAATGCTGGCAATGTGTATTGGGTGGAAGGTCTCAGGAACAACCTTTTGAGTGTTGTTCAACTGAATAATAATGCACTTGTTGACGTGGTTTTTATGACAGCGTCCAACACATAATAAAGTTGCCCAATGGTCACTTCACTCTCTCTTGATCAAAGTACGATTGCATGCTGATATAGTAGGAGAATCAGACAATTGACTCCAAGGTTCCTTTTATGCTGTGAATGTGACTCAGTTGGCTAATGTGATTGCTGGTAATCTAAGGGGCCTTACGTATGTCAAAGAAATTTATGCAAGCTCAAGAATTTATTGACGCAGATGATTTGCAATGAAGCTCTAAGTTTTAGATTTTAGATTTTGAAATATGCAGAAGGTAAATAGAATAGGGCAGAGGGAAACTAAACTAAAGGTAATCTAATCCTAGGAACAAGGAGATGGGATAAACTTGTGTAAAATCCAACCGTGTTTCGCTTCACCAACAAAGCACAACTTACATGAAGGCGGTGCAATCTTCATGGGGAGTGCTAAAGATTTTCAAATCGTCAAAAGAAACCATCAGATAGAACAATCTCTTCTAATAATCGAAGTTAAACATACACATAAAATGAGGCTTAGACTAACTTTGTACAGTATGCAACAATCAGCTGCACACCAAAAGTATGAGCACGAATTTGGAAACAAGCGATCCTATCAAATCCAGTTCATCTAATAGCATGAAAACAAATCTAATCTATGAAGAGAACAAGACCATGTGAGTTCCAAAACAACACAAGAACACACCAACAATTGAACAATGTATTAAGTGTTTGCTTCAAAAACTCTTAGCAACAATCTCTGACGATAGTCTCTCCTCCTTACAAATGAAGGGGTCACCCCCTTATATAGGCCTCAAAGCCCAGATTACATGCAAAACCCTAATTAGGGTTTGCCCTAAAGATTCCCCACTCAAGGTGCAACAAGGTGGGAATCTGCATTAAATAACCCATTATGCCCACTTACAATAAATTTTAAAAGGACCTTAAATAGTGCCCATGATGATGATCATGCCCAGAATATAACTGACGTCATCATAAATGCCCATCACCCTCCAAGCGATGGTGACATGCAAGAAGAATCTGTCATAAAACCATTATGAGGGGACAACATGCAAGAAGATTCCCTTATCCCATGGTGGCATGCGTTGACCAGTCCCGTGACTAGTCAGTGTTCCCTTTAGCCATAAATATGCCATTATTGTTCAGTCAAAAGACTTTCATCCAAAAATGAACGACCATTATCTCTCTCATTAATGGCGTATAAAATGAACCTACCGACAATGGCCTCCAATTCTCTGACGGAGACACTTGTCACATTATCGATGTTGAATTCCATCAAGGCAATCTCCTCTTCACTTCTGGAAAAGAAACTTTCCCAATCCGCCATGGCTTCCTGTGTTTTCTTCATCATACCAGAGAATGAAGAAACATTTGCAAAATGTTCCTTGGGAAATGAATCGATGAAGAAGAAATCATGCAACTGGGAGTTCAAAGAATTCACTGTTATTCCCCTCGTCGCTGAGTTTCCTTGAAAATAAAGCTTCCATGGCACTGAGGATTTCTTCCTGTATCCCTCTGATAGATTCCTTCAAGGTGACAGAATCAATGCTAAATTTATCAAGGGTGTTCTTCCCTGAACAGATGGCGTAGAACCATCAAGGAAAGTCATAGGCTTCATTCTCCTAGATTACTTTCCCGCCTACTAGTGTTTGCCTTGGGGTCCTCATCAGAGCCCTGAGTTAGGAAATGGTTAAATCTTGGTAGACATCAACATCTTCCCATAGTCCTTCCACTATTTCCAACCTACTCAGGAGGGCCATGAATCTCGAATGGAGCTGTGCTAGATCTTCTACAAATTTCCCTACCTCAGCATAAACATCTTCTACCCATTCTCAAGAATTATGTGCCATTGCCTTTGTAAGTTCTACATCATCAATTACTTCCTTGGGAAGGAAGGGAGGGGGAGTGGATGAAGGACTTGCTTCCCTGAGGGGTTTCTTGAAACTCTTGACATACTCACATAGAAGTCCATTTTACTCCTTTAGCCGCTTACATTTTGCTTTTGACTTCAACAATTTCTCCTTCATGGCAAAGGAAGAATCGTCGAAATCTACCATTACTTGACTGGTGGAAGCATGGCCAAGATCCACCTGTTTGATAATGTAATCTTCCTACCTAATCTCAATCCTATCCTTATCCACCATAGGTTTAGGAATGTGCAAGGTCCGGGCTCCAGATTCTTCCTTGACTACCTTGGAAAACTTTCGAGGGGCTTTGCTTTCTGGTGGCTGATCCATCCTCTTCAATATTTCTTCTAATTCCTGAGCAGGATTGGGCTCCCTTCCTGCTTCATTTCCAATTCTGCCTACCAACCAATCCGGCATGGGGATGGAATGGTTGTAATCCTTTGCATGCTCCCATTCTTGAGATTCCTCTTCCATTTTTCCAAAGATAGTCTCTATGAAATTATCCTGGCAAACCTCTTCCTGGTGTGGGGAAACTTCTTGTCTCTGACTTCTTGGCTGATGATGGCCCTGTGAAGCATTGATGCTAAGTATATCAGGTGCTGGAACATTCCCTAGAAGTGGGCCTATAGGATGTGGGAACATTTCTACTTCTTGTACACTTGTAGAGCTAACTGGTGAATGTTTCCTTCCTGTCCTCGTTCTCTTTTGTGGAGGCTCCTCCTACTGGGCATCCTGCTGAACCTCGTGTAGGATTTGCTGTTGGGTATCCTTTGTCTTTGCTATCCTTGGCCTCTTTGGGGCACTTTTTCCTTTGTCCACCCGGGCCTCTCTTCCTGCCTGACCCTGTGAAGAGCCTTCAGTTGCCTCGCTATGAGAATCCAGATTTCCCATCAGCTGGTATGTTAGATGGACATGGTTTTCCACCAACTTTTTAGTCTACCTGTCAATCCAGTGCTTAGTGAATTTTAGCACTGGTTTGGCCAAAGTGTTCAAATCATCTACCCCAGGCTCCAACCAATCTGGAAACAGGATAGGTTGATCCTTTATCCTTTCGAATTCGAGTTACATTAAATCTAAGTCTTCCTTCACTTGGTCTGGTACCTGATGAATCTCACTTATTCTGATGGTGTCGAGGGGCAGTCTGGATTGCATTCTTCTCCGGATGTCAAAGTCATCCTCGACACCTACCCAGTAATCCTCCAAGTGAAATCTATGTATGAATTTGACACCGGCAACCTTCCTGATCTGGCTATAAGGATCATATTGGGCCCTGGAAGTGTAAAATGGTAGGTGATAGAACGCCAATTCACTTGCTGTACTTTCAGTGGCCTTCAATCCTATGCATATCTCCATGAAATCCCCCAAGACAATTGGAAATTCAATATATTGCTTCTTCTTCTTCTTCTATAGCTGATCGTAGGCAGTCAATTGCCTCATGAGCTTGAGCAGTATTAGCTTATCTGATGGATATCTAGGCAATTTGTAAGACTCAAAGGAGAAGCCCTGCGTCCTGATGTAGGTGAACTTGGGGAACTACAGGAACGTGGTGCCATACTTCTGGACCGAAGCACTTGCTTGCAGAGACAACCTCATGTGCAACTTATTTTGCATAAGTTGTGGCAGGTACATGGTGAAGGTGTCATTCATGAACTAGTAAGAATTCACGTTGTGGAGATGTAGCTAAGCTGGCCCATAGCCAATTATTCCTCTTGCTGGCAGCCCATCAAATCCACCCCTTCGTGCCAGCATATAGAATAGGTAGGAACTCATGGAAAAGAACTGAGACCTTTTCTCCTGCAGGTTCTTCAATTGTTCGTGCAAGTAGTGGTTGATCAATCTAGCCCGGTCAATCAGTGTATTAGAATTCATGATCTTGCCAATGTAGAAGAACATCCAAGGCTCATAGTTCACTGAGTGTGAGCATCCCATTACTCTGCTCAGCATCTTTATCATGTCCACATATTCCTACTTGAACTCAAAGATTGTGAGAGTTTTGGGCATCTTGGAAACATGTACTGTAGGCTTCAACAACCATTTCTTGTTGATCAAATCAACACATCTAGCGGGGCCTCCTTCATAGACTTCTTGAGCTCCAATGCTGGTCCTGTATGTCATGGAGTAATGTGAAGGGATTCCGAAGGCTTTGCCAATTTCTTCTGGAGTCAAAGTTGCCAGTAACTTGCCATCTGGCATTGAGATTATCTTCCACTCCAGATTGTAATGTGCTAAACATTCCAAGACTAGATCTGGGCATTGAATGGCGGGAGGAAAGCCAACTGCTGCAACTATTCCACTTCTCACAATTTTGATAGCTGTCAGGGATGGATTGTGCCCTGTAGTTCTGAACATTCTTATCTTGAATGTCACCCAGTTGAACGTGTCGAAGTTGGTATCACTGATCTCTTCCCATCTTGAATTCAACTAAGAATGGGGAAGAAAACCCTTCATCTCTGCTTTGATCATTGCCTGCTTGGAGATAGTAGCTGTCCTGCTAGGTTCTGCCATCTTGGGAATACTTCAAAATGATAAAATAGAGACTACATATAAAAAACATTTCACTTCTTTACTCTTCCTTTCCTGAATCTTGCACATGAAAAATGAAATGTTTTTCCCAACTTATATAGAATTCTCAAGAGGCATCAAATTAGTAATTGCATTTATGGCACGTCATACTTTCCTTAATCACTATGACATGCAAGGCAGTTTCCCATGCGTGTGAGTTCAAATTTAGAACCTTCCTTAAATGCTACCAGTCATGCATCATACTTGGAAGATTCCTCCTACCAACTCATTGATTTCACACTTTCCAATTTTGGAGGGAGATTGTAGGATCTTTCTTGGGATTTGGTTAATTCCACTCCGACTTGTCATCTCACTCTGTCGAAAGAACTTTCTTGGCTTTTCTCCATATCCCTATTTTTTAGGTATCTTCCTAAATTTTAGGAGTCAGGTTCATTGGATGGGGAATTTCGTCCTGATTCAGAATCTATAAAAATTTCTATATTTGGCCGGGGTTTGATGTCTAAAAATAGCATATTTGAAAATTCACTCGAGGGGAATTTCTATTTTTATCCTTCCTTGACTCCTTGGATTTCGTGCCTTAGGCAAAATTTCAAATTCTCTGCTTGGGTGAAATTTTACCATGCCAAGGATTCATGAATTTTCCACTTGTGAATGCCTTCATGGATTTAGCGCCCCAGACCAGACCTGGGTGCATTTTTTGTCTGTCCATGGAGAGATAGAAAATTGCACTTGTGAATCCATCCTTGGTTTCAGCGCCCTAGACCAGACCTGGGCACATTTTTTCTCTGTCCATGGAGAGGCGGAAAATTGCACTTGTGAATCCATCCTTGGTTTCAGTGCCCCAGCCTTGGTTTGGGCGCATTTTGCACATGTCCATGGAGATGTGGAAAATTGCACTTGTGAATGGCTTCTAGACTTAGAATATTTTGACCTTCCACTTTAGGGATGATTCTCACATTTAGCCATTTTAGACCCTTGCCTGTCTACTTTCAACTTTCCAGATTTAGAAGTGATTGTGCATGTTGATTCTCCGCTGTCTGTTAGCTTGATCCTGCCATAAATAGACATTCCCGAAATAGAAACTTACCAAAATGTCAGAGTTAGAGCCCAAGACAGGATGCAGGATGACTTACTAAAAATAGAAATTTACTAAAAATAGAAATTACTAAAAATAGTAAGTTTGATTTTTGGCAAAATGGCGACATTCTGGTTCTCAAAAAAATCCCTAAAAAATAGGGGCTTTCTAAAATTAGAAAGTTGCTTTGTTTGGGCTCAAATTTCACTGGGAGGTCCCTTGAAGGTACCTAATTCCAGTCGTATGCTTAGTTTTCCCGAAACCCTAACAGGAACCCCTAAAATCTAGGACAAAAGGAAAAACCCTAGAAAGAGGATAAAACAGGCCCTAGACCTCACACAATTTGCTTGACAGAGAAGCAAATCAACCCTAATAGACTCCCGAACACCCATAACATGGAGAGATTGAAGAGATTGCCACTAACACACACAAAAATGAAATCCAAATGACTGGAAGGGCCTAAAAGCTAAGGGGGTCCCTATCTGGGATGGGGTGATGTGTGATTAGGTCACAACATCTGGTGACTCCACGGGTGAAGTGTTGAAATTCAATTATGTAGGTATCAACCTTGTTCAAGGATATCATCGAGAGCTCTTAGCATTAGTTATGGTAGGCTAGTGGTATGTGTACTTCAAAAGCATCCGGGACATTGCCTCGCTGCCAGTTAGGCATCCATATCCTCGACGAGGTTGTCTCTGGAATTCCATGAACATAGCTCCACTACTGGCCGAGCGTCCATAGCCTTGGTGGAGTTATCAGCATATTCCCATAGCCAACATTTCGATAATTCTTTTACTTTTTATCTTTCTTTCTTTTTCTTTTCATATTTCATTTTGCTCCTATCAACTTCTTTGGCTCGTAAGCAATGAAGCCTACTATGGGTTTGGAGATTCCAGTGGTGCTGAAGCAAGATGTAAAATTTTCACCAACCATAACTTCTCCTGAAAGATATGAATGACCCAGGACAGAGGTCTGGGTACCATGGAAATTTTTAGGCCAAATAACACACCACCCCACCAACAGACAGAGGCTCCAATACTTTAAGGCCACTCAAAAACCCAAACCCAAAAAATAAAACCACAGGAGTGGACAAGCTCGAGGGAGACTGACACCAAAGGCCGAAAACCAAAACCAAAACAAAGCAAGCAAAACACACCAAAAGGAAGAACCCAAAACCCTAAATTAATATGGTACAAGAAGGCCACACAGAAAGGCCTATGATTGGAAATAATGCTTGAGGAACTGTCCATTGACGGGAAATGGGACGTCCTCTCCAGTCAGAGCCTTTATTCTGAATGTATTATCTCCGAGGATCTTGGAAATCTGATAAGGACCTAGCCACAGCTTGTCGAATTTGTCATGATCACCTCTTCTCTCATGAGCCTTATCCCAGTGCAAAACCAAGTCGGAGATCCGGAAACATTTGACCTTGGCTTGTTTGTCAAACCATCATTTGACCACCCCCTGATGCTTTGCAAAGTTGTCTAACGCTTGATCTCTCTTCTCCTCGAGGTGTAGTAACTGCGAGAGACATGTCTGAATCCCATCTTCACCATCCAAATATTCTTGCAAGAACTATAATGTTGGGATTCTCAGCTGGATAGGAAACACTAGATCCTGTCAGTAGACCAAATGATAGGGAGATGTTCCCAAGGAGTTCTTCATTCATGTCTTGTCCGCCCAAAGAGAAAACCTTAGCTGTGTATGCCAGTCCTTGGGATTTTTGTCTAACAACTTCTTGATAGCACTCAACAAATTTTTATTTGTTGACTTGACCAACCCATTTCCCTGGGGATAGTAATTCCAAGAGATTTTTAATGTGATTCTGTATTCGAAGGCCCAGTTAGAAAACTTTAATGATGAGAAAGCAGGGCCATTGTCGCACACTAAGGCGTGTGGACATTCAAATCTTGTAATAATATTCTCTTCAAGGAATTTGATCACCACATCAGAGGTGCATAATTTCAGGGCCTGGGCCTCAGACCACCTGGTACAATAGTCTGTGGTAGTAAGGATGTATTTGTGCTGGGTTGAAGAAGGGGGATTGATTTCTCCAATAAAATCCAATCCCCATTGAGCAAATGGCCTAACCTCAATAACTGGCTGAAGCGGCATAGTAGGATTTTCCTCCTGAACAGCAGCCGTCTGACATGTATGACATGCCCTCACATGTTGGTATGCATCCTTGAATAGTGTGGGCCAATAATATTCTGCCCGGGCAATATGATGTGTTGTAGCAAAGCTTCCTCCATGGCTAGTTCCAAATCTACCATGAAATTGTTCCATAATTTGCCTGGCCTCTTCCTTGCCTACACATCTCAAGTATATTCCTTCATGGTTCTTCTTGTATAGGACAACCCCTTGCAACATGTATTTCTGGCTCTTCATTCTCAATGCCCTCTTCTAGACAGGGTTCAAATGTGGAGGGCATCTATGGTTGAGTAGATAGAAAATGACTTCATCGTACCACTCTCCAGGAGACACCTCTTCCAAAATGTAAGTCTGTTGTATAAGTCTAGGCCCAATTGTGGCAATTGTCTGTGCTAGTGCTTGTCCTCAGACTATCTTCATTGGTTGTATCTCGATATCATATTCTTGGATCGTGGTGACTCACTTGCCTCTTCATTCACCCAATTCATTCTGCATTAATAGAGTTTTTACAGCCGCTTCAGGGACAATGGAAAACACCTTGCTTCTAAATAAATAATGTCTGAATTTCTTAATACTCTTGACTAGTGCATAGGCCTGTTTCTCCATGTTTGGGTACCTCAACTCTATGTCTTTCAGTGGAGAACTCATAAAAGAAATCAGATGTTCATCTTTCTCTTCATTCCTCTAGGTGAGGACTATCGCGTAGGTATGTTCTGAGGCAAATGAATACAAATAAAAAGGTCTGGTATAATCAAGGCTGACCAGGATTGGGGCATTGACAATTGCTTACTTTATCTCTTTGAATGCCCGTTTTGTTGGAGTTGTCCACTCGATCTTTTCTCCTTTCTTCAGCATGTCATTTAATGGCTTCATGATTTCAGTGAATCCAGTGATAAATTTCTTGATGAAGTTAATCTTACCAAAGAATAATTTCAATTCTCTTTGGTTGGCGGGCAGGCCGATCCTTCAAATGGCTTCAATGCACTCTTGATCAATAGAGATCCCTTTCTTGGAGATAACATGTCCAAGAAGTTTCCCCTTAGTAACGCCAAACATACATTTTTTGGGATTCAAAGATATCCCATACCTTCTATAGCATTGAAAGGTTTTCTTGAGATCATCAACATGATCCTCCCTTCTTTTGGAAAATACCGTGAGGTCATCCATGTAAATTATTATGCATTTTCCCACTAGGTCATGGAATGCTATGTCCATTGCCCTCTGGAAGGTAGCTCCTACATTGATCAAGCCAAACAACATTCTTCTGTAGGCAAAGGTGCCCCATTTGGTGGTAAAAGTTGTCTTCAGTCTGTCCTCTTCCTCCACCAGAACTTGGTTGTATCCAGAGTACCCGTCTAGGAATGACATCATTTGCGACCCATTGATGATTTCTAATACCTCATCCAGAGATGGTAGGGGATAATTATCCTTCTTAGAAGCCCTATTTAGATTCCAAAAGTCTATACATAACCTTATTTCTCCATTTTTCTTCCTCACCGGAACCAGATTGGTGACCCACGTCGAGTGCCTGATAGGAAATATAATCCTTGCTGAGAGAAATTTCTTAACTTCTTGGTAAATCAACGGCTCTAGCAATGGATTCACAGGCCTCTGCCTTTGCCGAAAGGGCTTGCTTCTTGGCTTTAATGGAATTGTGTGGGTAAAAAGGGAAGTATCATAAGTTTTCAAATCTTCGTATCCCCATGCGATAACATCAGAGAATTCCTTTAGGTTCTTTAAAACTCCTTCCTTTTCTTGTGGGGTGCAGACTTTCCCAATAAACACACTTCTTGTTTGTCCATCTTCCCTTAGGTTCACGGCTTCACATTCGCTTCCTTCTGTAGTCTATTTCCTGCTCAACCTATCAGGATCAAAGGGTCTTTTCAACTCAATCATTCCACAAGGGATTGTATTTGTCTTCAAGTTCATTATCCTATCAGCATCAAATTCTGCTTCTTCAAGCTCTTCTTCATCAATGATTTGTGCCATAAACACATCTAAGTTTGTAAGAAAATCCAAGTTGTGTTTATCATCTTCAAAGACTTGGAGGTTCATAACATTATCTGGCATGGAGGGGACCGAAGTTAATTCTACTGTAAACTTCTTCAAACCTTCTATGGCGAGGGGCTCCAGGGAATTGGCTGCTTGAGCTAATGCATTAGCAGCCTCATTGTCACCTTTGTGTATCGTCTTGATGTTGAATGCATCAAAACTCTCAATCAGGTCCAATACTCTATTATGATAGCAGTACAACCTTTTGTCATGACAAGCATATAATTTTCTTATTTGCCGCACCACAATTTGTGAATCTCCCAGTACGCGCAAGGCCTTTGCGCCCTTCTGGATTGCAAGGAGCAATTCATGGACCAATGATTCATACTCAGCTACATTGTTACTGCAGGGGAATTGTAGCCTATATGCTACCAGGTAAGCTTCTCTGATTGGAATAATTAATTCAATTCCAGTGCCACTCCCATTCTTGGATTTGGATCCATCAAACCTTAGAGTCCATATTTGATCAACATTTTGAATTTGGGGTGGCTGGATGGCTTGTTTCTTCTTTTCCCCCTTTTGAGAATCCTTGTGATCTGGAACTGCTTTGGAAGGGGCTTCAGAATTAGTGGTTTCCACGATATTAGCCATTGTGGGGTCTAAGGGAACCACCTTTACTACATGCTTAATAGCGAGTTTACACATTTCATAAGTGAGCTCTGAATGGAAGGCATTATGGATTCTACACCAATTGGGTAGCAACAGATCTTGGGTGCCAATGCCTTTGCCCAACTGGGCTTCTTTCTCCATACTTCTCATGATTAACTCTCTGAAACTGTCAAACATATCCTTACCTCCACCTGGTTGTTCTTCAGGGTCATCTTCAATAAGAATTTCCATGGAGTCAAGCATTTCTTCTCTCCACTCCATCTTTGTTGAGCCATGCAGCATGAAAACTTCCTCAACCTTGGGCCTATAGGTACCCAAGTCAGTTTCTAGAAACATGACCTCATTGCCTTCTCCATATTCAATGATTGTCAGGCGCAATTTGGGCATGCTATCAATTCTAATTTGGTTGGGAATGCCCTTCCATGGAAGCCACATGTGGGAAAAGTCAGTGGAGATATATCCATTTAACTTCCTCGACCAATCTCTACTTAACAACATGCCATATCCATCCGGGATGTCGACCACTAAAATATAAATACAACTCTACACCCAGGGTCGGTGGCCAATTGCATGTGGATGTTGTTAAGCTCTCCAACAATGGGTACTTCAGTTTTGTCCAGTTGTGTGACCTTCTTGTTTGTATATAAAGGCATTATCCCTAGTTTCTAACACACTGCCAATGGCATTACGTTGCTTGAAGCACCAGAGTCTATCAGGCAATTGTGTAAGAGTTTGCCAAAGATCCTGACAGAGACCAAGAAAGGAGCAGGCTCATCCCTCCCTATGTAATAAATTGTGGGCTTCCTTTTCTATTCACTGTCGTTGATAACTTCTTGGTTCCTCACCTCTTGCTCCAAATCTTGACCTGTGGCTAGAACCTGGATGATCTTTGTAAAGGTTGGCTTTATAGGTTCACTTACTTTCTGAGTTGTTTCTTCTTCCCTTGCTACAGGGGTATTTTGCAGGGCTGGTTGAGTCATCGTAGGATTCTGGTCTTGTGGATCATGAGGAGAGTTTTGCACCATTCCAATAAAGCTTAGGGGCTACTGCAGAGCGTCAAATGCATTAGGAAATATTGGTGGCCCATTTTGAACAATGTTTGTGTTTGATGCCAGGTTTGAATTGTTGGGCGTAATCCTTTGAACATTTGTCATGGCTTGCGAGACACTCCTAGGTAATGGAGCATCGCTCAGGCTCCCCAACAATGACTCTCTCACCTCAAGGATTTTCATTGGCTCAAACAGAGGCAAGATTATCTTAATCTTCTTGAACTCTTCCAGAATGTACGAGCTTAATCTTTTCAATTCTTCCCTGGGAGGATTCTCCTGTTGTCTCCTTTCTGTAGGTTGAGCAGATGGCGGGGCTCGTTCATTCTAAGGAGTGGCTTCTGGTCTGTACTCTGGTGAATCCTTCGATAGACTAGGAATGTTGTTGGCATTGGGATTAGATAGAGTTGAGAAATTATTTGGAGGGATAGAAGATGTGAGGGGCTCATGGTTTCGATAATTTCTCTGATATGCCCTTGGGGTAGAATTTCCATTCGTTTGTTGAAATGCTTGAACTTCGCCAACCGCTTCCACCAAAAGACTGTTATTCAATGGAGGAAATATATATCCATCTTTAACCCGAGGTTCATCAGGCGAGACTTTTGGGGATCCATGCTACCCTGGGGCCTCCACGGGGCCATTTGTCGATGCTGGTGGGAATCTGTAAGATCCCTGTGGTGGCGTGTAATCTTCAAATTCAGGTGGGAATCTGAAATCCTCTAGAATAAGAGCCTGGTCATATCTTTGTGTTGGGATTATCTCATATCCTGTGGCTGGAGGATTTTCAGGACCTTCAAAATTTCTCATTTTTTGCCGAAAAATATCAGTGGCTACTTGGAATTCATGACACTGTAGCTCAGAATGTTGGCTGGTGTTGTGTAGCCTACACCAAGTTGACAGGGTAGCTTCTGCGAGGAATATCTTATCTGCAGGTCTACTATCAGAGGGTGGCAGATTGTCCAGCGATGAAGGCACACCCCCATTATTTGGTGTCGTGTTCCATGCTTTCTTATGGAATCCTTGGTTATTATTGTTATTCTGAAAACCATGATTGTTATTTTGATGCTCGACACTATGTCCTTGATGGTTCTCATGATGATTTAGAGGGTTATTATGGTACCCTCTGTTGCCTCTTTGGTATGGCTGATGATTTCTTTGCATGCTCTGCATCTGGTTATTCTGATTTCTAAGGTAAGTTACTTCAGTAGACAACTTTTTCACTTGCTCTATCAGTTCTTTCATGTCATCGCTTTCCTCCTGAGTCCTGGATGGAGTGGCTATGTTCTATAGATAGACTAGCTACGATGGTGGGGCCTGTGACATTGGGGCCCCCAGATGTGGCACTAACTGATTTGCTGGTGTGGGAGCTGGATTGATGACATGGAGATAATTTGCTACACCAACTTGCAGATTATAAGGCATCATTCCTATAGCAGTCGCCGGTGATCGTAGGCTAATCTTGAAAGCTTCATCATAGGTCGTCTTCAAGTTAGCGGGGTTAGTTTGCTGGACGAACATAGAGGTGAAACAGTCCAGTTCCGAATAGTATATATTTTGGGCTGCTTCATCATTGACATTGTAAGGGGAGCGAAGCCTAGAGTAGGTTCTCTAGAATTTGTTATTAAAGGCACCGATTGGCTCCCGTTCTTGTCTCCTTCAATAAATTGCCGATATACTTCTGCTGGGGAGACGAGCAATCTAAATTTCACCAAGAATGTGTCTTTCATCTGTTGCCAAGTTCTAATAGAATCCACCGGCAAGTTGATGTACCAATAGAACACCTCTTCGCCCAAAAACTATGGAAATAGCTGGCAGGCGACATCCTCATGCTGGATATCCTAATTCTGGAGAGTATCTTCAAATACTTTAATATGTTCTTCAGCAGTACGGTTAACATCATTAACATAGAACTTGGTGCAGAAGTGCTCTGGATTCTTCGGCATGTTGTGATATGCTGGGAAAGAAGTGAGTGGTGAAGCATTCACAGGGTGCCAATTCAGCCTCGGGGCTTGTTGCTATTGCTGGTGTGGCTGCTGTTGTTGCTGTTGGTGTGCCATTGTAGGTATTGGCTGTTGCTGAACACCTAGTTGTTATGGTGCTTGAGTGAACCTTTGTTGAATACCTGCACCAGCTACTCTTGTTGTTGTACGCTGTGATGGTGGGGTCTGGAACAAATGGGTAAGATCTTTGACACTTGGTGAACCTTGACTTGAGGATGCAATTTCCTTCTTCCCACGTCTTGGCTTGAATGTAAGCTCTTGGAATTCCTTTGCTCTTGGTGTAGATCGCAGAGTCCTTTGATGTCTTTTTGGTGAGAATGAATTAATACGCTCCAGCTTCTTGGATCACCAAAGGCGGGGAGCACGTGGAGCAAGTGGAAACATTTGGTTGAGAAAATCTCTTTCAATTTCAATAGCGATCTCAATAGCATTCTCCCATTCTCCTTGCAACACCAGCCGAATTTTGTTGTACTATTCTTCACTTCTACTTATCTTCTGGGCAAAATTAGCTAAGTTAGCAATGATATCCTCCTGATGATTGTGAAATCCCAAACCAAGCTGTAGAACAGGAGGTGAACTTCTAGTGCCAGGTAGCACCATCTTGAGTCATAACTTCTTCTTCGAACAATAAAATTTCTTCTTCAAATGGAATAGCCCTCTCTCTAGCACCAATTTTGTTGACATGTTTTTTATGACAACATCCAACACAGAATAAAGTTGCCCAATGGTCACTTCACTCTCTCTTGATCAAAGTACGATTGCATGCTGATATAGTAGGAGAATCAGATAACCGACTCCAAGGTTCCTTTTATGCTGCGGATGTGACTCAGTTGGCTGATGTGATTGCTGGTAATCCAAGGGGCCTTACGTATGTCGAAGAAATTTATGCAAGCTCAAGAATTTACTAACGCGGATGATTTGCAATGAAGCTCTAAGTTTTAGATTTTAGATTTTGAAATATGCAGAAGGTAAATAGAATAGGGTAGAGGGAAACTAAACTAAAGGTAATCTAATCCTAGGAACAAGGAGATGGGATAAACTTGTGCAAAATCCAACTGTGCTTCACTTCGCCAGTAAAGCACAACTTACACGAAGGCAGTGCAATCTTCAGGGGGAGTGCTAAATATTTTCAAATCATCAAAAGAAACCATCAGATAGAACAATCTCTTCTAACAATCGAAGTTGAACATACACATATAACAAGGCTCAGACTAACTTTGCATGGTATGCAACAATCAGCTACACACCAAAAGTATGAGCATGAATTTGGCAACAAGCGATCCTATCAAATCTAGTTCATCTAATAGCATGAAAACAAATCTAATCTATGAAGAGAACGAGACCATGCGAGTTCCAAAACAACACAAGAACACACCAACAATTGAACAAGGTATTAAGTGTTTGCTTCAAAAAATCTTAGCAACAATCTCTGATGATAGTCTCCTCCTTACAAATGAGGGGGTCACCCCCTTATATAGGCCTCAAATCCCAGATTACATGCAAAACCCTAATTAGGGTTTGCCCTAAAGATTCCCCACTCAAGGTGCAACAAGGTGGGAATCTGCATTAAATAACCCATTATGCCCACTTACAATAAATTTTAAAAGGGGCTAAAATAGAGACCATGATGATGATCATGCCTAGAATATAACTGACATCATCATAAATGCCCATCACCCTCCAAGCGATGATGACATGCAAGAAGAATCTGTCATAAAACCATTATGAGGGGACGACATGCAAGAAGATTCCCTTATCTCATGGTGGCATGCGTTGACCGGTCGTGTGCCTAGTCAATGTTCCCTTCAGCCATAAATACGCCATTATTGTTCAGTCAAAAGACTTTCATCCAAAAATGGATGACAATTATCTCTCTCATTAATGGCGTATGCAATGAACCTATCGACGACGGCCTCCAATTCTCCAATGGAGACACTTGGCACATTCTCAACGTTGAATTCCATCAAGGCAATCTCTTTTTCACTTCTAGAAAAGAAACTTTCCGAATCCACCATGGCTTCCCATGTTTTCTTCATCATACCGGAGAATGTAGAAACATTTGCGAAATGTTCCTTGGGAAATGAACCGACGAAGAAGAAATCATGCAACTGGGATTTCAAAGAATTCACTGTTATTCCCCTCGTCACTGAGTTTCCTTGAAAATAAAGCTTCCATGGCGCTGAGGATTTCTTCCTGTATCCCTCTAATAGATTCCTTCAAGGTGACAAAATCAATGCTGAATTTATCAAGGGTGTTCTACCCTAAATAGATGGTGTAGAACCATCGGGGAAAGTCATAGGATTCATTCTCCTGGATTACTTTTCTGCCTACTAGTGTTTGCCTTGGGGTCCTCATCAGAGCCCTGAGTCAAGAAATGGTTAAATATTGGTAGACATCAACATCTTCCCATAGTCCTTCAGCCATTTCCAACCTACTCAAGAGGGCCACGAATCTTGAATGGAGCTGAGCTAGATCTTCTACAAATTTCCCTGCCTCAGCATAAACATCTTCTACCCATTCTCAAGAATTTTGTGCCATTGCCTTTGTAAGTTCTGCATCATCAATTAATTCCTTGGGAAGGAAGGGAGGGGGAGTGGATGAAGGACCTACTTCCCTTAGGGGTTTCTTGAAACTCCTGACATACTCGCATAGAAGTCCTTTTTCCTCCTTCAGCCGCTTACATTTTGCTTTTGACTTCAACAATTTCTCCTTCATGGCAAAGGAAGAAATGTTGAAATCTCCCATTACTTGACCAGTGGAAGCATGGCCAAGATCCACCTATCTGATGATGTAATCTTCCTGCCTAATCTCACTCCTATCCTTATCCACTGCAGGTTCAACAATGTACAAGGTCTGGGCTTCGGATTCTTCCTTGACTTCCTTGGAAAAATTCAGGGGGGCTTTTCTTTCTGGTGGTTGATCCATCCTCTTCAATAATTCTTCTAATTCCTGAGAAGGATTGGGATCCCTTCCTGCTTCATTTCCCAATCTGCCTACCAACCAATCTAGCATGGGGATGGAATGGCTGTAATCCTTTGCATGCTCCCGTTCTTGAGATTCCTCTTCCATTTCACCAAATATAGTCTCTATGAAATTATCCTGGAAAACCTCTTTGAAGTGCAGGGAAACTTCTTGTCTCTGACTTCTTGGCTGATGACAGCCCTGTGAAGCATTGATGCTAAGTATATCAGGTGCTGGAACATTCCCTGGAAGTGGGCCTGTGGGATGTGTTAACATTTCTACTTCTTGTACGCTTGCGGAGCTGACTGGTGAATGTTCCCTTCCTATCCTTGTTCTCTTTTGTGGAGGCTCCTCCTGCTGGGCTTCCTACTGAACCTCGCATAGGATTTCTTGTTGGGTATCCTTTGTCTTTGTTACCCTTGGCCTCTTTGGGGAACTTTTTCCCTTGTCCTCTCGGGCCTCTCTTCCTACCTGACCCTGTGAAGAGCCTTCAGTTGCCTTGCTGTGAGAATCCAGATTTCCCATCAGCTGATATGTCAGATGGACATGGTTTTCCACCAACTTTCTTGTCTTCCTATCAATCTAGTGCTTAGTGAATTTTAGCACTGGTTTGGCCAAAGTGTTCAAATCATCTACCCTAGGCTCCAACCAATCTGGCAATAGGATAGGTTGATCGTTTATCCTTTCAAATTCGGGTTGCATCAAATCTGAGTCTTCCTTCACTTGGTCTAGTACCTGATGAATCTCACTTATTCTGATGGTGTCGAGGGGCAGTCTGGAGTGCATTCTTCTCCAGACCTCAAAGTCATCCTCGACATCTACCTAGTAATCCTCCAAGTGAAATCTATGTATGAATTTGATACCGGCAACCTTCCTGATCCGACTGTAAGGATCATATTGGGCCCTGGAAGTGTAATATGGTAGGCGGTAGAACACCAATTCATTTGCTGCACTTTCAGCGGCCTCCAATCTTGGGCATATCTCCATGAAATCCCCTAAGACAATTTGAAATTCAATAGATTGCTTCTTCTTCTTCTTTTGCAGTTGATCGTAGGCAGTCAATTGCCTCATGAGCTTGAGCAGTATCAGCTTATCTGACAAATATCTAGGCAATTTGTAAGACTGGAAGGAGAAGCCCTGTGTCCTGATGTAGTTGAACTTGGGGAACTGTAGGAATGCGGTGCCATACTTCTGGACTAAAGCACTTGCTTGCAGAGACAACCTCATGTGCAACCTATTTTGCATAAGTTGTGTCAGGTACATGGTGAAGGTGTCATTCGTCAACTAGTAAGAATTCATGTTGTGGAGATGTAGCTGAGGATAACATTCATGCACCTTCAGCTGAGCTGGCCCGCAGCCCATGATTCCTCTTGCTGGCAGCCCATCGAATCCACCCCTTTGTGCCAGCATATAGAATAGGTAGGAACTCATGGAAAATGACTGAGACCTTTTCTCCTGCAGGTTCTTTAATTGTTCATGCAAGTAGTGGCTGATCAATCTAGCCCAGTCGATCAGTGTATTAGAATTCATGATCTCGCTAATGTAGAAGAACATCCAAGGCTGGAATTTCACCGAGTGTGAGCATCCCATTACTCTACTCAACATCTTTATCATGTCCACATATTCCTGCTTGAACTCGAAGATTGTGTGAGTGTTGGGCATCTTGGAAACGTGTACTCTAGGCTTCAGCAACCATTGCTTGTTGATCAAATCAGCACATCTGGTGGGGTCTGCTTCATAGATTGCTTGAGCTCCGCTGCTGGTCCTATACGTCATGGAGTAATGTGAAGGGATTCTGAAGGCTTCGCCAATTGCTTTTAGAGTCAAAGTTGCTAGTAACTTGTCATTTGGCATTGAGATTGTCTTCCGCTCCAGATTGTAGTGTGCTGCACATTCCAAGACTAGATTTGGGCATTGAATGGTGGAAGGAAAGCCAGCTGTTGCAACTATTCCACTTCTCACAATTTTGATAGTTGTCAGAGATGGATTGTGTCATACAGTTCTGAACATTCTTATCTTGAATGCCGCCCAGTTGAACATGTCGAAGTTGGTATCACTGATCTCTTCCCATCTTGAATTCAACCGAGAATGGGGAAGAAAACCCTTCATCTCTGCTTTGATCATTGCCTACCTGGAGATAGTAGTTGCCCTACTAGGTTCTGCCATCTTGGGAATACTTTGAAATGATGAAATGGAGACTAAGTATAAATTTTTTTTCACTTCTTTACTCTTCATTTCCTGAATCTTGCACGTGAAAAATGAAATGTTTTTCCCAACTTATATAGAATTCTCAAGAGACATCAAATTACTAATTACCTTTATGGCGCATCATACTTTCCTTAATCACTATGACATGCAAGGAAGTTTCCCATGCATGTGAGTTCAAATTTAGAACCTTCCTTAAATGCTCCCAATCATGCGTCATACTTGGAAGATTCCTCCTGCCAACTCGTTGATTTCACACTTTCCAATTTTGGAGGGAGATTGCAGGATCTTTCTCAGGATTTGCTTTATTCCACTCCGACTTGTCATCTCACTCTATTGAAGGAACTTTCTTGGCTTTTCTCCATATCCCTATTTTTTAGGGATCTTCCTAAATTTTAGGAGTCAGGTTCATTGGATGGGGAATTTCGTCTTGATTCAGAATCTATAAAAATTTCTATATTTGGCCGGGGTTTGATGTCTAAAAATAGCATATTTGAAAATTCGCCTGAGGGGAATTTCTATTTTTATCCTTCCTTGACTCCTTGGATTTTGTGCCTAAAGCAAAATTTCAAATTCTCTGCTTGGGTGAAATTTTACCACACCAAGGATTCATGAATTTTCCACTTGTGAATGCCTTCACGGATTTAGTGCCCTAGACCAGACCTGGGCGCATTTTTGCTCTGTCCATGGAGAGGTAGGAAATTGCACTTTGTGAATCCATCCTTGGTTTCAGCACCCTAGGCCAGACCTAGGTGCATTTTCGCTCTGTCCATGGAGAGGCGGAAAATTGCACTTGTGAGTCCATCCTTGGTTTCAGCGCCCCAGCCCTGATTTGGGTGCATTTTGCACATGTCCATGGAGACGCAGAAAATTGCACTTGTGAATGGTTTCCAGACTTAGAATATTTTGACCTTCCACTTTAGGGATGATTCTCACATTTAGCCATTTTAGACCCCTGCCTGTCTGCTTTCAACTTTCCAGATTTAGAAGTGATTGTGCATGTTGATTCTCCACTATCTGCTAGCCTGATCCTGCCATAAATAGACATTCCCAAAATAGAAACTTTCCAAAATGTCAGAGTTAGAGCCCAAGAAAGGACGTTGGATGACTTACTAAAAATAGAAATTTACTAAAAATAGAAATTACTAAAAATAGTAAGTTTGATTTTTGGCAAAATGGTGACATTCTGGGACTCGAGAATAATCCCTAAAAAATAGGCAATTTCTAAAAATAGAAAGTTGCTTCGTTTGGCCTCAAATTTCACTGGGAGATCCCTTGAAGGGTCCTGATTCTAGTCGTATGCTTAGTTTTCCTGAAAACCTAGCAGGAACCCCTAGAATCTAGGACAAAAGGAAAAACACTAGAAAGAGGACAAAACAGGCCCTAGACCTCACATAATTTTCTTGACAGAGAAGCAGATCAACCCTAACAGACTCCCAAACACCCATAACGTGGAGAGATTGAAGAGATTGCCACTAACACACACAAAAATGAAAGCCAAATGACCAGAAGGGCCTAAAAGCTAAGGGGGTCCCTATCTGGGATGGGGTGATGTGTGATTAGGTCACAACAGGACTCATTCTAGAATTCAAAAATGGAGTGTGCAAAATCAAAGGAAAGAGTGGTGAAATGATGGCTACCGGTATATAGACCAAAGGTAACCTATTTCAGCTAAATGCTAATGTCAGTACATGTCTTATGGCTAAGTTTGAAGATAGCTGGATATGGCATAGGAGACTCTACCATGTAAACTTTTGACAATATTATGTAGGCTAGTAAGATCAAGGCAGTTAGAGGATTGCCGGTGCTGAGCAAACCAAAAAATCCTTTGTGCAAAGAGTGTCAACTAGGGAAAATGTCTTCCTCAACCTTCAAAGGTAAATGTTTCACTACAGACAATTTACTTGATCTTGTGCATACTGATTTGTGTGGTCCTATGAAAACTAGGAGTGTGAAGGGAGATAGGTATTTTATGATTCTTACAGATGATTTCTCAAGAATGATGTGGGTCACATTCCTGAAGGACAAGTCTGAAGCCTTTGGAAAGTTCAAATCTTTTAGAGCACTAGTGGAGAAGGAAAGTGGTAGAAGAATCAAATGTCTTAGAACTGATCAAGGAGGAGAATTCACTTCTGGTGAATTCAACAAATATTGTGAAGAGAATGGCATCAATACGCAACTGTCTGCCCCCTAGACTCCACAACAGAATGACTTAACAGAGAGGAACAACCGAACTATGGTTGAAGTGGCTAGAACTATGTTGATCCAAGGAAAGTTTGCTCACATCTTTTGGAGAGAAGCGGTGAGCACTGTAGTCTACACAATGAACTGAGTGTTAGGATTCCCAAAGATACTAAGAGGGGGGGGGTGAATCAGTATCTAACCGGTTTATGAATTTACTTGAATTAAAACATGTAAAGCATATCAATACTTTATACTGGTAAATGAAAAATAATGCAGTAAATAAGAATAACAACAACCACATGAAAAACACACCATAACATAGTAGTTTAACGAGGAAACCCGGTGTGGGAAAAACCTTGGTGGGATTTGTGACCCACAATATTCACTTACTGGCTAATAAGGGAATATTACTATTTTACAAGAGGGGCCTGCACATGCAGAAAGGCCAAGTGCCTAGAGCTCACTGCTCAATTACAAAGGAAGTCACAGTGACTTACAAAAATGGATTATACAAATCCAATGTCTTGTACTCCTTCAAATGAGCATCTGCTATACCAGATCTAGTACTGGTTTTAGGTTTGCTTCATATATAAACCCCTAACCTATAATTCACATATTAGGTCTACATAGTTTTGCCTATCACCTTATTCCTAAATGTTCTACAATGATCTCATACATATATGAGTCATATTACAACTCGCCATGTCGGCTTACAATGATTTTACAATTAATTATAAAATATATTATCAACAAAATTCTTGTCGGCCAGAGTGCCGGTATCCATCCTTTCGCTGCCGGTGTTCTGTGTGCCGGTGTAGAGTTTGCCGTTGCCGATGCTAGTATATTTGTCTTATCGGTATCATATGATTTCAAGGTTGCCATCAATGAAAAAACCTGCAATCACCTACAATTTCTCATTGGAGTGTGCATTTTCCAACAATCTCCCCCTTTGGCATTGATGGCAACACTCATGAGAAAAATAAAAAAGTCTTGAAAAATGATATCCAAAAATAGTATACCAAAAATGTCTTACCAAAACTATATGCTCAAAACTGTGTACTCCCCCTGAGTAGATGAACCATTTTTCTCATTCCTCTACTCCCCTTTTGACATCAATGAAAAAGGTTGTCATTCGCTGTCAGTGGATTCCTTCCTGAATTCTTGTAACCGGTGGGTTACAATCTAAAAAATGTTTGTCAAAACAAGATTTATTCCGTTTTTGAATGTTTTGCAGTCTTTTATGGCTTCTTGAGTCCTCTACACTGTACTGGTGAGTATGTGCATTTGCTCTTCCGGTGTCTTTAGTCCGGGATCCAGAGCCTCAAATATTTCTTTTCTCAAAGAAATAAGATACTTTAGTCTTGGACCAAGTCTATATTTTAAGTCCTTTGCTTTGTCTTTTATTCTTTGTTTTTCATTTACCAGTTTCTTGATTTTCTCTTCCTGTTCTGTAATTTTCTTCTCTAATTCCAAAAATGAGTCTGATGTTCAAATCAGATTATCAACAATATTATTAATTTTATCTTGTGCTTTTCTGATTTCTTTGATAAGATCCTCTGTTAATACATCCATTTTGCAAGTGTCCCTGTACAATTTCTTGAAGTCAAGAATGATTTCACTGAGTTCTGGTAAAAGAGTATCCATTTCCTCTTTGTTCTTATTCACAATTTCCATAAAGAATTTTTCTTTCTCTTTTATCATTCTTTCCTTAAATGTATCCTCATTTATTTTGTCCAGTGTTATTAGGTTGCCGGTTATATACTTAGACAATGTGTCTAATTGGCTCAAAGAATCTTTATTCTCAACACTGCACTTTGGTGCTATCATCTTCAAGATTGGTAAAGTGTCATCTATATCCTTATAGGCTTGTGCATTGCACTCTGTTATTTTCTTTATTGAATCTAATAATACCTCAGCTACATTAGTAGGTGTGAATTCTGTCAAGGCTGTATCGGATGTTTGTCCAATAGATTTTACAATCTGTAATCCGTCGGTTGTAGTTGTAGCTTTGCTTCCTCTTTCTTGGGAGGGTCTATTTGAGTTTGCATTTCTACAAACAAAATTTTAGGCTTTTCATTTTGGGCTAGTGGCACTGTCTCTGTCTGTACTTGTGAAGGAGCTTGTTGCTCTACCTATTTCTCTATGTTGTCCACTACCAGTTTTTCCTTTGTGCTGCCTATTGTCGGTGACTTAGTTGGTTTTTTAGTTTCAGTACGTTTCGGTGGCTTAGTGGATGCATCAGTATGCACATCTGTGGTTTTTTCCTTTCCAGTGTCCAGGGGTTCACTTTATCCTTCAGTTTGTTTTAGTTCCCCAATTTTAATGTTTTCTACTGCAATATTTCCTGCCGGTGGCTCTGTTGCCACATCTGATTTCTCAGTTGATTCCTTATCCACCACAATATTTACTTTCTAAGTGTCAATGTTCATTGTATATAACACCTCAAAATCGGGATTTGTATCCTCATGTGGTGTGTCAATACTCTCAGTTGCCGGTTGATTGTCAGTAGTGTCTACCGGTGGAGTATCTAGAGGCGGTGGGGGTAAGTTGTCTGTTATCTTTATACTGTGAGGTCCACCTACCTTACCTTTTCCTTTGTCCCTGTCCTTTTGATATACCTTGAAGGTTTTAGGTTTTTGATACTCTTCCCATTTCTCTTTTTCTACTAGGAATATGTCCTATGCATCTGTTGTTTCCTTTGTTACCTGATTCACTCTTCCTACCATCAGTGCTACATGTCGATGAGCAGTTGAGAATAGTGACCGCTTAGCCTTAGAGATTAATTGATCTATCTCATCAGGTGAGTTAACAGGGTGCACTGCAAGTAGTTTTTCAATCTTTATTTTCTTATCTAGCTCAACAATAGCTACTCTTCTAGCTTCTAGTCTATTATATAGATTTGCTGGTATTTCATCAACAACTTGCATCAAAAATTTCTTGAAAATATCTAAGTGTAAGATTACACTATTCTCTACTTTCTCTTTGTCATCAGCGGATAGTGTGTCATATAATTTTTTGATGTTCTTCAACTTTCCATCTTCTATAATTTCACTAAGAAATTTATCAATGGGAGCAATTGTTTGTTGTGTCTTCTTCTTAGGAGTCATCTTCCTTTTCTTTGGAGTTAATTTCTTTGCTGGGAGCCTCAATGCCTGTTGCTTTTGTCTTGTCCTCTTTGGTGTAGGAGAAGGTGCTGGTAAAAGTTTTCTTTTCCTTTCAACTCTCCTAAATACAACAGGTATGTCACTTTCTAAAGAAGTTCCAACTGATGAAAGGTGAGTTTCCAGTTGAAGTGCTTCCAACTCACTTTCAGTTATACCAGTTTGTTTTAGCACATCTTCTTTAATAACTTTTGTCGGTCGGGTTCCTTTTCTAACAGTTGCCTCAACCTTCTTAACTCTTTTCCTTGATTTAATTTGGCTTTCTATAGTTTCAACATTATCAAATACTTTTTCTTCTGGTTCCTTAGGAGCTTCCACGAGGACTTTTACATAAGTTTCTATTATGTTGTCATCAGTCTCATACCCCATTTCAGTTACCCAGATGGTAATAGGAATAACTGCCTCCATCCAAATTTCATCTTTCTTTATTACAAAATAGATTTCCTTTTGGTACTTATCCACAATAGCTTGTGATAGCCTTACTGTTGTTTTCATTTGAGCCTTTAGTGCTTGAAAGTTCTCATTTATGGTTTTCTCTGTGTTCTCTCCCATATTGTTCAACAATTCTGATAGTTGTTTTCCTACCGATATATCAAATCCAAAATCTTTATCACCAATACTGGGTACTTGTTTGGTTATATATAGCATTAGACAAACAAGTAGGTTTCCAAATATGAATTTTGCTTTCTTTTCCCTTTTGATCTTTCCTAGATTGTCTATTAGCTCATCTTTAAGCCATTCACACATGTCTATCCTTGTATTATCATTTACCATATCATAGGCACTGTTAATACATAGGCTAGAAACTAAGTTTAACCTATTTGCATGTGTATCCTTGTAACCTAAGATCATACTGATAAATCTGATATTTGTATCCTTTACATTGTTTACCCTTAGTGATCTTTTATCAAATGTTGCACCGGTTAGGTTTGTCACTAAGTCATTTGAGACCTTAGTTTTGTTAGGTCTATTGCCGGTGGAAGATAACCCTGTTACTGCCCTTACCGCTTCTTTTGTGATCTTGTGAATAGAGTCTAACCAGAAAAATTCACCATGTACTTTTCTTAACACAATCCTTATGATATCCTTGGGGAAATCTGGGATACTAGGTATTTCAGTGAAACCTAGGGTTTCTACTATCTTGTGTTCAGGTTTGAAATTTCTAGATTCATCACAGATTACAGTCTCATACATATTCTTAATTTCATCATCACCTAGTTCACTTAATTTATAATGTTATTTTCGCCAACTACGACATTTAATGCTTGCCAGTTAAGTCACAACTTAAGTCATCTACCGGCATAGAAGTAATTTCAACTTCTCACCATCAACCGAGGGAATAATAACATGTTTTTCATTTTGTTGCTAAACCCCCAAAATAATTTTCTTCAATTAGATGAGGAGTCTCCTGCCAGTGGAGTGTTACTCTGTTCTACTGGTGGAGGTGTAATCATATCAACATTCTGATTTGACTTTCTGATCCATTGTTTTGAAAATTCTTGCTTTACCTCTTCAACTTTTTCTTTACCTTTCAAACTAGGACCTTTGTCATTTGTCGGTGATGCCTTACTTCTGCAAAATTTAGCAATATGTCAGATCTTGTTACAGGCATAACAAGTCATGTTGTTCCTTTGAATAGCTTTCCCATATCCTATGACGGTATGTTTTCTGCATTGACTAGATAAGTGCCCAAATCTTCCACAAACATAACATCTCACATTCATTCTACAATTTTCTAAATTATGACCAATTTTGATGCATTTAGAACATTGACCGGTGGGTGTATTAGTGTTCTAATAATTTCTAGATCTACACCGATTTTCTCTATGACCATACTTATTACACTTAAATCATTTGCCATTAAACTTGTAAGCAGTAGGTTGTCTTACCGGTTTGCTATGATCATGATTGTTTGCAGTACCGAAGCTTTCACCAACTTCAAAGCCAAGCCCATTTGTATCACCATTAGGTTTCTGATTCTTTAGCATGTCACCAAGTTCTTCTAAAATTTTCTTGAATTTTTCTTTGTGATGATTTGCAATAGTTAGTTCACTTTCCAAGATTCCTTTCTATCTTATGAGTTCAATTCTATCATTTTGTGTGTGCATTAGGTCTGTCTTCAACATATCATTTTCATGACTAAGTCTTGTGTTTTCATTTCCAACATCATTTAGTCTTCTGGCCAATTCTTCTTCATTCTTCTTCCTATCTTCAATTTCTTTACAAAATCTCATAGTCATATCCTGCATCTCATTTTGTGTTGTACTGATCTCTTGTCTTAGCTTGTTTACCAGATTATTAAAAGTTTCTTTTTCATCATTCTCATTCTGTGTCTTTTCACAAAGTTCTCTTCTTTTATTTCTTGCAATGGTAAGATTTTCTTGAAGCGCTTGAATGATATCCTAAGCAGCCTTTAGATCAACTTCAAGTTTGATATTCTTCACCTTTTCTGCATCATAGTCTGAAAGAGCTATTTTCAATTGTTCTCTCAAGTTTTCCATCTCTACCGGTGACAAGATCTTCCTCGAGCTATTAGGCTTCTGAAAATAGAGGACCACGCTCTGATACCAATTGTTAGGATTCCCAAAGATACTGAGAGGGGGGATGAATCAGTATCTAACCATTTTTTGAATTTACTTGAATTAAAACATATAAAGCATATCAATACTGTGTACCGGTAAACCAAAAATAATGCAGTAAACAAGAATAACAACAACCACATGAAAAGAACACCATAACACAGTAGTTTAACGAGGAAACCCGGTGTGGGAAAAACCTTGGTGGGGTTTGTGACCCACAATATTGACTTACTGACCAATAAGGGAGTATTATTGTTTTACAAGAGGGGCCTACACATGCAGGAAGGCCAAGTGCCTACAGCTCACTACTCAATTACAAAGGAAGATACATTGACTTACAAAAATGGATAATACAAATCTAATGTCTTGTACTACTTCAAATTAGCATCTGCTATGCCAGATCCAGTACCGGTTTTAGCTCTGCTTCATATATAAACCCTTAACCTATAATTCACATATTAGATCTACATAATTTTTCCTATCACCTTATTCCTAAATGTTCTACAATGATCTCATACATATATGAGTCATATTACAACTCGCCATGTCGACTTACAACGATTTTACAATTAATTACAAAATATATTATCAACAAAATTCCTGTCGGCCAGAGTGCCGGTATCCATCCTTTTACTGTCGGTGTTCTGTGTGCCGGTGTAGAGTTTGTCATTGCCGGTGCCAGTATATTTGTCTTGTTGGTATCATATGATTGCAAGGTTTCCATCAATGACAAAACCTTCAATCACCTACAATTTCTCATTGGAGTGTGCATTTGCCAACACCGGGTACTCATCAAGAAAGGAAAGGATAAGACTCCTTATGAGTACTGGACTGGTAAGACACCAGTGGTAAGCTACTTCAGAGTGTTTGGTAGTAAATGTTATATCAAGAGGAGTGAACATCAGAGCAAGTTTGATGCTAAATGTGATGAGGGAATATTTCTAGGGTATTCCACAAAGAGGAAAGCTCTCAAATGTTACAACAATAGGAATTAGAGAATTGTTGAAAGCATCAATGTTAGGGTTGATGAAAATTCTGAGAAACCTGAGGAAACTGCCAGAGAGCATGTAGGAGATGAACCAGTAGTAACCTTCTATGAACTAGTTGCAAATCAGTCCAGTACCAGTAATTGTGCTCCTACACTGGTGGATGCTGATGCTAATGAAGATGAGGATGAAGAAGAAAAGCAAGAGGAATCTATTAAGAATATACCTAGGTATGTAAAACTTAATCATGATCCAAAGCAGATCATAGGAGACAAAGATGCATGAATTCTTTCAAGAAGAAAGGTCAGAGAAAACTCATGTATGATCTTTGAATTTGAGCCTAAATCATTCAAAGAGGCACATAGAGATGAAGACTAGATGAAGGCAATGGAAGAGGAACTTGATCAGATAGAGAAGAATGGTACATGGTCTTTGGTACCCAGACTAGAGCATAAATAGTTATTGGAACCAAATGGGTCTTCAGAAATAAACTGAATGAGGATGGCACAGTGGTAAGGAACAAAGCTAGACAAGTATGTAAAGGATATGCCCAAGAAGAAGGAGAAGACTATGGAGAAACCTTTTCTCTAGTAGCAAGATTGGAAGGAGTTCGTATGCTTCTTCCATATGCAACTTTTAAAGGATTCAAGGTATACCAAATGGATGTAAAATATGCATTTCTAAATGGAATACTTGAAGAGGAGGTGTATATAGAGCAACCAGATGGGTTTTCCCTATCAAAAGACAATGACATGGTGTGTAGGCTATAAGAGCCTTGAATGGTCTGAAGCAGACACCTAGAGCATGGTATGAATGCTTGCACTCCCATCTTGTGAAGATTGGATTTGAAAGAACAAGTGAAGATAGAAATATCTACTTGAAATCAGAAGGAGATCAGATTTTGATCTATGAAGTATTTGTTGATGACATAATATTTGGTGGAGATGACAAGATGAGTCATGACTTTGTAGATGAGATGAAGAAGGAATTTGAGATGTCACTCATAGGGGAGATTAAGTTCTTTATTGGACTGTAGATTCAGCAAATGAAAGATGGAATCTTTATTACTCAGTCCAAGTATGTCAAAAAGGTGTTGAAGACCTTTGGCATGGAAGATAGAAAACTGGTTGGTACACCAATGGTGATCGGTTATAAACTATCAAAAGAGGATGACTTAGCATTGGTAAATGAGAAGGAATACCGATCAATGATTGGTAAGTTGCATTATGTAGTGCATAGTAGACTAGACATTGCACATGCAGTGGGTATTACTGCTCGGTTTCAGTAGCAAGATTGGAAGGAGTTTGTATGCTTCTTGCATATGCAGCTTTTAAAGGATTCAAGGTATACCAAATGGATGTAAAATATGAATTTCTAAATGGAATACTTGAAGATGAGGTGTATATAGAGCAACCAGATGGGTTTGCCCTATCAAAAGATAGTGACATGGTGTGTACGCTATATAAAGCCTTGTATGGTCTGAAGCAGGCACCTAGAGCATGGTATGAATGCTTGCACTCCCATCTTGTGAAGATTGGATTTGAAAGAACAAGTGAAGATAGCAATATCTACCTGAAATCAGAAGGAGATCAGATTCTGATCTGTGAAGTATTTGTTGATCACATAATCTTTGGTGGAGATGATAAGATGAGTCATGACTTTGTAGATGAGATGAAGAAGGAATTTGAGATGTCACTCATAGGGGAGATTAAGTTCTTTATTGGACTGTAGATTCAACAAATGAAAGATGGAATCTTTATTACTCAGTCCAAGTATGTCAAAGAGGTGTTGAAGACCTTTGGCATGGAAGACAACAAACTGGTTGGTACACCAATGGTGACCGGTTGTAAACTATCAAAAGAGGATGACTCAGTATTGGTAAATGAGAAGGAATACCGATCAATGATTGGTAAGTTGCATTATGTAGTGCATAGCAAACTAGACATTGCACATGTAGTGGGTATTATCGCTTAGTTTCAGCAAAGCCCAAGAGAATCCCACTTTGTAGCAGTCAAGTGGATTCTTAGATATCTAAAGGGAACTATTGACTATGGATTATGGTATCCATACAATGATGATTTCAATCTGAAAGTGTTCAGAGATGCTGATTGGGTTGGTAATGTGGATGATCGGAAGAGCACAACCAGTGGTGCATTCTTTCTTGGTGGTAGACTGGTCTCATGGATGAGTAAAAAGCAGAGTTTTATCTCTCAGTCTACAATAGAAGCAGAGTATGTTGCAGCTTTTATGAACTGGACCCAGACTATTTCGATGAAGCATGTATTGAATGGCTTCAAAGTTCCTGTATCTGAACCGGTAAATATATTTTGTGACAATACAAGTGCAATTAATATTTCCAAGAATCCAGTTTTACATGCTAAAACCAAACACTTTGAACTCAAGTATCATTTCTTGAGGGAAAAGGTTTAGAACAAAGAGGTGGTATTGGAACATGTTTCCAGTAAGGAGTAGTTAGCAGACATATTCACCAACCCTCTACCGAAGGCTACCTTTACCTATCTAAGAGGTGAATTAGGGGTGCTGCCCCTTCAAGAGGTAATCTAAAAGGTTTGTTCTCCATATCAGTCAGATCTTAATTTGCTATATCTTTTTAGGATTGATGTGTTGAAGGATGCTACTCCTCAGGGGGAGCAACATAGTGGAATAGGGAATCTCGTGCCTCCACTTTGGCATTGTTGTCAAAGGGGGAGAAGATGTGAAGTGGAGAAGATGTGATTCAGAAAGAGAGATATCTTTGTATATTGCCATCAATGCCAAAGGGGGAGATTGTTGGTATATGTGCAGAATATGTCGACATGATGATATTGTGTTGTCATTGATGTCAATATGTTGAAAGAATGAACCGGTAATATGCTCAAGAGAGAACTGGTAATATGCTGAAAGAGTGAACCAGTAATATGCTAAAGAGTGAACCGATAATATGATGAAGAGTGAACAGGTTTATTGAAGTTAAGCAACTGACAAAGTGAACCGGGATAATGATGAGAACCGGTATATGTGCAAAAGGTGAAGTGGTACATTTTTCCAAGTGAACTAGTATATGGAATGTTTTTTATCAAGGTTTAATATGGTATGACTACCGGTTGGTAGTCTTAGTTTCATGGTTTTTGGTTGAAGTGTTTCGAGCCTGTGTGATTCAACCGATGGAATTGTGTGATGAGTTAGCATTCTAATGAAGATCAGATCGTGTTTCCACGTTAGCCTCATGCACGTGAAGGATCTTGCATGAAGGAGATTGATCCTATCTACCTCGGGAATGTGTGAAGTCTCTGTAATCAATGGAAAACATGTGATGAGTTATCGCCTCCAAGAAGCGGTGAAGAACAAACGATGGAGAATGTCTTGAGATCTATTCAAGACCATTGTATTCAAATGCAAAGTGTTCAATGGTCAGGATTGAACCGATTGAATTGCTCAACCAAAATGTTTAGGGTTTAGGGTTTATGTTACTGACCTATCTGTTTCCTATAAGGTCGATGTTGTGTTTCATGTTGAAGTTGTTGGCAAATGTTGTGTGTGTATCTAAGTGCAAAGTTATGTGATTCTTGCCAGAATAGTTAAGAGGGTTGATACCTGTAGAGTGTGTATGCAGAAGAAAGGAACTAAAGTGGGTCTGCGTTGGCATTGAGTGCTATTACCAGATCATTGTAGTACCTGTTGATCTCTAATCACTTCAACAGTTGGAAAATCCTTTAATAGGGTAGCTTTAACCAACTTGTTGTAAATCCTTTAACAGGGTGACTCAACGCCATTGATTTCATAAAATCCTCTAACAAGGTAACCTTTAACAGGGTTTAACCCTTAACCAAGTATTCTAGCCATCCCTTAACCGGGTGATCCTTAATAGGATCAGTTCCTAATAGAACCTATTGTAATAGTCTTTAACCAAACTAGGCTTCTAACAGAGTGGACTTCTAAAGAGTTCAAAAACAACTTGTGGGTATTCATCCCCACCATGGTTTTTCCTAGTTGGGTTTCCATGTGAAAAATATGTGTGTCATATGTGATGTCTTTTTCATGTGATGCTATGTTTTTTTCTGTCAAGCGGTGAATCATGTTGATCTAGCATGTTATTATATTTCTGATGATAGAATATTTGTTTATGCACAAGGATAATGTGGAAATGAGGGTGTAGTTTGTGTGGTAAGATAAGTATTTTTGGTTATATCTTTCACAGTCTCATTGTGCTTAACCTATAGTATTTTGGTTTATGACCGGTGTTAGTGATTGCCAGTCAAGTTCACTGTTTGCAGTCAAACCGGCTCAAGAAAAGTTTTTGTACCTGTACTAATTCACCCCCCTCTTAGTACTAGTTTGTTACTCATTGTTCATCATTGTGTTATCAAGAGTATCAAAACTAATGGGCTATGATATTGTCAATGACCCTTGAATAAAGAGTCTGCTTGATCTGTTTTCTTTGTATCCAAGCTAGTGAAAACATCAAGGATTTGAAAACATCCTCAAAAGAACACACACTATTTGTTAGCATAGGAAAAATGTTATTGCTTCTATCTACTGTGTTTTCAAATCATTTATCAGAAAATCATCCATAAAAAAAAAAAAAATTCTCAACATCTTAGCAAAAACATCGAAACAAAGTTATCAGGATAGTTAGTGCATAGGAGCAACATCCTAACGCATGTCAACCATCTGACATCACATCCCAACCAACTGTTAGTGCCTTCATCACTCATATTAGTGCATGATCAATATCATACTAGTAAAAAATCAGATAGCACTTGCCAACATCACTATAGCACATAGGAGCATCACCCTAGTGCATATCAACCATACTGTAGCGCATTTGTACCAAACATTAGCACCTCAAAGGGATATGTTAGCGCATAACTGATTCAACAATTGTGTTATCAAACAGTATAAAATAGTGCATTTGAGAGGCAACACAATGCATCTGGACCATTCTTTAGTGCTTTGGGGGCATCCTTTACCGCATCAGGTCTCTATTCTAGCACATGATGAAAATTAGCGAAAAATAGATGGCAAAATAGTCACCTTGTGAAATTTTCATCAACAGTTTTGGATACCCTTTTAGGTCCTCCAACAAATCCAATAATGAAATTTCAAAAAAGGATCATAAGTGAGAAATTTCTGAATCCAACTAAGCACCATTAGAAAGAGATATCAAATCTTCAACTATCTTAAGATCAAATTTCATCCAACAAAATTGAGGAGTATCAAAATAGTGATCAAAGGTTTCATCATCCAATGAATCCTATCAATCCAATACCTAGTTATGTCCTCAAGTTGTCAAATAAAGTTTCTAGATCGTGAAACTTGACTCATATCATTTGGCGCACTTTATTATAGAAGAGAATAAAACTAAACTTCTACTTGATAAATAAACTTGAGTTTTCGAAATGAAGTATCCATATCCAACATCAACATCAAAATTGATCATTTGTGTATGACTACTCATATTGTGAGAAGAAGAAATCTTCATCAAAAGACTAAGTTGAAGAAGAGACAAAATAGTTCTAAGTCACTTATCAAAAGGAGTAAATTTATCTATATCAACCATCAACTCTTTACATCACATCATGCATTATTGTGTCATATGCGATTGTATATCCAAGGAAAAACCAATGGATTTGACAAAGAACCTTTGAGAAGTAGGGCTTACATTCAAAAAGAAACATTCAACCAATGACTTAATAGGGGAGGAAGGATTAATCCCGCTTTGTTTCCAAAGTTTCTTATCACTTACAATGAAGCTCAACCCGATCCACCAACTCCATCAAGAACCCCCATAGAAGAGGAAGAGCTCACTACTATAGAGATATACTGATTCCCGTTGTCACTCGATCTCAGAAAAACTAAAAGAAGGAATCACAACCAAAATCAAGTATGAGTCATAGATTGTCCAAACCTTTTGATGAATATATGAATATGGGAGAAACAAAGATCACCGACGAGCTTATCCAAGAATGTCAAGAGAATGCGGCTTTCCAAAAACTTTTAGAAAGACTTATAGAAGTGGATAAGAAAAAATATCTACTCATGCTAACTAGAAAAGGGGTCAATATTCTTGAGGATTTTGACACAGAAAACTTAAGGAATATAGGTGAGAGAATTTTGAGAACAAGAGCGAGAAACTATGCTTATCAAGACCAACTAAGAGAAGAGGAAACATAGGATCAAGAAAAAATATGCATTCGAGATCACACCCATGAACAAGACAATACCCGCAATCAGGACAATCTTAATAAATGAGGGGAAACTCCCCATCGAAGGAAAAATGCGCCCCTAGTTTCTCTTACACAACAACTCCAAACACTTCAAAGAAAAATGCAGGACATGCAACAAGGGACCATGGTACGATACTCATTAGATGACATTTGTCCTTATCCTTTTGATAGGAGATTGAACATAGTACCTTTTCCCCCAAATTCAGATATACCAAAGTATGACAAATACGATGGTAAGCATGATCCCCGTGATCACATTCAGGAATTTTGTACGATGAGCTTAGAGTTTGCTCACAATGACACATACTTAATAAGATTATTCCAAAGAAGTTTGGGAGAGCAAACAATGGAGTGGTTGTTAAAAATCACACCACCTATCAGATCATTTGATGAGTTGGTAAATAAATTCATAACACAATACTCCTATAACATCTGACACACAATCACCATTCTTGATGTATGCAATACAAAGAAAAATAACAATGAAACATTCATGGTGCTTCTACAACGATGGAGGCACATGGTCGCAAGATATCAAGGAGATGTACCTAGAAAGGAAAAGATGGATATCTTCATAGACAATTTCAATAGTGAAATGAGTTATCATCTCAAACTACAATGTATACCATCTTTTGCAAAATTAATAGAAATTGGTATCCAAGCAGATGAATCTTCCATCAAGAAAGGAACCTTGAATTTCTTTAAAGAAGGTGTTAGTTCGTCAAACAATAACACCTTTAACAATCAAAACAACAACTCAAACAAGTCCAAATTTTGGACAAGGAACAAAAAAATTGTTAATGATGGGGTAATCGATGCCAACAATGTAAAGTCTAAACAACCAGTGTTGAATTTATTAGGAAACCCACCATCTAATAATGATCAAATAAGTTCTAATCAAGGCACTAACACTTATCAATGAAATGCCAACCAAGGAGCTTCAACGTCAAACAACAAAAATCACCAAGGCAACAACAACAACCAAGGGAACAACACAAACCAAAAAGGTAACACTAATACTTTTCTGTATCGATGAATATACACACCATTAGGACAAACCTTGGAATCATCCTTTCAAGAACTATTGGCAAATAAGATCATCACATTGCCAGCCACAACAACTTTGAACCCCAAGTCAAACCACCATGGTGGAATGCCTCACATTATTGTGATTATCATTCAAACAAGAGGCATAACACAAATGATTGCATGAGGTTGAAGAACATAGTTCAAGACATGATAGACAAGGGTGATTTAATGGTCGATGGTCATAAAACCAATGGTGACCATGAATCTTTCAAAATCCTCTTCCCAATTATGACAAGGGAGGAGCGTCAACATCAAACAACACCAAAGGAGCTCATATAAATCACATATACAAAAACACCATCAATCACATATCGACCTGTGACAATCAAGTGAATGTCATAAAAATCAAAGATAAACAAGAACATGCATTGATAGATGTGGCAACAAGAGCTCAAAAATATGTCTTGAAAGGGAACACATCAACATCAACAACTCTCCATAAGACTCAATATAACCTAGTTGACCAAGTACGAAGAGCACCTGCACATATATCTATATTTGAGTTTCTCAAACTTTCACCAAAACACAAGGATATCTTGGAGCAAGCTCTTATCCAAACAACCATTCCAAATGATCTGGATATTGATCAATTCCAAGCCATGGTGGCCCATATGACGGTGCCACATAACATATGTTTTTTTGAACATGATGATGTCTCTTTGAATCATCCGCATAACACCCCACTCCATATCAAAGTCTTAGTCTATAAATATCAGGTAAAAAGAGTATTAATAGATGGAGGAGTTGGTCTCAATATATGTACTCTAAAGCTTATATGTGCATTGGGCTTCCCTGAGCAGGGTAATGATCCTAAAAAGAAAATCACTATCAAAGCCTATGATGATGAGGAAAGATCATTTAAAGGGACTGTGATACAACCCATTCAGGTAGGTCATGTACAAAGAGACACCATGTGCCAAGTCTTGGGCATAGACTTGACATACAATATACTATTAGGTCATCCATGGATCCATGAAATGCAAGCGATGTCTTCCACGTACCATCAATGTATCAAGTTCCCCTACAATGGACAAGAAATTTTAGTATCTACAGATAATAACCCTTTTCAATATTGCAATGCTATAGAGGCAGCTCAAGATAGCCTAGTTCCACACAACAGGGAGGCCCAAGATTCCTCATCATCCAACCATCAAGGGGAGCTCAAATCACTATCCATGAACTTCAAGTAGAAGACGAAAATAAAGGACCAAGGTATGGGGGAGTACTCTTTCGAACCCTTGTGTCTATCTAAATTGTCAACTTCACCAAGGTCTCATGGACAACCATCCACATCAAGACATTAGGCAGCACAACCCATCACAAAGTTTGATGGTAAATTTATCCAAATCGGCACACTGGCTGAAGAATCAGGAGATAAAGACATCCTTCGCTAGCTATACAAGGATGAAGAAGAAATCAGAGCTACTACCATAGAAGTAGTCGTACCAATAAAAGTGTATGGAAATGGGTTTCGGATCATTCAACGAATGGGATACAAAGGAAAAGGACCTATTGGCAAGTGCCAAGAGGCCATCATAGAACCCATACAACTTCGTTCACAATTTGCAAAAGACAAAATAGGACTTGGGTATGGCCAACATATTTTGCCTATGCAAAAGAAAAAGCACCATCAAAAACCTCAATGGAAAGAAAATAAAAAACATAACAAAGACTCATGGAAAGAAGCACTAAACCAAGCAGCAGAAAAGACAAGGAAGGACCAAAAACATGAAGAAAATGAGAAACGACAAGAAGAAATCGCTATTCAAAGGGAGGAAGCTTCTTATAAGAAAGTACATCATGCACAAGAACCTAACCAAACCAAGACTGAGCCACAACCTAAAGAAATTGCTACTCAAATAAAGGAAATAGTGTATGAACAAATTCAAAGAGTACAAGAAAGCACCAATCCTGAATCAAAACAAGCTACTAAACTTGTGTCAATTATTAGTGATATTTTCTCACCATACAATATACCTGTCAGATTCAACGAGGTAACTTGGGACAATGATTTTGAAACCAATTCTAATGAATATGAGTGGGATAGTTATTCTGATGTTACTAGAGATATTGAGGTGGATACAATTCATGCACACACACCCATTTCTCACAAGGGACAAGGTTCAAGATCTCGACCATTGGAATTCAGACCACAACATATCTATGAGGCTAGTGAGAACGAACAATAACAATACAAACAAGGTAATGTCGAGAAAAGTACCATTGAAGACCTCAAGAATATCATTAACCTCACCAATATCCCAAACAACTATGATGATGTCTCCATCATGACACTTACAATAACTAGTCTTAACTCACCAAATGACTCCCTACTACTCATATATCCTGATCTCATAGACTGGGAAGAACTCGAACATCATGATATACCAATATTCTTGAATGATGAATCAATTGTCCAATACCTGTGCTTAATCAACCCAGAAACATGCTCCACTAATGAACTGGATAACGATAGTTGCAATAAGGGGAGTGCCAAGTCTCTCAGTCGAAAAAATGAAATGAAAAATGGATCTAACGGTGAAAACCATTTAATGGTAGTATAAGATCGCAAAAACAAAAAAGTAAAAATAAAGGACGTATCTGAAGGTGAAAACCTTTTTGAGGCACCTAAAGATGGGAGACTTGATGCTCTTGCTGAACATTACCAGGAAGGTCACCAATCCTGATTGAGCCAACTCAATCAGTAAATATCAACACTAAAATAGCAGTCAAAACTATACATTTGGCATAATCACTCACAGAAAAAAGAACAACCAAATTTTATCAAATTCTTCAAGGAGAAGCAAATCAATTTTGCTTGGTCTTATGCTGACATGCTAGGAGTGGATCCCAATCTAATCATGCATCACTTATCCATCGCTCCTGGAGCTAAACCTGTCAAGCATAAATTAAAGAAGATGAATCCACATGTGGCATTATTAGTCAAAGAAGAACTGAAAATGTTATTAGATGTTGGATTCATCTGACCTATAGACTATGTCAAATGGAACTCAAATATTGTACCAGTTTCCAAACTAGATAAAAGCATAAGGATTTGCACAGACTTCAGAGACCTAAATAAGGCATGTTCAAAGGACAAATTTCCTTTACCAAGCATTGACACTATTGTTTTCTCTATCAATAGGGCACACAATTCTATCTCTCATGGATGGTTTCTCTTGCTATAACTGAAATAAGATAGCCCTAGAGGATTAGGATAAAACTGCATTCACCTATCCACGGGGAACATATTGCTGGAATGTCATGCCTTTCGGCTTGAAAAATGGTGGTGCAACTTATCAAAGAGCCATGGCAATAATATTCCATGACATGATGCATACTTTCATGGAGGATCATGTGGATGATTTTCTAGCTAAATCATTCACCAGAGCATAACACCTGAGCATACTAGATAAAATATTTCAATGATTGGAGCAATTCAATGTCAAATTAAACCCTAAGAAATGTGTCTTTGGGGTCACATCCAGAAAACTTTTGGGATACATTATATCATAAAAAGGCATCGAAGTAGATCCAACAAAGGTTCAGGCTATCATGGAGATGCCACCTCCTAAAAGCATTAGCCAACTATGATCTCTGTAGGGAAGGCTACAATCCATGTGACGATTCATCACTCAATTAGCAGATAATTGTCTTCCATTAAATCATATTCTTCATAAGAATATAGCTTTCAGATGGGAAGACAAATATGCAAAACCATTCTATCAGCTCAAACAATATTTGATGAATCCACTAGTTTTGGTACCACCAATCGCAGGCAAGCCACTCATCCTCTATATATCAACAACAAAAGTATCATTAGGGGCATTGTTAGTACAAGAAGATCCAACAGGCAAAGAAAGGTATATCTATTAAATCAAAAAGACTTTGAATGAATATGAACTCAATTATACATTCATTGAAAAGGCTTTCTTAGCAGTGGTGTTTGCTTCTAAAAAGTTCCACCACTATATGCTATCCCACACAATCAAGTTGGTAGAAAAGATCAACCCTCTTAAGTATCTACTCAACAAAGCTGCTCTCAAAGGAAGATTAGCTAAATGGGTCATGATCCTAAGTGAGTTTGACATTCAATACACAAAATGATGAGGTATCAAAGGACACGCAATTACAGACAACTGGCAGAAGCACCACTACTGGACCAACACCCATTGCAGGTGGAATTTCCAGATATGGATGTGCTCACTATCACACCCAATAAATGGACCCTAAACTTTGATGGATCCTATACACAACATGGATCGAGTGCCAATGTCTTGTTCGTAACTTGAGAGGGGCACATAATTCCAAGATCTTACAGACTGATGTTTCCCTGTACCAATAACATTGCTAAATATGAAGCCCTGGTAACTGTAATCAAAGTGGCTGTAGAATGGAGAATCACATAATTAAGAGTCTATGGGGATTCTCAACTAGTTATCAACTTGATCAATGATGACTATCAGATGAAAGATGAAAAGCTAATGCCTTACAAGAGAATGGTGGATGACTTCAAAAAGTACTTTGTGCACACAACATTTGAGCAAATTCCAAGATTGGACAATAGAGTTGCTGATGCAATGGCCACTATCACCTCACTTCTACAAATTATAGATAAACAAAATCATTATGAATTCCTAGTGGAGCAATTTTTTCCCCACTTATGACAATCCCACATCCCAAGTCATCTGTGCCATGACCGGTTCTGATTCCCCTCTATAGAGGAAGATATATGACTATCTCAAAAATAATACTCTCCTGCCTGACCTATCTCACAACAAAAAATGAAGCTTCATCTGACAAGCCGCTTGCTATACCTTAACCACTGACACACTTTACCGCCGAGGTCTAGATAGTACTCTTCTTCGATGCCTTGATCGTAACGAATCTAACTCTACCTTACATGAGATTCATTAAGGTATTTGCGGTATGCTTTCAAGTGGTCCTACTCTTGCCAAGAAAATTCTGAGAATGGGATATTACTGGCTAACAATGGAGAGAGAATCCTATCAATTTGCTAGGAAATGTCCTAAATGTCAAATTCACGGTAACCTCATACATGCACCAACACAAGAGCTGCAACCATTCACCACATCTTGGCCTTTCTATCAATGGGGACTTGATTTGGTAGGAAAGATTCATGCTTCCTCTTCAAACAGACATAAGTTCATTATCACCGCTACAAAGTACTTCACCAAGTGGATAGAAGCAGTCCTAATGACTACCATGACTGGAAAGCAGATTTCATCATTCTGTAATGCCCATACCCTAGTTGGACTTGTAAAAACTCATTTGACCTTGATTGACTTCCTATGTGGCATCCTTGAATGGTAGGTTAATCGTGATGCAATGTGTAGTTTAGATAATATAAATAACTGTGCATACTTATTATTGTGCTTTTGCATCGATTCTCGTATAAATGTAATTGTTCCTAACCCTTGTGATAAATCTTGAGCTAACGCCTTCATTGAATATGTATATGTATATGCAAGTTTGTATGAATTCATGGGTGCAGCAGATTGCAGGTACAACACCGCTTAGGGCAAGGTTCATCTCCTTTGGGATTTGCAAGGTTGAGTATGCCTCCTTCATCTTTAGAATTTGGATTTGGTGGTCATATAACTCTCATCTTGCCTTAGCCATGGTTAGGTGAGCATCGTGTGTGGATTCGTGGGGCTTTCTTTTCATTGGGATGCATGTCAAGAGATTTGGAGGACTTCCTCGATTTGCATGCCTTGCGCAAGGTAAGTGGAGTTTGTTATCCTAAGTATTAAATTCAATTTAATGAGTAAACGTACACATTAGTGATATAGAAATGTAAATAGGTAGTTTCTTCTATACGAGTAATCGTTAATTTAAAGGGATTGCTTTAATTATTATTGTAGCAAGCTTAAGGTATTTAACTTGGGTTAGTGTGTTCATTTACGCATTTGTAGCTGAGAAATTAGAATAAATAAGACTCTTGCATTAGATTAGCCATTTATTTAAAACTGTCACTTTATTATGTTATAGCGAGTTAATTTAATAGCTGATTTTAAAATAATGAATTTAATGAGTTATGCGTTTTGGAAAGGAAAAATTTAAAGTCATTTGGGAGATAGAAATAAATTACTCATTTTCGCATTTTGGAAGAAAAAGGGTAAATTATTATTATTTAAAAGAAATTATTTCTTTTTTACTTGTATAGTTGATATAGTATAAAAAGATTGATTTTTTTTTAGAAAATTAAATTAATCAAAACGCCTTACCCTGTCAATAGTTCCGAAATAGAAAAGTAGGCCTAAATTGATATTGAGAGATTAAAATTAGAGATTAAATAAGAAACAGAAGCGTGTTAATTTTAATGAGAATAAAACAAGTTAGATTTATTGAGTAATGGAAAATAATGATTTCCATTCTCATGTTTCTTTTATTTTCAAAAAAAAATAAATGCCTAATTTCGAAATTGAAAATTAGGGCAAAAATAGGGTTTCTCTTTTTTTTAAACTAGTTGGGAAATGTTTTTGGGGGTTCTTGGCTTTTGGTCATTTTTTTTGGAAAAACATGGTTTTTTTTGGAAGAGAGATTGGGAATGTTGGACAAGGATGGAGTTTTAGAGCAGCAGATTTGGGGGCTCATCATCAAAATCTTTCCAGGAAAGCTTGTTGAGGTAGGAATCTCTTTTATCAATGTGATTGTTTTTCAAAATGGGGTTTGCTGGAAAATATTGTAAATTCGTGTTTTCAAACTGTGTGTTTGATGAGTCATTCATCCTTTTTGTAATACTTACATATATTGTTTTTAAAAAAAAATATATATATATTCATTTAATAAATTGTTGACTGCATTCTGGCAGTTTTGGTCTGGGTCTGGTATTGTTATTTTACCAGAGATTTCTTTTAAAAATAAAATAAAATAAAATGAAAAAAAAATATAAAAAAAAAAAAATTTTATACCCCCCATCACTGGGAGGAAACATGGCTGCCACGGGTAGCAACTGCTACCAGTTGGTAGCAGCGCTACCACTGGTAGAACTGGTACCAAATGGTAGCAGCGCTACCAAGGGTAGCGGCCTACTACCATTTGGTAGCAGCACTACCAATGGTAGCGTGGGCTACCAAAGGGGGGGCCCACGTGGGGTCCACGTGGGAACCCCAAAACTTGTTCTTTTTTTTTAATATTTATTTTATTTATGGTTCTGCTGAAATAATAGTAAGTAAATTAAAATAAATAAATAAATAACAATATTAAATGGAGTTTATTTAATTATTTAAATTTAGTTATTCTTTCTTTATTCATTTAATATTATTTAATTTGTGTATTAAATAATATTTGGGGTTATATTATTGATATTTAGATAACTCATGTAGAAATATATGTTATTAATCATATATTGATTTTTCTTACATTCTGAATTTATATATATGTATATATAGCAATATTAATTAGTAATTATGGATAAATGTGGGCGTTATTTCTAATTGGTTAAATATAACTTGAGGATTCACGTGTACATGCTTCATATATATACGCAAGAAATTTATAAATCAATGGGGAGCGTTTTCTTTAATTTCAAAGTCTTCCATCAAGTATATTTTCTTTTGAATAGGGTATGGTTGTGATGCAAGAGAGGGGTACTAGTGTATAGTTCTAGACAACATGTCAGTGATGTTTATCTAAGGAATAAGTAAAATACCCAGACGAGAAATGCTTACATTTATGTGAACTTAGTTGGAAAACTTGTAGAGATGTATTTACTGACCGAAATGGTCATTTGTAGTATGGTTGTGATTGCCTAAAAGGCAAGATTGTAAAAGACATGTAAATATGTAACCTTAACTATATTAAATGCCAGAGGGGTCTTGCAGTTGAGCAGACCCGGAGATGTAGCCCTTTAGGGGTGAACTCCGAGATCATATCTGTGTTATGCAATGTTTTTTAGCTTACTTTGTTTTATGCTTTAAATTATCATGGATGGTTGTATTCTTGCACAAGTGTATGGTGGAAATTTAATGAATTCAAATCTAAGTGCATAACATTATTCATCTGGATAAATGTAGTTATTTAGGTTCATAAAACATTGTAAATTTTGATGATGGCAAAGTATTTAAAACATTGTAATTAAAGTTGTGGAAAAAGTATTTTGATAAGGTTAATCAAACGTAGTAATAGTGGAAAGAATCTTGCTAGGTTACATCATTGGATTAGCTTGTTATTAAGCATGCAAATTGAACAAATGAGTATGGGAAATAAAGATAGAATTAATGTTATAATTTTCTAAGTTGGAATCTAAAGGATGATCAACATATAGGTAATTACTTTTATCTTCTTAAATGAGCAACGCCATGTTAATTATATTCCACTATATTGGATGAATATATTTAGTTATTTATGTTGTAAATATACCAATAATCCTCACCAGATTAATTTGATAATTGTGTGGACTCAACTAGATATCCATGTTATAACCCTTACAAAAAAAAAAGAATCCCTTATGATTGCTAAAATTGAACTAACATGGGAAATAATTGATTTGTTGTTTATACATTAAATCTTCGTAAAAGTATCTCTCATATTAACTTCATTTAACAAAAAAAAAGAGTGATATGCAATAAGAAATTTGTATTTTAATCCCAATAGAAGAATGTCACTATGATATTATTATTCAAATCTTGAAATGATAAATTTCATCTAGCTAACGATATTTTAATTTAAAGGATGCTCTCGTGTGACCTAATACACACCCACTTTAATGAAATTAGTCCAATTATTTGCATTATCAAAACTTCAATGAATTCTATGGCTACTCACATTTTATCTTTCATATAAGAACTGCAACTCATTAGTTGGCTATGCATGAAATCAAATGAAAGGGCCTCACTCTATTAATTGTAGTTAATCCTTAATGAATGAATCTCGTCTGATTAACCATACTTTTAATATTAAAGGATGATATCGATTGTGAATGGATTACCTTAAACCCAATGAAAGAACTTCATTATATTAAACGCTTGAACCTTTTTTTTGGGGCCTCTAAATGAAATTATGAAATTAAGTGCATTAATTAAATAACCTCTCAATGGCCTCCCAGCCACCCAAAGTAAATGAATGCTTCCTAAAATTATAAGATTTCCAACCATAGAACACATATATAATCAAGATCTATGCATTATCTCGTAATTATGATATCCAGTTTAATGGATCTAATGACACAAGTTGAGTTAGGTGTAAGGTTATGTAATCGCGTTGGGAAACTCCTTAGGATCGTTTTAGCCTTCCGCTATGTTATCTAGTTAGAGATAACTTTGAGATAACTTCAATCTATCTTAATATTGTAACTTTTCATTAACACTCTTAATTATTATTTAAAAAAAAATAAATTTACACTCTATTTGAGTGTTTTTAACTTAAACCCTTAGGGGTTTCCTGGCGGGGCATTACACTTGGTATCAGAGCCCATGTTGCAACACTGGGATCTCTGGTTTCGCTTGTACCCTTAGTTGGTGTGTGTGTGTCTACCTTATGTTTTATGCATGTCCTCCTTGATGTGAGGGTGTGATTTAACAAACCCTACTTGTGTGTAACGTGTGTGTGTTCACACCTTGCTTCACCTTCTTGATGTGGGTGTTTTGTGAATGATTATGGGTGTTTTGTTTGCTTATTGAGGTCTTGGTCTATGACTTCTCTTGCTTTGAAAAGGATTCGTATGTACCTTCATTCTTGCTTTGTTTTACTCTTTTGACTAATCCATCTGGGTTGGTTGTTAATGTCTGGGATCTAAAAGCACGAAATGTGCTTGTTTATGGTTTTGATCTATCTTAATGATTGCCCACTTTAAAAACTAGTATGGCAAATATTAATGCTTATTATGTAGAAATTTAGAGATTACGATTCTTCCTCTTCTCTCTCTAGTAAATTAAAAGGAATTGATATGTGTGGTTATCTCTTATTTAAGTTTTCTTATTGCAAGAGAAAGGATGGTATTTCTTGAGCCCTTGTGTGAGCCTCATAACGTTTTTGTGTTTTAGATTGTGAAAGGGATTGGTCTAGGAGTTAATTTTTGGTGAATGATAGAAAATGGTATGTTTGCATTAAAGGGGTTCTCCATGTGTTTGGTAGGAGCAGTATAGTTAAATTCCATTTTAAGTAAGGTGCATTAAAATGCGCATAGTGATTTTGTGAAAATTGCTTGATGTGAAAAAGAATACCAAAAGAGGGCATGTTGTAGTAGCTTCAAGAGTGAAGTAATGTGCTCCTCAAAAGATTGTTTTATGTGCTTATTCAACTAGTGTGATTTAGGACCTATTAAGTGATGCACTTTTAACTTGCTTGGATATAGATAATTGCCTTATTGTGTTTAAGAAAGAGTAAATGAAAGACTTGTTGAATTGTAAGCATTAAATGTGTAAAATCTAGTGGATAGCTCTTCATTTACCTCCTTGTCGTACTATAAATTTTCAATGTTAGATTTTATGTGTTATTGTATTGTATTGTATTACGAATAGTGATTGTGCTCTAGAAGACTTGTATTACAAAAACAAAATTTGGTTATTTTGAATTCTTGTTCGGAAAACTAGAACATTATAGTGCAGCAATAATGATTAGAAATGTCATGTTAGGATGCTTTGACACCTTCCTAAAAGATAGCAAGATGAAAACCGTGCAACTCAAATGATAAACTTATATCCGAGCATATGGTGTGATTTTGAAATTCTTGTGTATTCGTAGGAAATAGTTGATTTTCCAACTCTCTTCCTCCTCTTGTCTAAAATATAGGAATTGTTGTCTTTGAAATACTATTTGGAATGCAGTGATTTAAGAAGAAATTTTGTTATAAAGCATATGACATTGTATGTTGCTTTGGGCTTCTAATTGAAAGGGGAAAGTTTTTCATCTTGAAAAGGGAAATTGCATAGTTAGTAATGTGAATGAAAATGCTTAGGGAAGATTGAGAAAGATATCAGAATGATGTTATTTCTTTGTGTAAATTTGAATTGTTGAAAATTTCAGTACATGGATCTAGAGTAAACTTTGTTTGGTGATTCATGTGTAAAGCATAATTAAAACTTCCCTTAAGTATATGTTAGCATAATGTAAAGTACTCCCCGTAAATGTGACTAAACTAGTAATGGTGCTATTCTGTGTGTGTTGTGAGAAAACCCGTACTTGTTTTGTGTGCCCATGGGATGGTGAAGTAATCAACCATGGGGGATATGTTTGTTTATGAGTATGGGAAACCATACCTATCTATGTGATGTTGCTTATTTGTTTCCTTACTGAGTGCCAACCCATGGGTTGTTGATAAGTCAGTATGTGAAGGGGTAGTAGTAGAAGTCACCATTCCTTGAATAGTATGAGCAGCGTACAAGTAATGTCGACGCGAAGCGACTTTAGCTTCCCTATTTTGAGGAAAAATATAGTTTTGTAATGAAGCTATAACATAGGTGTACTCAATACTTCCCCTTGTGATGAACTGATTTACGAGGTTCATGTGTGCCAGCCTGATTCCTATCCTTTATTTTGAGCATATAGATGGCAGTTTTGAGCATATTGTTGGATTCCATTGGAGCATTTGTTGCCTTGTCTTCATGAGAGGCGTGTTATTGTTCTTACATAAGTTGCCAACTGACTAGTGTTGGTAGACTTGTGGGTAGACCTTAGCCATGTATACCTCTGGCTTACGGCGAGTATCCTGAGAGGAACATTGCTATGCGGAGTGTGACCGGCGTGTGCCTTATCCGCGGGGTACACTACCATGCGGGATACGTCCATTGCGTGCTTTGTCCGCTTGGAGTATTTCCATGCCGTGCTGAGACATGATGCGGGATGTAGTAGACATTTCCATGCGGCCTACCGCTAGGTATAAGGTAGAGCCATGCCACGTGACGACGTGATGCGGGGTGATGTTGAGGTGCACACTGCCATGCCATGCGGGTGTGTGACTTGGCCACACCACATGATGAGCTACTAGGATAGCTAGACGATTGTTCCTTCCTTCCTCGTTGGTGGCTAGCTATTAGTCACATAGTGATGTAATGTGCAATTATGATTTTCTTTTAATTATTTATTTATTTCCTTGTGGACCAGCAATTTATTTTACTTTGACCTTGACAGTTTAGCCACGATCTTGCAATTTTGATCTTACTTGACTTGATGTTGCAAATCCGGAAATTATTTTCTTGTCTTATTGTTGGAATTGACAATTATGATCTTTATTCTTTTGTACTTTGGTGGCTAAACTGGTTTATCCTTGTTGTTTTCGTATGTTGGTCTTGTGTTGCAATGTGAATTCCTCTCCAAGAACGTAGGAGACGGGCTTGGATGAGTGTATACGAGGAAGTAGACGCAGGGAACCCTGAGGATGGAGGTATGTGAGGCTGTGAAACAGCTAGGATCCACTACCTACCTATGAGTGGTGACTATCTCTTGGAGGCTAAACACCTTACACAACAAGGGATATTCACGAGGGACTTGTATGGAAGGTAGCACCGCTATGGTGTACCCTAGCACCATCAAGCCCTCGAGTGAGATGTTGGACATTTGTTGATCATGTATTTATTCTGAGAGCAGGCATAGAGATGTGGATCATATATGTTACCTTTGACCGAGCATTAGACATGCTCACATGTGGCCTATTGTGTTGTGCAAACCAGTCTTGTGGATGGATATTATGTGTAATCATGGATTAAATGGTATTAACTTGTCACTATGTTATGGGGCATAGTCATTGGAAAGGTTCTTGTATGTCTAAAAAATGTAAACAATTGAGTTCTTACATTGCTCTTATTTAACGAAAGTTAACTTGGTTGTAAAAAAAAGTTGATATGTGAAGCTAGTTCTATGCGATAAAATTTTGTGAAAGAGAGGAATTGGTGAAAGAAATTGACCTTGAGAGCATGTTTTCTTGTCATTTTTGATAAATGAGTATGATAACTGTGTCTATATGTATTTTAATTGCTTTAATTTGGTGTAATAAGAAGGGAAAAGTCTCGTATCTTTACTATAATTGTGTGTAAATTCTAGAACGTTCTAAGATGTGAATGATGTTAGATGCATTTTTGTTAATGGATGATGACACTTGTAGAGGATTTATGAATAATGTTCTAAGATGATGGCAAAATAGTTGTTTGTGCAAATTGATAATTGTTAATTGAGTTTAAGGACTAATAAGTGTTGCAAGACTTCCATTTAGCTTTGCGACTTCCAGGAGTAAGTCGGAGCCTAGGGGGGGAGAATGTAATGCCCATACCCTAGTCGAACTTGTAAAAACTCATTTGACCTTGATTGACTTCCTATGTGGCATCCTTGAATGGTAGGTTAACCGTGATGCAATGTGTAGTTCAGATAATATAAATAACTGTGCATACTTATTATTGTGCTTTTGCTTCGATTCTTGTATAAATGTAATTGTTCCTAACCCTTGTGATAAATCTTGAGCTAACGCCTTCATTGAATATGTATATGTATATGCATGCTTGTATAAATTCATGGGTGCAGCAGATTGCAGGTACAACACCGCTTAGGGCAGGGTTCATCTCCTTTGGGATTTGCAAGGTTGAGTATGCCACTTTCATCTTTAGAATTCAGATTTGGTGGTCATATAACTCTCGTCTTGCCTTAGCCATGGTTAGGTGAGCATTGTGTGTGGATTCATGGGGCTTTCTTTTCATTGGGATGCGTGTTGAGAGATTTGGAGGACTTCCTCGATTTGCATGCCTTGCGCGAGGTAAGTGGAGTTTGTTATCCTAAGTATTAAATTCAATTTAATGAGTAAACGTACACATTAGTGATATAGAAATGTAAATAGGTAGTTTCTTCTATACGAGTAATCGTTAATTTAAAGGGATTGCTTTAATTATTATTGTAGCAAGCTTAAGGTATTTAACTTGGGTTAGTGTGTTCATTTACGCATTTGTAACATTTACGCATTTGTAGTTGAGAAATTAGAATAAATAAGACTCTTGCATTAGATTAGTCATTTATTTAAAAATGTCGCTTTATTATGTTATAGCGAGTTAATTTAATAGCTAATTTTAAAATAATGAATTTAATGAGTTATGCGTTTTGGAAAGGAAAAATTTAAAGTCATTTGGGAGATAGAAATAAATTACTCATTTTCGCATTTTGGAAGAAAAAGGGTAAATTATTATTATTTAAAAGAAATTATTTCCTTTTTACTTGTATAGTTGATATAGTATAAAAAGATTGATTTTTTTTTAGAAAATTAAATGAATCAAAACGCCTTACCCGGTCAATAGTTCCGAAATAGAAAAGTAGGCCTAAATTGATATTGAGAGATTAAAATTAGAGATTAAATAAGAAACAGAAGAGTGTTAATTTTAATGAGAATAAAACAAGTTAGATTTATTGAGTAATGGAAAATAATGATTTCCATTCTCATGTTTCTTTTATTTTCAAAAAAAAATAAATGCCTAATTTCGAAATTGAAAATTAGGGCAAAAATAGGGTTTCTCTTTTTTTTAAACTAGTTGGGAAATGTTTTTGGGGGTTCTTGGCTTTTGGTCATTCTTTTTGGAAAAACATGGTTTTTTTTGGAAGAGAGATTGGGAATGTTGGACAAGGATGGAGTTTTAGAGCAGCAGATTTGGGGGCTCATCATCAAAATCTTTCTAGGAAAGCTTGTTGAGGTAGGAATCTCTTTTATCAATTTGTTCAAGTTGTTTTTTTAACAAAAAAAAAAGAAAGAAAAGAGGCTTGTATGATGTTCTTGCAATTTTTGTTCTCAGATTTTCCATTGTTTGCCATGAGAAGTTTCTTGTAGAAAAAAAATTGTTAAAAATTTGTTTCGATGGATCTTTGTGTGAGAAGAGATCTTCCTTGTGCCAAAGATTTGCTTAATGAGAGGGTTATTCAACAATTTCTTCTATTATTTTGAAACCCTTGTCATTAAAAAAAAAAAGAGAAAATAATGGCTATGACTGTGATTGTTTTTCAAAATGGGGTTTGCTGGAAAATATTGTAAATTCGTGTTTTCAAACTGTGTGTTTGATGAGTCATTCATCCTTTTTGTAATACTTACATATATTATTTTTAAAAAATATATATATATATATATTCATTTAGTAAATTGTTGACTGCATTCTGGCAGTTTTGGTCTAGGTCTGGTATTGTTATTTTACCAGAGATTTCTTTTAAAAATAAAATAAAATAAAATGAAAAAAAAATATAAAAAAAAAAATATTTTTATACCCCCCATCGCTGGGAGGAAACATGGCTGCCACGGGTAGCAACTACTACCAGTTGGTAGCAGCGCTACCACTGGTAGAACTGGTACCAAATGGTAGCAGCGCTACCAAGGGTAGCGGCCTACTACCATTTGGTAGCAGCGCTACCAATGGTAGCGTGGGCTACCAAAGGGGGGGCCCACGTGGGGTCCACGTGGGAACCCCAAAACTTGTTCTTTTTTTTTTATTTATTTATTTTTTTTAATATTTATTTTATTTATGGTTCTGCCGAAATAATAGTAAGTAAATTAAAATAAATAAATAAATAACAATATTAAATGGAGTTTATTTAATTATTTAAATTTAGTTATTCTTTCTTTATTCATTTAATATTATTTAATTTGTGTATTAAATAATATTTGGGGTTATATTATTGATATTTAGATAACTCATGTAGAAATATATGTTATTAATCATATATTGATTTTTCTTACATTCTGAATTTATATATATGTATATATAGCAATATTAATTAGTAATTATGGATAAATGTGGGCGTTATTTCTAATTGGTTAAATATAACTTGAGGATTCACGTGTACATGCTTCATATATATACGCAAGAAATTTATAAATCAATGGGGAGCGTTTTCTTTAATTTCAAAGTCTTCCATCAAGTATATTTTCTTTTGAATAGGGTATGGTTGTGTTGCAAGAGAGGGGTACTAGTGTATAGTTCTAGACAACATGTCAGTGATGTTTATCTAAGGAATAAGTAAAATACCCGGACGAGAAATGCTTACATTTATGTGAACTTAGTTGCAAAACTTGTAGAGATGTATTTACTGACCGAAATGGTCATTTGTAGTATGGTTGTGATTGCCTAAAAGGCAAGATTGTAAAAGACATGTAAATATGTAACCTTAACTATATTAAATGCCAGAGGGGTCTTGCAGTTGAGCAGACCCGGAGATGTAGCCCTTTAGGGGTGAACTCCGAGATCATATCTGTGTTATGCGATGTTTTTTAGCTTACTTTGTTTTATGCTTTAAATTATCATGGATGGTTGTATTCTTGCACAAGTGTATGGTGGAAATTTAATGAATTCAAATCTAAGTGCATAACATTATTCATCTGGATAAATGTAGTTATTTAGGTTCATAAAACATTGTAAATTTTGATGATGGCAAAGTATTTAAAACATTGTAATTAAAGTTGTGGAAAAAGTATTTTGATAAGGTTAATCAAACGTAGTAATAGTGGAAAGAATCTTGCTAGGTTACATCATTGGATTAGCTTGTTATTAAGCATGCAAATTGAACAAATGAGTATGGGAAATAAAGATAGAATTAATGTTATAATTTTCTAAGTTGGAATCTAAAGGATGATCAACATATAGGTAATTACTTTTATCTTCTTAAATGAGCAACGCCATGTTAATTATATTCCACTATATTGGATGAATATATTTAGTTATTTATGTTGTAAATATACCAATAATCCTCACCAGATTAATTTGATAATTGTGTGGACTCAACTAGATATCCATGTTATAACCCTTATAAAAAAAAAAGAATCCCTTATGATTGCTAAAATTGAACTAACATGGGAAATAATTGATTTGTTGTTTATACATTAAATCTTCGTAAAAGTATCTCTCATATTAACTTCATTTAACAAAAAAAAAGAGTGATATGCAATAAGAAATTTGTATTTTAATCCCAATAGAAGAATGTCACTATGATATTATTATTCAAATCTTGAAATGATAAATTTCATCTAGCTAACGATATTTTATTTTAAAGGATGCTCTCGTGTGACCTAATACACACCCACTTTAATGAAATTAGTCCAATTATTTGCATTATCAAAAATTCAATGAATTCTATGGCTACTCACATTTTATCTTTCATATAAGAACTGCAACTCATTAGTTGGCTATGCATGAAATCAAATGAAAGGGCCTCACTCTATTAATTGTAGTTAATCCTTAATGAATGAATCTCGTCTGATTAACCATACTTTTAATATTAAAGGATGATATCGATTGTGAATGGATTACCTTAAACCCAATGAAAGAACTTCATTATATTAAACGCTTGAACCTTTTTTTGGGGGCCTCTAAATGAAATTATGAAATTAAGTGCATTAATTAAATAACCTCTCAATGGCCTCCCAGCCACCCAAAGTAAACGCTTCCTAAAATTATAAGATGTCCAACCATAGAACACATATATAATCAAGATCTATGCATTATCTCATAATTATGATATCCAATTTAATGGATCTAATGACGCAAGTTGAGTTAGGTGTAAGGTTATGTAATTGCGTTGGGAAACTCCTTAGGATCGTTTTAGCCTTCCGCTGTGTTATCTAGTTAGAGATAACTTTGAGATAACTTCAATCTATCTTAATATTGTAACTTTTCATTAACGCTCTTAATTATTATTTAAAAAAAAAAAAATTTACACTCTATTAGAGTGTTTTTAACTTAAACCCTTAGGGGTTTCCTAGCGGGGCATTACACATTCATCCTCAACAATCTCATTTGTAGATATGACATTCCCAATTCCATCATCACAAATAACAGACGTCTTTTCAAAAATCAAGATGTGCAAGAGCTATGTGAACAATTCAAAATCCAACATCACTTTCCACACCATACTATCTGCAAGGAAATGGCCAAGTGGAAGTGTCAAACAAAACAATCCTAAATATCCTCAAGAAAATAGTGAATGATGTTGATAAGGATTGGCATGTACAACTCAATCTAGCACTTTGGGCCTACAGAACGAGTATCTGCACACCCATAGGGGCTACACCATATTCATTGGTGTATGGTTTAGAAGCAATTCTGCCTCTTGAAATAGAAATCCCATCTCTCCGAGTATCTTTGAAGGGCCTTATGCAAGATGAGGAATATCGAGTGAACAGGTTGCACAAACTAGAGCTTCTTGATGAAAAATAACAACGTGCCTATGACCATCTCAAGGCATATCAACAACGAATGTGCAGAAGCTATAATGACAAAGTCATCCCAAGGGCTTTCAAAGTTGGTGATCTAGTCCTAAAAGAAAATCCTAGAAAACAATAAGATTGAGAAAAGAACAGGAAATTTGAACCTAACTAGTTGGAACCCTTTGTCAGCATATTAGTCTATGGATCATGAGCATATCAGTTGTCAAATTCAAAAGGGGATGTGCTCGATGAACCAACTGACAACATCCATATTAAAAAATTCTACACTTGAGTCGTTGAATGCATGAATCAAGCCAAAAAGAAAAAAAATTAAAAAAGTATAAAAAATTGTCACTTGGTGAAAACCTGGCAAACGGGCAACTTGTGACACACAAAAAAAAAAAAAAATCAGAAAAATGCAAAAACAATAAAAAACAAATCAAAAAGTGCAATAAAAATAAGTGGTGAAAACCTGGCAACAGGCGCTATTTGTGAGAGAGTAACTCCTCTATCTATCAGTACTCACATCATATCTTTGATCCATCTGACCTAAGCCCATAGACATCACAAAACACTTATACACACAACATTATCCCAGACATACTAAGCGTAGTCACTGTCCTTGATTCTCTAAAAATTTATCCATATCATATCCCACCATGGCTTGGTGATCAATATATATCCACATCGACAAGTGTCCATAACTGGGGGCAACATTCATCTTGCTTTAGCATTTAGACAACAAACAAGGATCACAACATACTAAGGAAACCAATGTCAAAACTGCTCATCAGACAAGAAAATAGGATCATTATCCAACTACAACTTCAACACACACACGATGGATGATATATTCTGGATTATGATTTATTTACATTTAGCATAAAGTTTTGACTATTTGTATCTTGATTTCTGAATCATTAGATCTCTCGAGCTACTCAAGAATGCACTAAGCTAGAGAAGCAACGGAGGAATATGATATTTTTCTTTGGTTTTTTGTTTATGAGGTGATCATTTGTATGTTGCAAATTTGTCTTGAGACATGATTGGAAACATATCATTGAAGATATTTTTCATTTTTGTACATAAAATGGTTAACTCTTATTTGTTTTATGCAAGCAACACTCAGGTTGTCATGGTTCAATTATACCTCGACACTTGTATCATCTTGCAATATCAAAAATCATGTAAGTTATACTCAGGTCATTATGGTTGAATTACACCATGATACTTGTATTAAATTTCAACATATCAAAAGCTCAATGATGACACAAATAGCACAAACAAGTGACTAACGGGAATGACAATGACATAATTAAAGTGATCATTTAGTTGCATACAATTGCATTAAGTTGCATATCATCTTAAACTTGAATTAAGTTGCATATCATTTTAAATCTTGCATTAGTCTCATTATTATCATTACCATTTACATCTCATTTTTAAGATACATCTCATATCATTATCATTTACATCATTTTCAAGATACATCTCATAACATTTTTATTATCATTTACATCTCATTTTCAAGATACATCTCACAATCATAAACATTCAGGTAACATCACATCTTGTATCAAAGTAAACATAGAAATGCATATCACAAACACCTATTCATCATGATCCATGCATTCACATCATCATATAAATCAACATTAAGAGATCAAGAACATCATTATTATCTAAGTATATAATCAGCCTCATAGTATCATCATATCAAATAATGTGCATCATAAATCAATCACCATTAGTAACACATCACATGTGGATCAGATAAAATCAATGCCATTTATCATATATCTCATAAAACTGTCAAAATGTACAATGGATATCATGTCCATAAATACAACAAAGTGATCCATACAACAGGACAAATCTCTCATGTATGACTATATCCTGAGAGAGAAGGTCTAGCAGTAGATGTCCCAACTCTCGGATCTCCATTAGATGGATCACATCGTGTCGACCTCATAACACCTTTTCTCTCCATCCTCGTATGACTACAACCGGATCGAGTGGATGCCACTGCAGCATAGCTAGGAGCTCTATGATCTCGAGGTACCATAACCTCGTACAAATGCCTATAATACTCAACCTCCTTGGCTGAGTACTATATCTCCCTTAGTGTATCCCAGAGTGGAGCACCTCTCAGCAAGGGCCTATGCTCAACCCTGATGCTCTACTGTTGTATCCATCTCTACTTGCAGATGCATAATCTGTTGCTACTACATTAATACCTATGTTTGCAGCTCCTGCACCGAGACGTATAGCACCCTAATTTGTGCATCCTGTTGGTAAGTCGACACCCTGATCTAAACAGGTACCTGTGTCATGGTCCCAGGTGCACCTGTCCCTGTCTGAGGTATTGGTGGAGGTAGAACATTAGATCTCCTCTAGGCAAGTTGCCTATCATCTTCCATCCCTTCAACAATAGCTAACACCACACCTATCCTCACACCCCCACCCGCACCAAGCACAAGACCACCTCTACCACCTCCACCTCTTCCATCTCCACCTCTACCACCTCCACCTCTACGACCTCCACCTTTGCCATCCCCACCTCTACCACCTCCACCCGTGCCATCCCCACCTCTACCACCCCCTCCACCTCCATCTTCTCCACCACCCCCTCCACCTACATCACCTCCCTCCTCTCCCTCATCCTCCTCTCTCCATCTAGGACCCCCTTGCCTCTATGGCCACTCCTCCTCCTCATCATCAAAAGATGGCAATAGCTCTACCAGATAAGATATGCGTGCCACTGCATGTGCCATGAAGTACACTGAGAACTCCTCTGTCATCCCACATCCACTACCCTGGCCCCATAATCCCATATCTCTCCTGCAAGGGTCATATACTCATCCATGGTTTCTCCACTATTTAGAGTAGGCCCCCACTCTGGCACATCCTGTCACCAAAGAGAATATAAACAGGATCCTTGTGGTATCCCCTACTGTCTATCATACTGCCGATTAACGTGGCTGTGCAAAACTCGCTCAATGATAAAGGGCATCCGCCCAATCAGGGACCTTGACATATATACATAGGGAATCTCTAGCCCATCCTCCCCCCACACCTTACAATCCATATATGGTCTCCAGATGATCGTATTGATGTCATCCAATGCCCTCTGCTAGTGCTCTAGTTTGCCCACCTTATGCTAGACAACTACACCTGTATACTCATATGCATATGCCTGACCAACTAGCCTATCCCTATGTGGAAGTGGTCTCGACACTGGTATATGCTCCCAGTCCCACACCTGTAAAAACATCACCCTAGCTGATAGACTAGTGTATCCTAGATATACTACCTAGTGGAGCTCTTGGTATAGGTGGGCCAACATACAAGACCCCCACGCAAACCTGCATTCCTGCATCACCATATCCTCAAAAACCAATCCCCGTCCAACAGCTAGTCCCTTTGACCTATGGTTAGGACACAAGAAACCGCCAATGAAACCTGCTAATACCGATGATAGAGGAGCATAACCTAAATCCAAAAACTCCTGCAATGGGATCTCATCGCCACTAATGTGATCGTCTTGAAAAACATGGCAGAGAGCCTCTATGCCACCCTCCTCAGTCTACTCATAGGGTAACAAATCCCCAACCACAGGAATCCGTAGAATCCGATAACAGTCCTCTGGTGTAACTGTCATCTCACCGATCGACAAATGAAAGGTGTTCGTATTGTTGTGCCACCTCTTTGCCAATACTGTCAGTAACCCCTGGTTAATGATATACCAAGGCATGTTTTATAAGGATGATAAACCACATATCTCAATCACATCTCTGTCAGCCTATGACAAGTGTAGGATAAGTGTCCATGACTTCGGGAATTGCTCCCAAGACTGTAGTACACCAAGCTCTGCCTGCAAATCACTACATATCCATCACCAGTTCTCGATTCAATCAAATCTATCAAAAAACAAAAGAATATCAACTTAAAAATGTGAAGCATATCAAAAACACATCATAACCATATTCACATCAATCAGTGAATCATATCAGTGCATCATATCAAGACTCATTCAATCAATCAAGATGCATAACGAAATCAGATCCATATCAACTCTAGATCCATAACAAAAATTAGATACATATCGACAACAAGACACATAATGAAATTAGATCCATAACGAGAATCAGATCCATATCGACAACAAGACCCATAACAAAATCAGATCGATATCAAAATCAAGAGCCATATCAAAATCAAAATCCATATTGACAACAAGACCCATATCAAAATCAAGATCCATATCGACTCAAGACGCATATCAAAATTAAGACCCATATCGAAATCAAGGCCCATATCGACAACTTGACCCATAACAAAATTATATCTATATCAATAACTTGACTCATATCAAAAAGTGACTCATATCGAAACAAGGTCCATATCGACCATAGACTCATATCACAATCCAACAACATATCAGAATCTCACATTAGATCACGAAAAATATTAGACAATCAATGAACCCATATCGAGATCTACGCAGCCTATCCACTCCATTTGACTCATGATGCATTTTTCAAAACACCTTTTGTTTCCAACTTTTTGCCCTACACGCTAAATTAGGACTCCAAAGTGCTAAGCTATCACGTATGTGCGAAAATTTTCCATGTATGCATTATCTTTCTATCCCACACTACAAAATGACTTCAATGCACTACCCTGTTTACCCGACGTGTTGTAACCTATGTACTAATTGTCATACTAGTCATGCTACCCTATTTACCCGATGCACTAAAGCTATCCTACGCGCTACCTATCATACTCTTTGTGCTTCCCTATGAACCCTATGCACTAAAATCACCCTACACACTAACCTACCCACCGACCATGCTAATATTTGACACGTAGATGGTAAACCTACCTAGGGTTTTCTATGTGCTAAACTTTATATTGTATGCACTAAAAGACCTACCCTACATGCTAAAATGGCAAAATTTTGACCAAAAATTTGAAAAACATGACAAAAACCAATGAAATTAATCAAAAACAAAAAGGGATTTTGGCTACTTACTGGTGGGCCATATGCAGCGGGTCTCCGGTATTGCCTGACGCACTCAAATTGGTGTGAAGACTATGGAATCAACATCATGGTTAGAGCTCCAAATGTCCCAATTGTTGGCTATCATTGGCATATGGTGAACCAATATGTTGATATGATGATAATGTATGTTGTCATTGATGTCAAGAAGTTGGTGAACTGGTATGAAGAGGTATGAAGAGATGTAGTGAACCAGTGTCAGGGTTTCACTAAGTGTGACTACTGGTTGATAGTCTCAGCTCTAGGGTTATTGATTTGATGATTCATCTTGTGCGATGAAACTGATGATACTATGTGATGAGTTAGCTAAGAGATGTGAATGAGATCGAGGTGCTATGTCAGCCTTGTGTACTTGAAGGATTTTCTCGAGGATCTTGCATGAGAAGATCGACCGCGTTTGGAGTCTACCTCGAGAATGATCATTCTTCTTAGTGGAATGAGAAGAGAGCATGATGGGTTACTAATTCCCATGTGCGGTGAAGAATGAATGATGCAAATTGTCTTGTGATCTGTTTGAAATTGTAAAGCTCTATGCAAAATGTTTGGACGGTCAGGATTGGACCGCCTGTGTTGTAAACCTAAGATGCTTAGGGTTTAGGGTTTATGTTACAGACCTAACTGTTGCCTATAAGGTCAATGATGTTTGTTATTGTAAAGTTGTTGCAAATGTTATGTGTGTGTGTATTTGAGTGATGAGATACTTGATACTTGCCAGACCAGTAAGAGGGAAACTGCAAAGTGTGATTGCAGAGTAGAGGATATGAAAAGGATCTGCCTTGGCATGTAGTGCTATTATTAGATTAGAGTTTTACATGTTGTCTTCTAATAATTTCAATAGTTGGAAATCTCTTTACTGAGTAGCTTTAACATGCTTATTGTAAAACTTGTAAACAGGTGACTCAAGATCATTGAGTTCTTCAAATCCTCTAGTGAGGTAACCTTTAATAGGGTTTCAACCTTTAACAGGGTATATAGCCATCCCTTAACCAGGTGATCACTAACAGGATCGGTTCATAGCAAAACCTTATTGTAAAGTCTTTAACTGGACTAGGATCCTAACAGGGTGAGCTTCAAAAGAGTTCAAAACAAGCTTGTGGATATTCATCCCTACCGTGGTTTTTCCCATTTGGGTTTCCACGTGAAAAATCGGTGTGTTATGTGTTATGCATTTTCCATGAGATGTTTATGAAGTATATGGTTAATAGGTTATTGTATTTCTAGTATACCACATGCATATGTCTATGGTATCTAATGTCTTACTATGTTTAACTTGTATTGCCATGGTTAAGTTCAGTAATGGTGATAACCAGTTGGTTTTGCTTTAGCTAGATAAGTTGTTGTGAGAGTTTTTATCTATACCGATTCACCCCCCCTCTCAGTACTAGTTGGGGTATCTGCTGTTCATCATTATTCATCAATTGGTATCAGAGAAACTCCATGTCGTCAGTGATATAAGCTTAACCGCTTGAGGTAAAAGATCCTATTGTAATGGTGAAGAGGGAAGGTCCTAAGTTCAATAGAGATAACTTTAAGATATGGAAGGACAAAATGAATATTTACATCAAGAGTATGGGTGCCCAACACTGGAGCTATATTAAGAATGCCTATGTTACTCCCACTAGCACTCTGACTGATGATCAGAAGAGAGAGATCCAAGAAAATGGGCAAGTCATGGAAGTTTGTCTGATATTGAGTTTATTGATGTACAAGACAAGGATACACCTAAGGATGTATGGGATGCACTGGAAAACATCTATGATGGTGATGAGCATGTAAAGAAAGCTAAGGAAGAAAGCATTAGAGGTAAATTTGAGGATATGAGGATGGTTGAAGGTGAAATCATTCATTGAAGGTGAAGCTACATAAAACATTATATGGTCTAAAGCAAGCACCTAGGGCATGGTAAGAGCACCTACATTCCCATCTTGTGAAGATTGGATTTGAGAGAACAAGTGAAGATAGCAATATCTACTTGAAGTCTGAAGGAGATTAGATTCTCATCTGTGAAGTTTTTGTTGATGACATCATCTTTGGTGGAGATGACAAGATGAGTCATGAGTTTGCTGATGAGATGAAGAAAGAGTTTGAGATGTCACTCATAGGGGAGATTAAGTTCTTCATTGGACTGTAGATCTAGTAGATGGAAGATGGAATCTTCATCACTCAGTCCAAATATGTCAAATAGGTGTTGAAGACTTTTGGCATGGAAGATAGCAAACCGGTTGGTACACCGATGGTGATCGGTTGCAAATTGACAAAAGAGGATGATTCTGCACTAGTTGATGAGAAGGAATACTGATCAATGATTGGTAAGTTGCATTATGTAGTGCATAGAAGACTAGATATTGCACATGTAGTTGGCATTACTGCAAGATTCCAAAAGAGTCCAAGAGAATCTCACTTGATTTCAGTCAAGTGGATTCTTAGGTATCTGAAGGGAACAATTGACTATGGATTGTGGTACCCATACAGCAATAATTTCAATCTGAAAGTGTTCACAGATGCTGATTGGGCAGGCAATGTGGATGACCGGAAAAGCACAACCAGTGGTGCATTCTTTCTTGGTGGTAGAATAGTCTCATGGATGAGTAAAAAGCAGAGTTGTATCTCTTAGTCTATAGTGGAAGCGGAGTATGTTGCATCTTTCATGAACTGCACTTAGACAATTTGGATGAAGCATGTACTGGAAGGCTTCAAGATCCTTGTATCTAAACCGGTAAGTATATTCTGTGATAACACAAGTGCTATCAATATATCAAAGAATCCGGTTTTACATTCTAGAACCAAGCATTTTGAGCTTAAGTATCATTTCTTGAGGGAAAAGGTTCAGAATAAAGAGATTGCATTGGAGCATGTGTCTAGTAAGGAGCAGTTAGCAGACATATTCACCAAGCCTCTTCCAAAGACAACATTTGTGCATTTGAGAGGTGAATTAGGGGTATTGCCCCTTCAGGAGGTGAACTAAAAGTGATTCTTCCACATCAGTCAGGTACTAGAAAGACAAATTTTTGGTTGATTGGTGTGTTGAAGGATGCTACTCCTTAGGGGGAGTAGCATGATGAAATAGTGATGACTATACCTCCATTTTGGCATTGTTGTCAAAGGGGGAGAAGGAGTGAAGCGAAAAGATATCTGTAGCAAATGGGGAGAAGATGTGAAGTAGAGAAGATATCTTTTGTATATTGCCATCAATGCCAAAGGGGGAGATTGTTGGCATTATGTGAACCGGCATGGCATTATGTGAACCAACATGAAGACATAATGATATTGTATGTTGTCATTGATGTCAATATGAGACATGGTGTGAACCGGCACATGTGATATGTGAAGAGAGAGGAACCAACATATGTATGAACCGGTTTATATGCCAAAGTGAAGTGACATATTTGTTCAAGGTGAACCGGCATGTAGTTATGGGAACTAGCACATGGAAGCATTGTATGACTACCGGTTGGTAGGTAGCTTCCACTTCAGGGTTTCTAGTTGGAGTACCTCAAGTCTGTGTGACTCAAGCGGTGATCTTTTGTGATGAGTTGGTAGTATGATGGAGGACAAATCGTGTTGCCACGTAAGATCTATGCACGTGAAGGATCTTGCATGAAGAAGACTATTCCTATCTACCTCGGGAATGAGCGAAGTCTGTCAAACGGTGATAATGCGTAAAGGGTTATCAGCCGCCATGAAATCAGTGGATAATGGATGATGGAGAATGTCTTGAGATCGATTCAAGATTGTTGCATTTAATGCAGTATGATTCAATGGTCAGGATTGAACCGTTTGAATTTCTTAACCTAATAGGTTTAGGGTTTAGGGGTTTTGCTACCGACCTGTATGTTTCCTATAAGGTCGATGTTGTGTTTCTTTCTGAAGTTGTTGGCAAAAGTTGTGAGTGTGTATCCAAGAGAAGTGATACGTGATTCTTGCCAGACCAAAGGAGAGAAGAGATATCTACAAAGTGAATGTGCAGAAGGTGAAGAGGAGCCTAAATGGATTTGCATTAGCATTTAGTGTTGTTAACAGATCATTGTAATACCTATTGATCTCTAACCACTTCAACAGTTGTAAAATCCCTTAACAGGGTAGCCTTAACTGGATTGATTCAAAATCCCTTAAATTGAGTGGTCTTAACCAGCTTGATTAAAATCCCTTAACCAGGTAACTCAAGGCTAATGAGTTCTAAGAAGCTAGAGAGCTTAGGAGATCCTTTCAGCTATTGAGTTCTTGAAATCCTCTAACAAGGTGATCCTACCAGGTTTAACCCTTAACTGGGTGATCCCTAATAGGATCGGTTCCTACCAGAACCTATTGTAATGTCCTTAACCGGACAAGGCTCCTAATAGAGTGGACTTCTAAAGAGTTCAAAAAGAATCTTGTGGGTATTCATACCCACCGTGGTTTTTCCCAGTTGGGTTTCCACGTGAAAAAATATGTGTGTCATGTGAAATGCTTTTGTCTTGTGATGCTTTGTTTTACCTGTTAAGCACATGAAGGTTCTATGTTTTATGCCTGTCTATAAAACATATTGAACTCACTATTGTGAAGATCTGATGGTTAAGTTTACTTGTTTATGCATGAGAATATAATGATACTGTAGTATTGAGCTAAGAGGAAAGCTTATTGAGTGACCGGTTCATGACTGATTGAGTTGTACTGAATGTTACTAGTTGCACTCTATTTTACCGGTATCCCTGTTTGTCAGTCATTTGGAATATTTGGTGTCAAACTGGTTTTGAACTGTATTTGTGCTGGTACTAATTCACCCCTCCTCTCAGTACCGGTTTGGTACTAGTGGTTCATCATTGAGTTATCAATAAGATTAGTGACTCACCTTGAATAGGTGGCATCAATATTGGTGGATTAGATAGGTACTCTTTTATCTGCTGAAGATGTTGTTCACACTGCTGATCCCAGTTGTATATTATTCATTTTCTCAATACTTTTGTAAAAGGTTGAGCCTTGTCTACTAGTTGAGAAATGAATCTTCTAATAGATTGGAGATTTCCTTGTAGACTTCTCATTTGACTGATGTTCTTTGGAGGCGGCATTTCCATTATAGCTTGGACCTTCTCAGGATCAACCTCGATGCCCTTCTTTGAAATGATGTAGCCAAGTAGCCTACCAGATGTCACTCCAAATGCACACTTGTTTGGATTTAATCAGAGCTTGAACTTTTCCATTCTTTCAAGTATAGGACCTAACTCTTGAATATGCGTTGATCTTTTCATAGTCTTCACTAAGGTGTCATCAACATAATCTTCCATATTCTTATGCATCATGTCATGAAAGATAGTTGTAATTGCTCTCTGATAGGTTGCTCCTGCATTCTTTAACCCAAATGGCATAATGTTCCAGCAAAAGGTTCCCCATGCACAGGTGAAAGTTGTCTTTTCTTGATCTCCAGGAGCAATTTTAATCTGATTGTAGTCGGAAATCCATCCATTAGTGAGTACATCTCATACCCAGCTATCATGTCGACTATCATATCAATATTTGGCAATGGAAAGTCATCTTTTGGACATGCTTTATTGAGATCTCTAAAATCTATACAAACTCTGATAGATTTATCTGCCTTCGACATAGGTACTATGTTGGAAATCCATTCAACATAATCTATTGCTCTGATAAATCCAGCTTTGAGTAGTTTCTCTAATTCAACTTTGACCAATAGTACAACATGCGGGTGCATCTTACGGAGTTTTTGTTTAAGTGGTTTTACTCTTGGTGTGATTGAGAGATGGTGCATAATGAGATTAGGATCCAAGCCTGGCATATCAGAGTACGTGCATGCAAAATTTATTTTCTTCTCTAAGAATAGTTGAGTGAAATCCTTCAATTCCTCTACCGATAGTGATTGAGCTACATGAATAATTTGTGGTGTCTCTTGATTCCCGATATTCACTAGTTGAGTTGGCTCGATCAATATGGAAGACCGCTCCTGAAAATGACTAGGCAGTATACCAAGTATCTCACCTTCAGGCACCTTAGAGAGGTTTTCACCTTTAGGTACATCTCTTATTTTCTATTTTTTAGATTCTGACATCGCCACAATATGGTTTTCGCCATCAGATCTTTCATTTTTATTTTTCTTGTTTTTGCGACTAAGATACTTGATATCCTCTTCAATCATATTTTCACTCCATTCATTGGTGGAAGAGTTCATAGGTTCGACTGCATTGAGATAATAGGATAATGTATAGTCATTGGAAAAAGTAAGTATATCCATGGCTTGATTCTGTAAAGTACAGTCAATCAATTTGGGATGTATTAAGGACAAATTTTGGATAGGTTCAAGAGCGTTCACGGTATTGTCACCACAACTACAGATCGAAAAGTCGAGTTCCAGATTGATACCTTGCGTAAGTGTCTCGAGACTAGGAAGCGTCAAATCATGATTATTAAAGTTCACATTAATATTTAATCGATCTAATCCAATAGACATACTTGTAACGTTGTTTACTACGCCGGACTGGACGTCATGTTGTGGTTTAACAACAATAAGACTAGTAGGCAAATTTTCATTGTTTGTATCAAATGATTCAGAATTTGAGGATGAGTGGGTATCATCATGAACAAGACTATTATCAGAGTCATTAGAATCATTAGAGTTATCAGATGAAGTTTCCAAGTCTCTTTCAGGTGATTTAGTAAGCATATGTATGGTATCAATACTAACATCTTTAATGCTACAAATTCCTTCATATTGTAGTTCATTTGTCATTTGTATTTGACACACCTGTTGACATGATCTCATTGTTTTTGTGATTTTTTATTGTCTACTCCATTCAGCTTCTTCTGGATTGATAACCGGTTCTTGTTCTACAACTTCTAACTCTTCCTGTGTAGTGCTATAACTGATTTGTTCTATTTTAGGATAAGGACACATGGATGAGAAGCTTTCTAGTATTGTTCCTTCTTTCAATGCTTGTTCATAATTTGCTTGTCTCTTTTGTCTAATTTCTTGTATTTCCCTCTCTAGTTTTATGCACATCAACTCTTGAGTATCATCAATGACACCACTAGATTCTTTTGGAGTTTTTGTAGTAGATGTGTCTGAAAGATAGTTAGGACACCATTCATACTCATTTGAATCAGTCTCTGAATCATCTACTTGTTGCCTGCCAGTATATGTGACTGGAAATTTTAATGGTGCAAATAATTCTCTGATTCTCACAACTTCATCTCTTATATCCTCAGGAACCTCAACTTCTTGTATTATTGTAGCTGATACCGTCGAAGCTTGAGCACTGACTATTTCTTATTTCTTGACCGTTGATTCCTCTTTCTCTTTTCTACACTCTACTTTTTTTTATTTAGTGTTTGCTTCATGTAATGTTAAAGGCGATATCTTTTTCAAGCCTTTAGACTTAGAAACATGTTTTTGTTCTGATGTCTTTTTAGGATTGTATCCCAGTCCAGCCTTATCATGTGTGGATTTGGTTTGTAGCTGAATTGGTTCAGTAATACCTTCTTTTTGTTTGCCCAATGGACTAGTACTTGAGTACCCCATGCGCTGAATTATTTTGTAACCATGACCATATTGGTTTGAGGAAGTCTCACAATTTCGTACCTCCTCATTTGGACTATCTTCCTTAAAGAGCCAGTTAAGCACATCATCCTCTTCTATTTCATCCACCAAGGAGGTAGAAGACTGTATGAAGAGACCATCATATATAGTATTCGGAGCCAAAGTTTGTGTCCTCATAGCCTCTGATGGCTTGCCCAACTGTTTTGGTGATGGAGGGAGAGAAACTAATGATAGTACCAGTTCTATTTTGTAGCCATCCATGCCGGTATCTATAATTTTCAATCTCTTTTATAAGTCTTTCGTCAATGTTTCTAGATCTTCATTTGGAGAGGCTACCCTATTATGAGGCACAAAAGTATCTGCACCTTTTGTCAATGCATTACATATGACATTTGTATCAGCAGGAATATTGACTTCAGCTCCATTATAAGGAAACTTTAAGCATTGGTGATATGTTGATGGTACTGCCTTCATTTCATGAATCCATGGCCTACCCAGTAATATATTGTATGACAATGGAATATCAAGAACCTGGAAAGGGACATCTCTCTCTACCGGTCCCACTCTGATTGGTAATGATATCAAACCTTTGGAGGTCCTCTCTTCTTCATCATAGGCTTTAATTATTATTTTCTCGCCCGAATCAATGACATTTTTTGAGAATCCTAGTTGTGTAAGCAGATGATAAGTACAGATATTCAACCTCATGCCTTCATCTATCAAAACATGTTTAACTCTGTGTTTGTGGATCATGGCTTCAATATGCAATGGCTGGTTATGTGGATGATTTAATGAATTGTCATCTCCCTTAGAGAAGTTCAAATAGTGAGGTGAAGTCAGATGACCCACCATAGACTGAAACTGATCAATGTCTAAATCTTTTGGAATGGTGGTAGTGAGCAATGCTTTGTCTAGGATTTCCTTGTGAGCAGATGAGAGCTGTAGCAATTCAAAAATTAAAATTTGAGCATTTGTCCTTTTTAACTGTTCAACCACACTGTATCCAAAGGATGATGATGAGGTCAATCTTTTAAATTTGTCCAAGGTTGATTCCTTTTGTTTGTTTGGCAAGGCTGTTGGATTTGATGTTTCTTGAGCTGGTTTGGAAGAACTAGCTCCTTGGAGGGTAACTTTCTTTTGAGATCTGGTTAGAGCTTTTTTATATCATGATTCATTTGGTTTATCTTGAACTATAATCACATTGCAATATTCTGAGTGTGAAGGTTCAATCATGTTGATAACGTTGTCCTGGCTGGCATAAGCATAATTTACCTTGGCACCTCCTTTGGTCTTTGAGGAATCACCTTGTTCATAAGCAGGCAAAGGCTCTTTAAATGCTTTATGATCAACATTGGTTGGATGATTCCCAACAACAACTTTACTAGCGTCTATGAGATCCTGAATCTCATGTTTTAGCTTCATGCAATTGTTTATGTTATGACCCTTATTCCGATGGAAGTCACAATATTCATTTTCTCTCCACCATCTTGGTTTGACGTCTAGATCATATGGTCTGGAGTTATCTGGTAGTGTTATCAAGTTGTTTGCCAATAGAGTTTTGAAAGTAGACTCATATGATTCTTCAAGAGGACTAAAATCATGCTTAGGTTTGGAAAGCCAAGGCTTTTCTTTGAACCATTCTTTTGTTTTCTTTGGCGGATTCTCTATTGCAATCTCAGTGGCTTTAAGTGCTTGTGTACCACTAGCCAGGTTGAATATTGTGGATTTTGAGTTGGTTTTGACAGTGTCTACTACTCCATCATTAACAACATTCTTGTTGTTGTCTTTGGCAAATTTCCAATACTTGTTCTTCTCTTTAGAGCTAGATCCTGTTTGTGTTTCTTTCCAAGGTGTGATATCTCCTTTTTTTATGAGCACATCTTCCATTCGAATGTCATTATCTACCATTTTGTTAAATGATGGGTGTACATGCATTTGTACGCTATATTTCAGTTCGGGGACCAAGTTATTGACAAATATATCCATTTTCTCAAAGTCTGGAATAGGTCGTGGGTACCTAGAGAACATCCTTCTCCAGCATTGGAGAAAAGTAAGAAGACGTTCCCCTATTTTCTATTGAGTATTACAAAGATCGATCATAGTCACAGGATGTCAAATGTTGTATGAGTATTTTTGTAAAAATAGTTGGATTAGTTCTTCAAATGTTTTTATTCCTTTGGGAAGACTTGAGAACCATTCCATTGCTTGACCTCCTAAACTCCTTGGGAAGAGACGCATGAGGTACATTTGATCGTGCATGAATTCCATACAAGCAACACTAAATTCCCTAACATGATCTTGAGGATCTAAGGTACCGTCATATTTGTCAAATTTTGGGATTTCCACTCGTGAAGGGAATGGAGTCATGTGTAAATTCTTGTCAAATGGAAAGGGACATATTGTTTCTAGAGAATATTGTTTCGGGGACTTGTCCTTATTCTTCAGCTCTGTGAGCTCTGTCCGCAAAGCTAGTAACTGTTTGTGTACCATGATTATAGGTGAGTCTTCCCTTTTAGTAACAAGTGTCTGAACATCATATCCAATAGGAAGTTTGGCACCTTGATTTTCTAGTTCTAAGAAATAGTCTTCCTTTTCTCAGGTCATGATAGTTTTCATCATTTTTCTAAAGTCTTTGTCTTTCTGACAGTCAAGGATTTCTTTTTCTAGAGGTTCAGCATCTTCGTCAATCTCACTTGATGATGAGGAGTCATTATGATTTTCAGGAATATTATGGTCATTTTTATTTCCATCATTGTATTTTGTCTCATGTATAGTGGGAGATTTTGGTTCATAAAAAATTGGTCCGCTTGATGATGACAGTATGTCGGTGAGGGGATCCTTCACATAGAATGGATTATCTTGATAAGTGAAGGTTTGTTCTTTGCCTTTGGCTTGTTTCTTATGAGAACTCCTGGTTTGAATAGGCATTTTTATGGATTAGTGTGACCTAGAGTTGTTTTGTGATGCAGAGGTCAAGATCAATTTTAGAGCTAGTTGTTCTATTTAGAGTATTGTTTGGGAGAAACAACTGAGATTTTGTCTGATTTCAGGAACGATCTATCCTATCTAAGACGTTATCCAAGTTGATTCTAAGCGTAGTGTAAGATGCAGTCTAGTTTCAAGAATGATCTATCCTGTATAAGACGTTATCTAATTGACTAAAATTTGATAGGTAGTTGATTGAATTAGCTGAGAGGTGATTGACCAAATCGTGCAATGTAAATGGCAGAGGTACACTGTCTTGATCTGTTTATGCTCAGGAAAATGATAACCAGTATTATGTTTGCTGTAAGCTATTTTTAGGCAAGTTTGATTGTTCTGTTCTGACAAAACCAGAGACTTGTACGACAGGATTTTCTAGACTGGATGACAATTTAGAAGCTACAAGATGACAATAGTTATGTTTCATATGAGTTGCTACCTCGTACTGTATGACAAATGGGCATGTGCAGGACGACAAAAGACTTAGAGATGTTTTGTTTCATACGACACAGGATACAGAGTCAGATGACAGAATAGAATGACTCGTATGACACAAAATTGGGTCTAGGATGACAAACCAGAAAACTCATACGACACAGGATGTGATATAGGATGATGAATTATCAGACTCATATGACTGCTCATAGGACAGAGCCTAGAAATTTTGAGTTTTTTTTTTTGATTGCTGAGTATGACCAATTTTGAGATGGACTGATTTTTTACCAGGATAGACTATTTTCTGACATGGACAGAGTTTTGACTTAGGATGGACTAGTTTCTGACACAGATAGAGTTTTGACTTAGGATGGACTAGTTTCTGATATGGACAGAGTTTCAACTTAGGATGGACTAGTTTCTAACACAGACAGAGTTTCGACTCACTGAGTTGTTTCTGGTCTTCACTGATTTTTGGTATTTCAGTTTTTTTTGTTTCGAGGATGAAAACATAGAAAACAAGTAGTATGTATAGTGACTCCAATCACAGCATGCAAACCCTAAGGAATTTGGTGAGGAAAGAAAACCTCTGCTTGTAGACTTAGGTACACACCCAATAGCTAATCAGAATACGATCGTTGAGTCTCACGCAATGGATTCTCAACGCCGTATTATCCGACTCCAAACGCTAATGGGGGCACGAAATGACAAGTGTCTTGGGAGAGTTACTATCTCTCTTGCATAAAGATTATCCCCCTTTCGGAGATGAACCAGGTAGCTTCTAATTTTAAATTGGATTTAGTCAGGGATCCGTTCGGCGTGTCAAGGTATAAAATCAACTAAGAGGTCTTCCAACCTTGAAAACCAAGGTTTAATATACCTGAAGGTATGGAGGAGAGCTATTCTCAAGCACTACCGTTGACTTGATTTTCATCAAATCACATTTATTTTATAGTGGGTTGGAGTACTTGGCATCTAGCCATTCCCACTTAGGTCATTCCCCTCACACCGGCCGTAACGACTTTAAGAGTTTTTCAACCCCTCGGGAGGGCAGGCCTGCTAAAGATGTACAAATCTCAAACAAAGAAAAAGCTTCAAGGGTCTGGATTTCTGATTGTCTAGACAAAGACAAGAGCATACTCTTCTACCTCTCAGAATCTTCTAAAAGTACAAAAGACAAATTTTTTCTTTAACCAGATAGCAAGTTAGGTTCCTAAAAATGAATTTAAAGAATACACAATGTTTAGTCGATTCTCCTTCAGGCAACCTGCAAAGACAACGAATCAATAGTCATATTGTCTTTGTGCGACAAGCATATTCTTCGACAAGCGTTCTGCAAAAACTAGTTAGGCTGTGAAAAACTCTGAGATAGACAGATAAACAGTCAGGGTCAGTCGTCAGAATAATCAATCAGAAATGAAAAAAATATGAAATTTGCCTCCTTTACCAGAAAATACAGAATTGTATGACAGACACTTGACTCGTATGAGACAAGATGCAGTATAGTATGAGACAAGATTGCTGATGATGTTGGTTCGTATGATAGATGATTTCTCATTGTATGATAGAGGATTTGCTCGTATGACAGAGGGTCTACTTGTACGATAATATGTTTGTAATTCGTGCGACACCTATAGTTTGTCGTTTCAGCCTGTAAGAATTGTCGTACGAGATGTACGGATGAAAAACCAAAAAATCTGAAACCTGGAAAATAACAAAAAAATGGCAGTTAGTCTTGGAGGCCGAAAAAATGTAGTCTTCGGGCCCCATGGTGGGTTCCAGAGATGTGTGTGTGAAAAAGTGAACCAGTAGCTGCTGTAGACACCTAAAAATGGTCAACGCTTGCGGAATCGTACTTTAACATTTGCGCATTGCCTTATTTTAGGGTTTTTTGCGTCGCATTAACATTTCTCCTATGTCACACACTTGGTCTTTATCATTTGCGAGCATTGAGTCCTTCTTCTGTATTCTTCAGTTGTCTCGCTTTCAAATTTGGTCTTGTTGATAACAATCTTCAGTCATGATTTTGGTCAATCTTATCCTGTCGCATCAATGTGCGTATTCATTTGTCATCATTTTGGACATTGTCAATCCTAATTAGGGTTTTGTCCTCTTATCAATCCTGTCATCATGCGATTGATTTGTCATCGATCATTGTCATTTTCAATCTTGTCATCATGCGATCGATTTGTCATCGATTCTTGTCTTTTGATCAATTTGTCATCAATCTTGTCGTCTTGTGATCTATTTTGTCATCGATCCTTGTCTTCTTGTCAATTTTGTCATTTTGCGATTGATTTGTCATCGATCGTCATCTCTCTCAATTGTGTCAATTTGGATCAATTAGTCATTGTTCCTCGTCAATTGGCGCATTTATCATTCAAATTGTTTGTCAACATTGGTCTTTTATCAAGTCAAAATCATGATCAAATTGAATCGACGTCAATTATCTTTTGTCAAGACCTAATTGTCATTCTTGCCTTTTCTAATTCATCTTTTAGGGTTTCATGATTTTATTCATTTAACCCTGTTTGTCATTTCTCCCTCTAGGTTAAATAATTTATTTATTTATCCTAGGTCTTCGTGTCACAATTAAATGTTTAATTTAATTGGCTAACTAATTATTCCTCTTTTTGTGAATTAATTAATAAATGACAAATTATTAATTGATTTACCTAATTTCTCCTAATTCCTAATTTCCTAATTTTTCATCAATTTCTAAATTCCCTCTTTGTGAATTAATTAATAATTAAAAAATTATTAGTTAATTCACTAAATTCCTAATTTCCTCTTTTTCTAATTTCCTAATTCCTATTTTCCAATTTTCTAATTTTCCTAATTTCTAATTCAATTTCCTCCTATTTTTCTCCTAATTTCATGGGAATGACATTTCAATTTGTCATATTTTGTCATGAATTATCAATCAATCAATTTTGACATAGAAAGTTGTCATAATTTTGTCATGAATTATCAATCAATCAATTTTGCATAGAAAGTGCAAATTTGTCATAATTTGTCATAATTTGTCATATTGATTTGCAATTTCCATTTGAATCTCTTCATGCTAATTTGATCTTTTCTCCAATTTGTCTATAAATTGGATGATTTTCTTCAATCCCAACTAATCACTTTGTCGAATCAATCATGCTTTGAGTATTCTTGCGCTTCAATCTTGTCTACTTGCTTTCATCTCATGTGTATGCACTTGTAGGTGAGATCCACAAAAAAAAGCTATTTGAAGAAGAAAGAAGGACAATGGAGCCACATGAAGGAGATGTTCAGATCTGCATTTGGTTTGCTTAGCTTTCAATCTTGAATGTTTTGCTTTCATGTCTCTATTGGATGTAATTAGGATTGATCATTGCATTTGAGCTTTTGTGATTGAGCTATGATTAATAATTGATTTGCTTTGATGATTTCCGAAATCCTACCTTACATTAATTGGTGAACCCGACGTGAACTAACCACTTAACCATGCTTTTGAGTGCTTTTGAGTTGATTTGTAGGTCAAAAATCCAAGAAACAGGGTAATGCAGGGTTTTCTGGGGACTTCTGCACCTGTGTCAAGCATTCTGCGCCTGTGTCAAGCATTATATGCCTATGTCAAGGACAATCTGTGCTTGTGTCAAGCATTCTGTGCCTATGTTAGACATTCTACGCCTGTGTAAGTCCAGAAACAGAGGTAAAAGACAGAGTTTTTTACTTGCAAATTGTTTTCTTTTGCATTCTATTTCTGCTTTTTTGGTTTTTTGGTACTGATTCTCTATGCAGATCCTTGGCATACTCATGACAAAGACAACAAATGAAACTACTAACATGTTTTATGCAGGTTCGATAGTCAAAGACTAAACATATCAAACTTCTGACTTGGGTTGTTGCAGGTTGCCTTGGACTACAACTAAACTTTGTGTTTGTAATTAATATTTAGGCACCTAGTATGATTTCTAAATAGGATGGAATGAATATATGTTTGCTTTGATTGTTGAGTTTGACATTGGAGTAGGAGAGTATGCTCTCATCCTTCTTAGGGTGATCAGAAATCCAGATCTTCAATACCATGCTCATGTTTTTGATTGTGTGTCACCTTTAGAGGGCCTGCCTTCCCGACCATTTGCTTTTGCAAGCAAGTGATAATCGTGAGAAGGGAACAACCCAAAGTGAGTACGGCTAGAATACCTTGGCATTCTAACTCACTATAAACAAATACCTGATGGGAGAAAGCTTTGAAGGAAGGGTTATGTGGGAATTGCAGTTACTTGGGAAGTGATGACCCTTGAACTCTTTCTCATATCAACATCTAAGTAGGACCTTATGGTCTAAATCGTGCTTGCACGACTACATTTGTTTGGTATCTTGGTGGGCTTAATGTCTCAATCACGCTTGTGTGACACCAAGGAGTAACGCTTAACAGAAATCCTGACTAAACACTTTGTATTTAGAGGCCAAAAATCCTTCTAGTTGCTTGAGAAGGACAAGTTCGGATACTTGGAAGAGATACTAAGTTCGCCATGGGGAGATTTCCATGGGGACTGATGCTTGGCTGCCTTGAGAAGTGAGTGCTATGGAGGGGAGCCCGTGGGGTCAAGCATCTATGTATTCTCCTTGAATCCCATAACGAGTCTACCTCTCAAGTACCTAATGTCCTTGCCTGCCATAAGAAATGTGTGAATGAGCATGACTGTCTTGAGTCTAAGTTGAAATATCTTGTCTTCTTTGCTTGTCAAAAGTTGAATTGCATCTCATTTCAAAAAAAGGACAAGTTGATTTAGAACAAGGCTAAACACAAGAACATTTCATCCAACAAAGTTCAAAACACCTTCAAACATGGTTGTTAAACATTTTTCAAAATCTTGTCTCAACATTCATGTCACTTAGATTTAGGTTCATCTTAGGTTTGCATTTTGCAAAGTCATTGTCAATCACCAAGGTTAAGTTTCACCTAGGTCATACTCCTTTGCATATCAATAAGGGTCATCCATTTGCATGTGTTCTCTTGCATTAGAGTAATACCATTGTCATACATTCATATTTGCATACCCTAGGTCTCTTCATTAAGCTTAGGTCATTATCATATCATATTAAGGTTATTTGCATAGTAATTGTCCCTTTGCATATAGTGTCAAAAATAGGTTTTGTCATACTTGAGTGATCAAAATCTTTGATAAACCCTAAGTCATTGTTAAGAAGTCTAGACCTTATCAAACCTTTTCTCTTTATGTCATTATTGTCATTTGGTCAAACCTAGCTTAGTATCCAAGCATATAGGGGAGACATTGTCATTTTGTCCTTTTGTCACTTGGTCCTTTTGTCCTTTGAGGTCTAGACATCATTTCAATTTCCTAAGGGTCTCTTTTTAGATTTGCATTTCAAAAGTTTGTCAAAATCTTCAAAAACAACCAAAAACATAGGTTGCATTCTTGCCATAGATTGCATTCTCATTCATTTAGTTTGCATTTAGTTGCATATCATATATTGTCCTTGAAAATTTCCAAAATATTGCATTTGCATAAGTGACATGCCTGTTGAAACAAGATCAAAATCTAAAAAGATGGGTGAACCAACGTATCAGCCCATTGACAACATATCAAATTCATAGTTTCAAACTAGTCAAATGGTACAAATTGAAGGTTTATCAAACACATCATTACCACCATATGGAATGGTTCAACTTGGACCACCTCCATTATATGAACTAGTGTTTGTACCTATGAAACCAGGACATGGGAGTGTTCCACCAACACCAAGAGGAAACGCACCTTTCGATTGGAATCAACCAAACCTGCAACATGAAATTCAAACGTTACATGAGGAACAAACTCTTTCACAAGGATTTCGTTCAGATCAAGGCATTCAACAGGAGGCAAATCCAAATGTCCAACTAGATTCTTCATCAGATTCTGATGCTTCTGATGATATTGATATGTTTCTTCAAGATCCAAAGTTGACAAGAAAGATGGATAAATTCTTGAACAAGGTCTTTAAGATGTTCCCACAAAAATATCTTAACATGATGAGTAATGTGACCTCCTCAAGTGAGAAAATCAATGTGCAAAAACAACAAGGCGGTGAGCTGTTAAGTTTCTCTCCACATCCAAATGAAGAAAATGTGCAACAAGAAACTCAACCTACCTTGATGAGTAAACGTGCTTCAAAGGCATTGATAGTGACTATTCCTCAAAAGTCACCATTTGAGACAATAAATAATCCATTATTCAACACAACACCTGTAACACAAGATCAAATGAAGACCGCGCAAATATTGACAACTATCCCTCAACAAGAAGTGGTTCCTTACATGTATAAAATTGGATCAAAATCTAAGATGCAAGAAAGCTTCACGACTGGACTGTCTGATATCACCAATGTCCAAAACAATTCCATGATGCAACAAAGTTCTTATGTCCCGTTAAGCTCAATATATTTGCCAAACACTATTGCGACAGATCCTTCGATAATGGTGACACAAAGAGCTACGGATAGTGGTTTGCACCAACAACAATTGTTGCAGCAATTGAGTAATACACAAAAGGTACAATCGAATGTGCAAACAAGCAATGTACAATAACAACAATATCGCATTCGACAACAAGTTGCAGTGCCCTCTGCATCATTACAAGTTAATACAAACTTGCAACCATGACAGTGGATTGGACAAACAACACAGCAAGTTAATGCAAGTGCCATACCCCATCTTAAGGAGAAACAACAAAAACCACCCAAACACAGTTTTTTGCAAATGATGGGATATACACCGCGACAACATTTGGCACAAAGTCAGCAAATTCTGATTCGTCAGCATCAACAACAACATGTGCCTCAATATGTGCCAAGGCAAACAAGCTATCATACTTCACAATGACAATTGGCGCCTGTGCAATATCAACAACACACTCAATTGCAATATCAACCTAGGCTACAAGAAGCACAAAAACAAGGTCGATATCAAGGCATGGCACAACCACAACAACAAGAGATGTACCAAGAGCATTATATGCCAGAGACACCAAAAAAGACCATTTCGGAGCATCAACAACTGATCGAAAACACGATGTATCGAGAAAGAGTACCCACTGGGATTATAGATGGACCTCCAAAATTTGATACAATTGCGCAACAGCTAGAGAAGTTGCAATGACAAGTTGACGCATTAGAAACTAAAGGAACAAAGAAATTGTATATAGATCAGGATTTATGTCCTAATCCATTTGACAAGAGCTTATACATGCCTCCATTCCCTAAGTATTTTGAAGCACCTAATTTTGAGAAATATAAAGGGAATGGCAATCCAAAAGATCACATTCGAGCATTTTTCGCGGCATGTACTAAAGTGAGCTATGAGGAGACATATTTAATGTGATTATTTGCATGAAGTCTCATGGGACAAGCCATGGATTGGTATTCGCATCTACCAGGAAATATAAAGACTTGGTCTGAATTGGCTCAAAAGTTTATATCTCACTTCGCATTCAACATCGACAGTGACGTGACCATGTCAGATTTATGCAACACCAAGCAAAAGCAAGGTGAACCATTAGTGACTTTCTTGCAATGATAGCGAAGCTTGTATAGTCGTTCTTCCCTAGATATACCTGAAGAACAACAAGTGAATCTGTTTATCCAAAATTTGGTCCCAGAAATGATGTATGAACTAAAATTGAAAAGTCCCAGTACTATAGAGAAACTCATTAAGAAAGGGATGAACATTGAAACTGCTCTTGTAGCCAAGGGAATCATTAAGCTTAACAAAGACAGTGAAAACATGAACAATTCAGGGGACAGAAATAGATTTTGGTATAAGAACAAGAATGTCACTAATGACGGAGTTGTTGATGCAAGAGCAGGGAATGAAAATCAACCCCAATTCACAATCAAGAAATTGAGTGTTCCTAATATGTCAACTATGGAACAAAATCAAACACCAGTGAGCAATGTCACTCAACAGCTGCAATACCAACAACATACTCAACAATACAATCAACAATATAATCAACAACAAGGACAACAACAAAACCAACAACACAAACCTTTCTGATCGAGGGATGGGCCTCCTCGACAATTTACGCCATTGGGAGAGCCTATTGAATCAGTAATGAAACAATTAATACAAGAAAAATTTATCAAGCTACCAGATATCAAGGCAGAACCTATGGTAAAGCTGCATTGGTGGAATGATAATGCCTATTGTGAATACCATCGGTCCAAAGGACATAAAACTGCATCATGTTTTCAATTGAAACATCTGATTCAAGACTTGTTAGAGCAAGGAGCAATTGAGGTAGATCCACCCCATGCGACCTCTAACACTGATCATACCATTTTCAAAACTCCTTTGCTTGATCATGACAAGGGTAAAGCATCTTCTTCAAACTCTACCCAAACAACAAATTATGCAAAGACTAGTTTCAACAATGTCATCAATTGTTTCCGTGCGTCAAATGAGTATGTTTCCACCCTAAGAATAAAGGGACAAGATCCCTCTTGCACAGTCACCACTCGTCGACCCAAAATAGTCCTGAAAGGAGCTCCTGCAGCTCCTCCCAAACCAACTCCTGCAAGTCAGTATAATCTCTTGGATCATCTAGGAAAGACACCTACACAAATATCAATCCTTGAGTTGTTGAAAATGTCCCCCGTGCATCGTGCAGTCCTGGATAAAGCTTTAATTGAGTCCACTGTCCCGATGGACATTGATGTTGACCAGTTTCAAGCTCGAATTGGACATCTAGCTGTTTCCCAAAATGTCGCATTTTCTGATAATGATATCTCACCTGATAAGCTCCCTCATAATGATCCTTTACGCCTTGAAGTCTTTGTCCATAGTTGTAAAATCTGACGAGTCTTGATAGATGGTGGAGCGGGTCTTAATATTTGTACCCTGAGAGTGGTCATTGGTCTTGGTTATACAGAAAATGACATTGATGCTTCCAAAAGAATAACAATCAAAGCATATGATGATGTTGAGCGCCCATCTAAAGGGATAATTACATTGCCTATCAGAGTCAGTCCAATGACAGAAAACACTTTTCTGCAGGTCCTAGACCTTGATCTCCCTTACAATATGATTCTTGGTCGTCCATGGATCCATGCAATGAAAGCAGTTCCATCCACCTATCATCAATGTTGAAAATATCCTTACAATGGAACTGAGATAACAATTCCCGGAGATCCTAATCCATTTCAATTTTGTGCTACTCTCAAGGATACCCCTTAGCAGCAAGTCCCTGTCAATAGAGAGGCCAAATCACATAGTTATGTGGATCCTAATGAATTGTTAGATGCTGTCAAAGGAAAGTTGAAGATACAGGAACAAGGATGTAGAGAATATTCAATGGATCAAACATTCCTCATCGGGAATTTACCAATATCTCCAAAATCATATGGCAAACCACATTTGTTGCAAAAGGAACCTAAGGTAGTTATTCAATATCAACCTCCCACTACATTTACAAGATGGGGTGAACTTGACAAAGAAACTTTAGATGATGATGTCATAGATTGGATTTATAAGGATCCAACTGAGATCCCACCTGTCAGGTTGCCAGTGGAACGGTATGGCAAAGGATTTACTATGTTGCAAAAGAAAGGATATGATGGCTGCAGTGGCTTAGGCCTAAACAACAATGGAAGGCTAGAACCTGTTATACCCAAGATGCGACCTCCAACTTTAGGGTTAGGTTTTGTATCATTGCGAATTGGATCCTCTTCTACCAAAGTGACCACGTGTGGAAAAGGGCATGACTCTGATGATGAAATAACACCTGAGGATACCCAACCCGAAACTGACTCCAATGAATGGGAGTGGAGTTCTTTTTCTTCTAGTTCCTATGCCCTTGAAAATATTTTCCTTGACCCTAATAACTTGCCTATGGAAGACAAACATGAAATAACTCCTCTTCCTAAAACATGTCCTAATGCTTGGATAGTGTCATTCTGGGATCCAAGCTCCGAATCAGATACAAGTAGTTCAGACAGTGATACCATAGATGTTTACATCTTTACCATCTTAGTCCTCTCTCTTCTTAAAACTGATGATGACATGCCCCTCGTCTATCCCCAGCTTATCCAACATGACCAACATGAACCACTCACATTGGACTGTTTTCAAAATGACGAAGCAATTGCAGAATTCCTTGGACTACGGGAAGGCATACCACAAGGTGATCACAAGGTAGGATTTGCTATTGACCTAGATTCCATAGCATATTTTGGGGAGTCAACTCCATATTCCAGTCATCAAAATGAAAAAAGAAAAGAAAAGGTAAAAAATCAAAGGAATAGGTCTTTGAGTGAAAACCGTAAGGCACTCTTTGATCATACAAAAGTAAAAATAAAAGATGTACCTATGGGTGAAAACCTCTCGGAGGTGCCCAAAGGTGGAAGAGTGGACATACCCCTATCAAGTCAAGATAAATCAACATTGCTTGTGGAAATGACCGAAGAAATCAATTTGGGTACACCTGACAACCCTAAGATCATTCATTTTGCTGCTTCTCTATCAAAACAGGAAAAGATAGATTTTGTCAATTTCTTTCTTTAGAAGAAGATCAACTTTGCATGGTCCTATGCAGATATGCCTGGCCTAGATCCAGAATTAGTCCTCCATCGCTTGCCTTTAAAAGCAGATGCCAAGCCTGTCAAACTAAAACTTAGAAAGATGCATCCCTAGGTGGCTCTTCTGGTCAAGGTAGAACTGAAAAAATTACTGGATGTGGGCTTTATCAGACCCATCGATTATGCAGACTGGATTTCAAATTTGGTACCAGTTAGCAAAGTAATTGGGGGCATCAGAATTTGTACAAATTTTAGGGATCACAATAAAGCATGCCTTAAAGATGATTTTCCACTACCAAATATCGACATCATAGTTGACATGACTGCTGGCTATGAGATGCTCTCATTGATGGATGGTTTCTCTGGCTATAACCAAATTCGCATTGCTCCTGAACACCAACATAAGACTGCATTCACATGTGCTTGGGGTACCTACTGTTGGAATGTGATGCCCTTCGGTCTTAAAAATGTAGGCGCAACATATCAAAGAGCGATGACGGCAATTTTTCATGATTTCATGCATACTTTGATGGAGGACTATGTTGATGACTTATTATGCAAATCTATCACAAGAGATAGTCATTTAACCATCTTGGGCCCAATCTTTGACCAAATGGAGACCTATAAGCTCAGACTCAATCCAAAGAAGTGTGTCTTTGGTGTCACAGCTGGCAAATTACTAGGGTACATTATTTCTCACAGAGGCATTGAAGTCGACCCTGCCAAGGTTAAAGCAATAATGGATATGCCTCCTCCTTCTAATCTCTGTCAACTAAGAAGTCTGCAAGGAAAGCTACAGTCAATCAGCCGCTTCATAGCTCAGTTGGCTGACGAATGTCATCCATTCTAGCATCTATTGCATAAAGGTGTCACTTTTAAATGGACTGAGCAATGTCAATCAGCCTTTCAAGCTCTGAAGGACTATTTGCTTTCGCCGCCTATTCTAATGCCTCCTATAGAAGGAAAGCCATTTATATTGTATATTTCTGCAACTGAAACAACATTAGGAGTTCTGTTGGCCCAAGAGGATGAGAACGACAAAGAGCGAGCTATTTATTATATCAGCCAGACACTAGTAGGCTATGAGCTGAATTATTCAACTATTGAAGGGGCATGCTTAGCAGTGGTATTTGCAACACAGAAGCTCTGACACTATATGTTAAATCACCAAACATTGCTAGTTGCAAAAATTGATCCCCTAAAATACTTGCTTAGCAGAGTAGCTTTGACGGGTCGCCTAGCAAAGTGGGTTATGATCCTCAGTGAATTTGATATTGAGTATATGGAGCACAAGGCGATAAAAGGACAAGTCATAGCAGATCAACTTGTAGAGGCTCCTATTTATGATGATCATCCCATGTTGACCAATTTTTCAGTTGAATCAGTCTTTGCTCTCACATCTTCTAATGAATGGAAGCCATACTTTGATGGATCCCATACCAAGTTTGGGTCCAGAGTAGGCATCTTGTTTGTCACCCCTCAAGGTGATTCTATTCCCAAGTCCTACAGAATCACTTTTCATTGTACCAATAACATTGCAGAGTATGAAGCACTGGTCACAGGACTCTGAGTAGCGGTCCACTGGAATATCACACATTTGTAAGTCTATGGAGATTCCCAATTAGTCATCCGACAAGTGAATGATGACTATGAAACAAAAGATGAAAAGCTTAATCCCTGTAAGCATATGGTAGATTTCTTCAAGACAAAATTCACGACTATCCATTTCAATCAAGTTCCAAGAATGCAAAACAAGTTGGTAGATGCGATGGCTATGATTGCTTCCATGTTAAATATGCCCCACAATATGGACAAATGTGAATTTTTAGTCGAACAGTTGCTGGTTCCTTCTTTTGACATTCTGACAGTAGATGTGATGTGTGTTCTTGTTGGTCCCAACTCCCCGTGGTACATTGATGTATATCAATATTTGAAATCCCAAACCTTACCACCTAACCTTTTTGCTAACCAACGCCGAGCCTTCATCCGACAGACAGCCAAATATGTCATCATCGCTGACACCCTTTACCATCGTTCCTTTGACCATACCCTCCTCAGGTGTTTGGATTCTGACGATTCACAAATGGCTTTACACGAGGTTCACGATGGTATATGTGGGGGCCATTTCAATGGTCTGAGCTTAGCTAAAAGGTTGATTCGTGCTGGGTATTATTGGCCCACTCTGGAAAAAGATGTTCATGATTTTGTTAAGAAATGCTATGAATGCCAGATCCATGGAAATTACATTCATGCACCAGCCCAAGAGCTTCATTTTGTCATATCTCCATGGCCCTTTTCTCAATGGGGATTGGATCTTATTGGCAATATTCACCTGACATCTGCAAATGGACACAAGTTTATCATTACAGCCACAGAGTATTTTACAAAGTGGATCGAGGCTATCCCCATGACCTATATCACCGGTGTGCAAATTTCAAAATTCTTATTGAATTATATCATATGCAGATATGGGATTCCCCTTGCCAAAGTCACAGATAATGGTCGTCCCTTCAAGAATAAAAATGTTAAGGAACTCTGTGAAAAGTTTCATATCCAACACCATTTCTCTACTCCATACTATCCATAGGGTAATGGTCAAGCTGAAGCATCAAATAAAACCATTATCAAGATCCTGAAGAAGGTTGTCAATGACACTGGTCAAGATTGGCATGTACAGTTGAATCCAGCACTATGGGCCTATCGCACTTCTATCCGCACACCTACTGGCGCAACACCTTATTCCTTGGTGTATGGTGCGGAAGCCATTCTACCCTTGGAAGTGGAGATTCCTTCCTTGCATGTTTCCTTGCAACATCTGATTGATGATGAGACGCATAGAGTCTCTCAGTTGCATCAGCTTGAGATGTTAGATGAGAAACGTCAGATAGCCTTGACACATTTGCAAGCATATCAAAACCGTCTCTGTCGCTCTTATAATAAGAAGGTCAAAGGGTGACACTTCGAAGTGGGAGATCTGGTTTTAAAAGGCAAACCCTAAGAATGCACAGTCTACTGACATCATCAAAGGCAAGTTTGAACCTAATTGGGTTGGGCCTTTCATAGTGACTGCCGCCTATGGCTCGGGGGCATATCAGCTTGCCACTCCAAAAGGTGAACCTTTGTCTGATTCTGTCAACAGCATGCACCTTTGCAAGTACTGGGCATAATTTTCTATCAGCACTTCTTCAAGTATGATCCTGACAAAATACAAAAAAAGTGAAAAAAAAAAGCAAAAGAGAAAAAGAGCAAAAAAAGTAAAGAAAAATTATTCGCCCTCTAGTGAAAACCTGGCAAAAAGGCACTTTGGGCAACTACCATGGTGAAAACCTAGCAATCAGGCACCATGCATAATGAGATCATTGCTCCATCATCTGTCATGACCTCTAGCTATGCTTTCTCTCGGCCAGTTTATCATGCCTATCTTTGTCTTGACATAATGTTCTATTCCAGGCTTGTGATTGGTCAACATCATTGTCTTGCATACTTCGGTTCCTTGTACATATGTCTTTCAAATGTGCATTGGGTGCATTCCCCTTGTCATGATCAATCACTGAAACTTGTTAAAAATTGAAAAATGTCCTGAAAAAATCATAAAAAAATTGAAAAAATGTCCTGAAAAAATCATAAAAATTGAAAAATGTCCTGAAATAATTTTAAAAAATTGAAAAATGTCCTGAAAAAACTCCCTAAAATGTCAAATAAAGTCCTGAAAAAAATGAACACAAAAAAATTGTAAGAGCTCGAAAAGTAAAACAAAAAAAAAATCCCCTTTGTGCATAAGACAGATCACTGAGCGTACCTCCAATGACATGCAATCATACACTGTGCTTTAATGAAATCACGCTTAAACAGATGAACTTTTCAATCAAACCAAACATTCAAACTGATCACAATTGTCTTATCCATCGAACATCAACATCAATATCATTTATCCTTGTCACTACTATCATGGGTCTTATACAGGGTGTGGTATACTTGAAACCAGACTATGTCTTGTCTTAGACGGGGCACCGCATATCCTAAAACTAGACAACATGATTGTCCTATCAACACTTTCAACTTTTGACAATGAAGATCAAGATGTTTGTTTGATTTGTTGGAATTTGTGCATCTTATCTTTTTACTGATTTATCTTTGGCTTTGATCATGTTCCTATGTTGCTCAATGATGTCACTGAGTGATTTAGAATGACTGGGATGGTTCATGGTCCTTTTCTTTTTTGTTGTAATTGCTGTTTGTCTGTAATGTGTCTGTCTTTTGCAAAAAGGGTTGCATTTCAGCTCTAGCCTTCAATGCCATGATGCTACACATCCATTTTGCTACATAAAATAAAGGTTCTCACCTACAAAGTGTATTATTGAAAGCAAGTTTTTCTTCGTCTCTAACTGTCCTCCGTCTCATTTTTTTTTTTCTTACCAACATTTCTTCCGTCAGTTCGGATAGTCAGTTCGGTCTAGTGCTTCGATTTCCCCAAACACATATGCTGCATCCTACATTCATTGGTTAGTACATTTGCATTATATCAAATATCACATCAAGCATCATATCAAGCATTTTATCCATTTCATATTATCCATGCATCAAAAACACATAAAAATGCATCCATACATGTTTCATAATGGTTCATAAATAGTGCATAAGTCATCCATACATGGAAAATAATATAAGTCATAACACATTGCATCCCATCATATCGATGCATATCATATCATATGTCATCATAATATCGGAGTACAAAATTGGACTGTCTGTCCTAAGTATGGCCCGTAGGCTGACTACATAATGCCAAACTACATCTATCTCTATCCTAAGGAGCATGTGCCTCTGTCATTGTGTGCTCCCTCTATCCTCCTCATCCCTGCCATGTCTCACGGATGATGTCCCTCCTGGTCCTGGTTGTGGTGGTCTCATAGGTCCACTCACCCCCATGCTGCTCAATGACCTCCGAGAGCGTGCCTTGCTCTCTATCCTCGATCGTGCCTGATATGAAGCTGCTCTCTGCTCTGGTGGAACTGCACTCTCATATAGTGTCCTCCAATGGTGTATCTCCTCTCTGGTCTCTACCAACATTTGTGCCATCTCTCGTGCACTGGCATCCCGCATCGACCCAATATACTCAGTGACTCTCTGTTCTTCTCGCTATGCCTGAGCTATGGCTATATCTCGAGCCACTATAAGTCTGGCTATCTCAGCTCTAAACTGATCCTACTCTATCCTCAAGATGGCATTCTATCTCTCTAAAGTTGCAATGTGATCATGCTGACTCGCTATGGTAGCCCTGCACATCTCCATCTCCTCTATCCTAGCTGTCTCCGGCTCTATGGGTATATCCTATAATAACTCCTAATCGGCTGAACCTGGCCCATAATCATCATCCCCCTCATCATCTTTGTCCTTTTCATCCCCCTCATCCTCATCACCGCCCTCATCCTCCTCATCCTCATCATCTCCCTCCTCCTCTCTTGTCAGTGGGAAGTCCTCTTGTCTCCTAGGTACTGGAATGTCCGGATCTATCAATGGCACTGGCCGTCGTCATGCAAACCATTGCTCATACTCCTCTATCATCCTGACGTCCTCCACATCTGATCTCCAATCCCACTATCTTTGTTGTAGCTGTGTGAAGTCAGCATATGCTATGTGTGGCTGAATCATACTCCCCCACTGACTCATCTCTCTCTGAGATCGGGCAAAGTGTGCAATCCTCCTAGGTACATCCTGCCTCTCTCCAAACTGTCGTCTGACTCTCTCTAGCAGGTACATCTCAATCACTCTCTAGCGATTCACTGGTCGCCCAATCAGGTACCTCTCCTATCTACAATACGGTAGCTCATCACTATCATCTGACCATCCCAGGCAATCATGATATGGTCTCCATGTGAACTCTCTCAGTCTGTCTAGCTCGTGTCGCCAATACAATTTGTATCCAAATGGACCCTGTATCAGTGCTCCACCATAGCAGTACACATATGGTCGATGTGGTAATACCTATCTCTCTGCAATCAGTCGACATATGGCTATGTGCTCAAATGCCCATACCTGTAACAATGTGACTCCACAGCTCAAAGTCTGCACTCCTTGATATGCTATCTGATGCAAATGAAAATACAACATAGCTAGTACACATGGTCCTCATGCATACACCATCCCCTCTATCACCATCCACTCTAGCACTCTTCCCCATCCAATCAAGAATCCATTTCCTCATCTGTCTCCTGCTAGTAGACATGCTATCACCACTGCTATCACCACATATCATTGATCATACTCTGATGCCATGGTCTCCCAGCTGATCTCCCTCTCTATAATATCCAGATCATCTGTGTCACACTCAAATAATCTGCACAAAGCGTCTCTACCTATCACTAGGTCATACTATACCATCTCTCCATGAATCAGAATGTGGAGGATACGCCATACATCCTCCAGTGTCACAGTCGCCAGATGGAATAAGGAAGTCTCCGAATGCCATCGCTCTGCCAATGCGGTAAGCAGTCCGTGTTTGCCCTAATCTCAGGCATGAATGTGATATAGTATATCCCAAGTCCTGCTAATGTATCTCTGTCCGTGCTCCTGAGTCTATGTCGTAACATGAAGTAGTCTGGTCGGTTCTCCGGCGTGATCAATGGATATTGTCGACTCTGCATCACAATTGGGGCATATTTTGTCAGTTTTAGGGTTTTCTCCTACAGTTTTCATTTCCTCATTTCATGTCCACATCCGGGTGTTTTTCATCTATTTTGACCTATCCTCTTCTTATCCCCCCTTTTTGGATCATTTGCATGATGTTTTTTGACCAAATTAGGGTTTACACTGCACAATTGTGCCTGTGTGATGAGTCTTGCGCTTGTGTCACATAACCTGCACCTGTGTCCCCTTACACAAGCATAGAAGACATTACACAAGCACATAATTCGCCCTACACAAGCGCAGAAGACAGTTTCTGCATTCCCTATGGGCCCCGCAATGTCCCGCAAGCAAGTCAAATTTATAAAATTGACAACATGGGTTTTTGAGATACATACTGCTGCTCCCACGTCATTTGGTCATCTGAATGTGCGTACACGTTCTCTGAGGTGATCTACCATTGGAATGTTTGCCATCTCTCTACAAGTGTCCTTTTCCAGAGCAACAAATTCTCCTCTTTGGCTAGTGCAAATGAGAAAATTTCACTCTCTTTGGCTCATTTATAGATCTTTGTCAGTGCATAGATGGACGTGCACCCTATCCATCTTATGTTGGTTGTAGTCTTTTGCATCTTCTTTTGTTTGTCCTTTGTGCATCCAATCTCCGATTGTCGGTCCGTTTGATCCTATCATTTTTATCGACCAATTGGCCTCTTTTCTGCATGTTTCCGGCCAATTCCTCGAGGGGGCATGCGTATGTCATTGTCAGTTGTCTGGGGCATTTTCATTATTTTTCTTTGAAACAATGCTTAAAATCGCATTGTCTCAAAGAGGGGCAAAATGTAGACACCTAAAAATGGTCAACGCTTGTGGAATCGTACTTTAACATTTGCGCATTGCCTTATTTTAGGGTTTTTTGCGTCGCATTAACATTTCTCCTATGTCATGCACTTGTTCTTTATCATTTGTGAGCATTGAGTCCTTCTTTTGCATTCTTCAGTTGTCTCGCTTTCAAATTTGGTCTTGTCTATAACAATCTTTAGTCATGATTTTGGTCAATCTTATCCTGTCGCATCAATGTGCGTATTCATTTGTCATCATTTTGGACATTGTCAATCCTAATTAGGGTTTTGTCCTCTTATCAATCCTGTCATCATGCGATTGATTTGTCATTGATTGTTGTCATTTTCAATCTTGTCATCATGCGATTGATTTGTCATCGATTCTTGTCTTTTGATCAATTTGTCATCAATCTTGTCGTCTTGTGATCTATTTTGTCATCGATCCTTGTCTTCTTGTCAATTTTGTCATTTTGTGATCGATTTGTCATCGATCGTCGTCTCTCTCAATTGTGTCAATTTGGATCAATTAGTCATTGTTCCTCATCAATTGGCGCATTTATCAATCAAATTGTTTGTCAGCATTGGTCTTTTATCAAGTCAAAATCATGATCAAATCGAATCGACGTCAATTATCTTTTGTCAAGACCTAATTGTCATTCTTGCATTTTCTAATTCATCTTTTAGGGTTTCATGATTTTATTCATTTAACCCTGTTTGTCATTTCTCCCTCTGGGTTAAATAATTTATTTATTTATCCTAGGTCTTCGTGTCACAATTAAATGTTTAATTTAATTGGCTAACTAATTATTCCTCTTTTTGTGAATTAATTAATAAATGACAAATTATTAATTGATTTACCTAATTTCTCCTAATTCCTAATTTCCTAATTTTTCATCAATTTCTAAATTCCCTCTTTATGAATTAATTAATAAATGAAAAATTATTACTTAATTCACTAAATTCCTAATTTCCTATTTTCCAATTTTCTAATTTTCCTAATTTCTAATTCAATTTCCTCCTATTTTTCTCCTAATTTCATGGGAATGACATTTCAATTTGTCATATTTTGTCATGAATTATCAATCAATCAATTTTGACATAGAAAGTTGTCATAATTTTGTCATGAATTATCAATCAATCAATTTTGCATAGAAAGTGCAAATTCGTCATAATTTGTCATATTGATTTGCAATTTCCATTTGAATCTCTTCATGCTAATTTGATCTTTTCTCCAATTTGTCTATAAATTGGATGATTTTATTCAATCCCAACTAATCACTTTGTCGAATCAATCACGCTTCGAGTATTCTTGCGCTTCAATCTTGTCTACTTGCTTTCATCTCATGTGTATGCACTTGTAGGTGAGATCCACAACAAAAAGCTATTTGAAGAAGAAAGAAGGACAATGGAGCCACATGAAGGAGATGTTTAGATCTGCATTTGGTTTTCTTAGCTTTCAATCTTGAATGTTTTGCTTTCATGTCTCTATTGGATGTAATTAGGATTGATCATTGCATTTGAGCTTTTGTGATTGAGCTATGACTAATAATTGATTTTCTTTGATGATTTCCGAAATCCTACCTTACAGCTGCAAGCACAACACTTCAATTAAGTCATTATATGCATGGTTAGTAATCAACAATCAATAAGAAATAAACCATAGCAAAGTGACTAATTGCCTTCTGAAAGATGTGAGTATAAGATTGCTCTTAGATTTTTATAAGCAATACCAGTGACTAGACTACACCAAGATGAAGGATTTAATCCATATGATATTAAACTATATGGATGCAAGATGGATAAATAATTCAAGCAATAATAACCAATTCAAGCAACAATGGATGCAAGCAATAATGAATGTAAAATGGATGCAAGTAATCTAAAAAAGCACAATGATTTCAATGACTCCAGAGCAAAATTAGTGTGATAATAATCTCCAAGCATGTTCTCAAAAATCTTTGGGATGAATTGGAATGAGAGTTGAAGAATGAATTTATAGAGAATTACAAAAAGTTCAATTTAGGATTAATTGAAAATAATTGAGAAATCAGGTTGAGTTAACCTTGAGATAGATTCCAATTATAGTTTAATTGAAATGCATTCAAATTAGAAGTCCAAGTTGCATTGGAAAATAATAATAAATTAATTCCATGCATATATTTGATTTATTCAAGAAAAAGGTTTTTTCAATGCAACTGAACTTCTTTTTTTGTTTTGAAACGCTTTGAGTTCCAATTTAGAGAATAATTCCATAATTCAATTAAATTACTTTTCTGATTTCAAGTTCTAAATTTAGAAAAAGAAATAATATCTCAAGTTTGATTTCTCTCTGAATTCAATTCTTTTTTTGATTTTTGTTTTGTTTCAATTCAACTCTTTGTAATAATTTAATTCATCTTTTGTAATAAATTAATCCTTTTTGCATGATTGAATGGCAAATTTATTAACTAATTAAATATGCAAGGATATTTAATAAATTAAAATGGGATAATTGATCAAAATGATATTCTTGGAAATGATTCAATTAATTAAATAAATATTTAATTAATGTTGAGTAGTTGATTTGCCATGTGATTTTTGATAATTAAAGAATTAATAATGTGCTCAAGATTAATTTAATTGCCCTTGGTTAGGACCTTGGTGATGTTGTCGAGATTAGGGGCCCATGGTTTAGATGACCAATTTTAGGGTATTACACAATATTCCCTATTGATTTTGGCCTTCCATCAATGTATACAACCACTTGTTTACTTTGATTATTATCTTTCTATTGTATATAATTTGTTGACAGTGCATACCTACGCATACTTTTTTTATATCAAACAATCTGCATCTAATTTTTGTAATTATAACAAGGTCCGACATACTCCATCAATTCAAAAACTTTGTTGTAACAAACATTTATGCCATCCATGGAAAATAGGCCCAAACCAAGTAGCGATGAAGGTGTTATGCGATATATCCTCTCGTTAACACAAAAATTGGTGTTTATTGGAGGAAGTTCCTTGGGTACCCATTGTTTCTCTATATGTTTGTACCTCAAGGGCACCTCGATGTTGCCTTTGGTCTCATCATTATAAGAACATGACCCCCCTTGAGCAAGGAAAAATTCCATGCATTTACTGAATTGTCTTCTAATATTTTGACCTTTAGTTGATCTCCTTATTTTAAACCTACAACATGTCTCACTTTTGTTGACTATTCCTACATTTCCCTCACTCGAGGAGGACACATCTAACAAATACCTATTTGGCGGTACCTGCACTCCATCAAATGAGAGAGTTAGTTGGTAATGAGAGAGATATTTTGCAAATGAGGGTAATGTTGATGAAGAAGTTAGCCTTGAAGTTGACGTTGAGATTAAAAATTGAATAAGTCCAACTGGGGCCTCAAGTGTTGATAATTGTATTAGATTTGCTGCTAATATCAAGATTTGAAGAACTAAGGAAGTTTTTTTTCCTAGTAATTTTTTTAAAATAAACTATTTCTATAGGGTGTATTGACTTATACCTGTCGATCCATGAGATTATGCAGGATCCTCATCAAAGGGGTTCAGGTTCCTACATTTGTAATTCAATTATCTTATGTTAGCTAAAAATTACATGATAATTATACTAAAAATTACATAGTACACAACATGAACAATATGCAATCATCATAATCATTGTATATTTTTTTATTTCTTACCTTTACTTTATGTAGACTATGTAGGATCCTCAAATAAAGGGTTGATGATGTCTATAGTGAATTACTTGTTTACACCAAGGGTGGCAACATCACACAAAATATATACATGAAATTAGCACCAACTATTGAGCATCATAAGCATTATATTTGTAATTTAATAAATAATAAATACATATGTATCATGACCATCATAAGCATCACATATGTGTCATCATATATGTAATTGAGCATCATAGGCATCACATATGTATCATCATAAACATGTAATCTATCACATATGTATCATAAATCACCATCCATCACATAGCTAATGGCCAGTCCACATTCCATAAATAAACACAAAGTTCAAAAAATGTCAAATGTATCATCATAAAAATGTAATCCATCACATATGCATTTTAAATCACCATCCATCACATAGCTAATAAACAGTCCAAATTCCATAAATAAACACAAAGTTCAAAAAATATCATACATTTCATTCATGTCATTGATCTTCTTCTTCATCCAACTCATCATCATGACCCTCATGATCATTATCTCCATCATGATCATCATCACCATCATCATCATCATCATCATCATTGTCATCATGATGATGATGATGATGATGATGATGATGATGATGATGATGATGATGATGATGATGATGATGATGATGATGATCATCGTCATCATCATCGTCATCGTTATCGTCGTTATCATCATCATCATCATCATCATCATCATCATCATCATCATCATCATCATCATCATCATCATCATCATCATCATCATCTTCTACTTCTTTGGTATCTTCTTCTTCCATCTCATTATACTTTATCGACCTTCCTCTTGGATCATGTCTAACAACAAATGACCAACCTGGTTTATGTGGAACCTCTGAGTAAAATACTTGCTCATATTGGCCTGGAAGAACATAGGGCTCATCCCCAACTGGCTCAAATGACCTTGTATTAACCATTATAAATCCATTATCATGTTCAATAACAGTTCTATCAGGATCATTTTTATTTAGTTGTAGCATATACCATTTGATGATGAACAAAACTAATTTGAAGGAATTAAAATCACACCCAAGTATATCATCCAAAATACCATAGTATCAATTTTGAGACTCTTGATGATGTATGTCATTTCTAAATAAAATATTGGTCACCTCAAAGACTGTAGTTATCCCAGGATCACAAGTTTTCTTTGTGTCATCCAAATTTTTGATGCGACATTTATGACCATTGAAGCACATAGCCTTGTGGTGTTTGACCTACAATATGTCTAACATGTTAAAATTATTTCATCGTGAGTTGATAAACATCTAGGTGATTAATAAAATTATACGTACCTATTTATCTCTTAAAACATATGCTAAATCAATTTCCCTTTATGTAACATTGGAATCTCCATTGCGATGAGCTTCTTTAACCAATGAAGCCATACCTTCCCATGTTAATGTGTGACCAGAATGTTGACATTGTTCAATCCACACCATCATCCAATCAAGATTATTTGCAATATACAAATGTAGCACATCCCACTCCCGACCAACTATACAAATAATTAATAGATGACTTAGAACTGATTTATTTAGAAGATTAAGAATTAATTAACTACAATAACATCTTATAATTACCTCTCACTTTCCTCAATCTACCTTTCCCCATCAAGTACTCCCCTTCAAATTTTTTAATGGGGTTGGGATCCCAAATACGATCTACGTGGATCTCTGTTGCAAACTTAGGAAGATATTCAGCAATGTAAACCATAGTCTGGTATATGATATATCCTTCCACCATAGAACCCTTAGGATGTGCTCTTTGTCGAACCAAATCCTTCAAAAATTTTAAGTTCCTCTCAACCATCCACATTGACCTAGTGTGTACAAGTCCACACAATTCAATCTCCTCAACTTGGTGTATGAGGTAGTGTTCTTGTGCATTGAAAAAAGTTGAAGGTAGACACTTTTGCATTTCACACATTAAATGAGAAATTTTTCTCTTCCAATATTTAATATCTTCTTTATGGATTTATTTAGATGACAACCACCTAGAAGAGATTCAAGATGCAAAAATATATAAACGTGACTTTACAAAATAATATACAATATATTACATAGCAAGTAAAACAAATCGCAAATATATTATCTATACAACAAATTGAACAAAGATCACTACTTACCTCATGTATTTTCCAAGATCATATATGACTTGCTTGACATTATTGTCAAATTTGTCTAGGAGAGATAGAGGTAGTACGTACTGCAACAATTATCAAATGATATTTTCATTGTTTTCTAACATAATACAATGAAAAGTCATATGTGCACAGTATACAAATATTTAGTAAATACACAAGAACATGAATTACCTTAATGAAGGTATGCCAATCATGTGTTTTCATCCCTGGCCCAAATTCACTTTTCTTTGATATGAGATTGTTTATGTTCGCAACAAATCCTGTGGGAAATCGAATTTTTTGTATGACTTCTTTTATAGCATTGCTTTGCTAGTCTGTTAATAACCAAGGAAGGGCACTTATATTAATCCGGTCTCTATTGCTATTTCATTGAATGACATTTTTCATTGCAAATTTTGACAAATTTTTCTTTGTCACATCTTCCCTCCAATATTTTCCATAATGTCTCTGTTATATTCTTTCCAATATGCATAGTATCAAACAAATGCATAATTTGTAGCTTCTCATAGTAGGTTAACCTATTAAATTGTTTCAGATAACTATTTAGTCCCTTTGGAAGGTGGTCATTAATGCCTTGATGACCTTCATGATCATGAATTACATCATTAGTAAATGAAACACAATCAAAAAATACAAATTATAAATATAAACCATTATATGGAATGACATTACCTTGACGATTAATTCTATTATATTCCAACTTCCATAGGCAAGGTGTCATTCTTCATGGCTTTGATGTAGTCTCTTCTTTCCCTTTGAAAAGATGTTTTTCAGTATTTTGATACTATGATTTATGTGGAGGAAGTGCCTATACTCATCAAACACCTGCTTTCCTAAACTTTTTGAATGATAGGATTTCATATTTGGACCACAAACTGGACATGCAAATTTTCCCTTTGTTTGAAGACCTACAAGATAATGTATAATTGGATTAAATATGTTAATTTTTATAATTATAATTATAATGCGCAACTTGAACACTGTAACATACCACAAAAATGTGTTAGCCTTGGGGCATCATGTATTGTCCATACAAGCATTGCATGGAATTGAAATTGTCCTTGTCCTACTGGTCTAGAGACGTCATACATAGTGACACCATTCTATAACTACAGCAACTCGTTGATAAGAGGCTCAATATACACCTTCATATCTTTAACTTGGTACTTATTTAGTTGAATGAACAAAAACATTACATAATTATTATGACCATTTAATGCAATATTTGTAAGTAAATGTAGATGACTATTAAATGATTAAATACTTGGAACAATCATCACCAACATTATGTGCTCCCTCTTTATTGACATCCATGGAGGAATGTTATTGTTGATAACAAAAATTGGCCACATCGAGTAAACAGATCTCATCTCTCCAAATGAATTGACACCGTTTGCTGCCAATGAAAGCTTGAGATTAAGAGGTTATTCTTTAAAGTGTGGCCACTTTTCCTCTATGTCCATAAATCCTGAACCATCCACATTCATTCGAATAATGTCATCTCAACTTCTATTGCATGCATGGTAATCCATAAATTGTGCCAAGCTAGTGCACCTGAATAATCACTGCATACATGGAATAATGAGAATATAACGAAGAACCTTGTGAGACACCTTTTTTGTTATTTGATCTGTTTGATATCTACTGATATGACAATCAGGGCATTCTATTCCAAATTAATGTTGTTTATGATATATAATATGATCATTGGGACAAGCATCTATTGCTTGATACTCCATTCCAATATCTTTCAGAATGGAAGATAATTCTTGGTATGAGCGAGGTAGAATATTTGATGGTGGTAACAAAAAATCACCTATCAATCTACAAAATATTAATTTGTTAATATAAAGAATATTAATGGTACATGATTCACCCTTTATTAACTATAATGACATATACAACATACCTTAACATAAGCGAGATTGTTATGTTGGATAAACCATTCATAACCTTGAAGTTCACCAACAACAATACAATGGAGAGAAGAGTTGTTTGGGAGCCTTCATAAAGGGGCTTGTATGCCTTCTCAAGTACAGGTAAATCATAAACAACATCAAAGTCATCTTGATCATCATGATCAGTTGCGCCACTACTAAATGTGTCATGGATCAATGTATTTGTACCATCATCTTCAATTGTGTTTTCTGGCACATGATCGTCATATTCCATGGGATCATTATCTTCAGCTTCGATATTCACACCTTTGTGTTCTTCCACTTAGAAAAAAATATTCTCCGGGTTGTGTTGGTCCATATCATGTGCCCTAGGGAGCTCGACCTATAAAAAAATGATCAACATAAATAAACCATAATCATGAAGTGATTTCTTATGTATATAAATTGTTAAAATGATATAATGAACAACTTACCAATGGATGATAATCACGCCCCCCTTCAATATGACCATGCTGCCTACAATGTTTCTTAGCTGTTTTGATTAGAAGTCTTCTAGTCTTTAAGCCCTTACAAATTTTGTAGGGACAATAACATTTTCCATCACCTTTTCTTTTCAAGTTAGACCAAAATCTGGCAATTGTCTCCTTATTTTGTTCTTCGCTGGTATTTTCTGACATGGTCTTTCTTCACACGAAAAAAAGTCGGGCTATCAAAACTTTGGTGTGTAACCTTCACAAACTACGCAAAAGGATATCAAAAGTATGAAAGTATTCTTAGAACTAGTTATATAGAAGTTTAAATGTTACTTAAACTTAGACTTTCTTCAATTATGAAGAATATTTTATTTAGATAGTTTTCCTGGCTAAAAAAAAGCTTGATTTTGGCAAGTTGATGAAAAATATTTGAGTTTTAAAAAAATAGAAACCTTTTTACTGTGCCATCTAATAGAATCAACTTAGGAATGATGAATTTATGAAGAAGTCAACATGAAAAAAACTTCATATGAAAGAGAATTGAATTGAATATTAGAATCCAGAATATGAAGAAACTTGATCGGTTACATTAAGAGTTATATGTTAGTTAGATGAGAGGGGGGGTGAATCAGATAAACTCACAATACAAAATATTCTTTAGATTCGACCTTGGTAGAATTTACTTGATATGCAACTATGACTTTAAATCATTCAAACTCATAAACTGATAAACTTGAAACATCAAAACACATTTAACACCAGATTTAATGTGGAAACCCAAATAGGGAAAAACCACTATGGGATTTCGGACCCACTAAGAAAATATACTCTTCTAGAGTATGCTTGGTTAAAAGCCAATCCTATTAAAGATTACATAAACACATTGCTAGACGTGGTCAAGGTATTTCCCTCAGATCTATCAGAAGCTTGCACTCTATTAGAAGTGACCTTGTCAAAGGATTTCAAACACTCATTCAGAATGTTACCTTGCTAGAGGATTTACAAATAAGACTGTTAGGTCCACTTGGTTAAGAGATTTCCTATCACTTACAAAAATAAATAATAGTAATAAAATATTTCTGCAACTTCACATCTAAAATGTTAAAGTAGACTCTATGAGCTCAAAATAATCTTGTCAAAAGAGTTATCTTTCTCCTTGCTGGGCTTCTCAATCTATTCTTCAATCAGATCTCCAATCTTTTGTACTCGGTAATCACCTCTGCAGTATCACTGCTCTTCTATTTGCCAACTTTTTTGTTCAACAACTTTTCCTTATTTATAAGAAATTCATAACCACTTAATCTCCTTAATCACATTTCCCATGATTAATCTTAGCCATCAGATCTTCAAACTTGACTAGTTTCATTGAATCCTTCGAATTAAAAAATGTTTTATCTTCCCTTGAAACTTGTATACCTTCCTTGGTACTTGTGCTTGGTTATGACCATTCAATCTGTGTTGTAGATCTAACTCTTGAATTTTCATTGCCGTTGATCCTTAAAAAACTTCTTGCATGACATTCCAATCTTCTATAAATCTCCAGCTCATTGGCATCCTTCATTTAATAATGTATTTATTCATCCAATGCATTATGTTACTACTCGGTTGATACTTGGTAAATACTGAACTTTACTCGGTAGACATTCTTTCTTCTTTAACCGACACTAATAACCTTGGTGTTTACCAACTAGCTCCTTGCTCAGTAAAATAGAATAGTATCAAACCTTTACTCATTCTATTACATGAAATCTTTTCTCCTTCTTATTCAGTCTTCGAAAACATATATATAGGATATCAAAACAATCAAAATAACATAATCTCATCACTGTCTAACTTGGTAATAGTTGCCCATTGAATAACTTATTACTCCCCTTAATTTTCACATTCTTTCTGTGTCACTTACCGACATCTTTATACTCATCAAAACATACTCTTTAAGATATGGCAACATCATACTGAATCAGAAAATCAATTGCTTGACATCAATGACAAAATAATATTATTAAGACAGTAATCATCCTTTATCAATTATATCATCAATCTCCAACAACCTTCTGAATATCATCATACCAACAAACTTAATGTAATGCCAACAATCACCCCCTTTGGCATTGATGGCAATACCAACTTGATTTATTCCAATTGATTCAGACTGCTGTTATTCTTCTCCTGTTATCCTTGAGCTATAAAATTCTCCTGTAATCTTCTCCCCCTATCATTAGTAATCTCCCCCTTTGACAACAATGCCAAAAGTAAAACTAATCCATGATTACTTCCCCAGTGAAGTAATTTCCTTGCTTGTTAAAACATATACAAATGTATCATCTCAGTCTCGGTCAGGGCATCTTGTCTTCATTAACTGTTTCCTGCACAACTTTAGATGACCTTCTAAAGTGTGTAAATCAGCATCAACTCACAAATAGTATTCTGTAGAGTCATAGAATTTATGCTTTCACCGAACTCTGTCAGTGAGTACTAGATAGGTGTAGGATCCCTAACTTACTTCTGAGATACTCAAAAGTGTCCCTTGGCAGTGGCTTTGTGAAGATGTATGCTATTTGTTCCTTTGTGCTAACATATTCTAGCACAACTTTCTTTTCTTGAACTTATTCTCTTAGATAATGATACTTTATAGAGATATGCTTTGTCTTAGAGTGCATTACCGGATTCTTTGAAATATTAATAGCACTTGTATTATCACAAAATATAGTTACTTGCTTGGTAATTGTCTCATTCATACCTTCCAACAGTTGTTTGATCCATGCTATATTGGTACAATTCAATGTTGCAGAGACATATTCAACTTTAGTAGTTGACTGTGAAATGCATCCTTATTTCTTGCTAAGCCAACTCACTAGTATTTCTCCCAAAAAGAAAGCTCCACCACTTGTGCTTTTCCTATCATCAATATTTCCTACCCAATCAGCATCATTATAGACTTTTAAGTCAAAATCATTCCTCTTTTTACATAGTAAACCATAATCTTCAGTGCCTCTCAATTATCTGAAAATTCTCTTGATTGTTGTCATATGGGTTTCTTTGGGATCTGCAGAAAATCTTGGAGCTATACCTATTGCATGTGCTATATCAGGCCTATTGTGAACTACATATTACAACTTTCCAATAATAGATCGGTAAAGTGCCTCATCAATAGATGTAGATTCATCATTCTTTGATAGTTTACAATTAGTAGTCATAGGACTACTTACAGGTTTAAAATCCTCCATTCCAAATTTCTTCAAGATTTCCTTTATATACTTGGATTGAGTAATGAAAATCCCATTTTTCATTTGCAGTATCTGTAAACCTATAAAATACTTTATTTCACCGATTAATGACATCTCAAATTCTTTGCACATTTCATTTCCAAAGTTCTTGCATAAAGAATCATTTCCACAAAAAATAATATCGTCAACAAATATGGCTGAAATCAGTATTCCATTATCCTCATCATTCTTCATATACATGTTGTTGTTTTCACTAGTCCTCATAAATCCAATATTGATTAAGTAAGAGTGCAACCTTTCATACCATGCTCTAGGTGCTCTCTTTAGGCCTTAGAAAGCTTTGTTTAACTTACATACCTGATCTTTATTCTTCTCTTCAATAAATCCTTCAAGATGTTCAATATAGACTTCTTCTTCTAGTATACCATTCAAAAATGCATATTTAACATCCATTTGATATACCATGAAATTTTTGTAAGCAAAATATGCCAACAATGTTCTCACTCCCTCAAGTCTTGCCATAGGTGCAAAAGTCTCACCATAGTCTATTCCTTCTTCTTGAGCATAACCTTTGCAAACTAGCCTTGGTTTATTCCGAATGACCTCACCTTTTTCATTTAGCTTATTTATGAAAATCCACTTTGTACCGATTATAGTTTTCTCTTTTGGTCTTGGGACTAGTGTCCATGTTTCATTTTTCTTGATTTGTTCAATCTCTTCTATCCTAGCATTCACCCAATCTTCATTGCTTAATGCCTCTTTTACTATTCTCAGTTCAAACTCGGATATCAAAGATGTGTTCTATCTAAGTTTGTTCTATATCATCACTGGAGCATCCTTATCTCCTATAATCTAACTTGATTCATGATTTCTTCTAACATATTTTACTAATATAGGCTCGGTAGGCTCTGTATGATCTTCTTCATCACTCGGTAACTAAGTATTTTATTCATTGGCTTTCTCAGTTAGACTTCTCGGTTGTACATATACAAACTCTTCATAATCTTTTGGTTCTTCAAAGTTTCCTTCATCATTCCTTTCTACAAATTCATCAATTTTCACATTTGCACTTTCCATTATTTTTTTAGATGATTTGATCAGACATTTAAATGCTTTACTCCTAGAGGAATAACCAGGAAATGTTCCTTCCTCGCTTTTTTGATCAAATTTTCCATTTCTGTCATCTTTGTGAACATAACATCTACTTCCAAATATTTTAAAATAACTTACATTTGGTTTCTTATCATACCAGACTTCATACAGTGTCTTCATAGTTCCTTTCTTTAGTTGTACTTGGTTTAGGGTGTAAACTGCAGTTCTTATTGCTTCTCTCCAAAATATTTGAATTACTCTCTTTTCTATCATCAAGGTTCTGGCACAATCTACAATTGATCTATTTCTTCTTTCAGGTATCCCATTTTGTTGTGGTGTTCTCGGTGCAGACACTTGTCTCTCTATACCATGATCATTGCAGAATAAGTTAAATTCATCTGAAATTAACTCTCCTCCTCTATCAGATCTTAGACATTTCAACTGTCTTCCTATTTCATTTTCAACTCTTTCCTTATACCATTTGAAAATTTGAAAGGCTTCTGATTTCTCTTTTAAAAACATAACTGACATCATCCTTGAGTAATCATCCACAAATAATATGAATTTTTTATCACCATAATAACTTTGAACTTTCATAGGACCACAAAGATCAGTGTGTACAAGATCTAAAATTCCTTCAGAATTTTAAGACTTACTTGTAAATCTTGATTTTGTCATCTTACCCATGTGGTATCCTCGACATATTGCATTCTCAGGTTTTTCCAAGCTCGGTAGACCTCTTACTTAGTGCTTCTTAGTTATTTTGATTAGGTTATCAAAATCTACATGACAAAACCTTTTATGCCATAACCAGGTATCTTCTATTTTTGTATACAGACAATTGTTCTGAGTTGAGTCAAGATGAAAGGTATTACCTCTTGTTTGAGTCCTGGTAGCAGCCAACTTTCCATGTTTGTCATGAACTTTGACAATTCCTTTATGAAACTCTATTCGGTATCCTGTATTGTTTAGCTGTGCTACACTCAAGAAATTGTATTTCAGACCTTCAACCCAATATACATCATCACATTTATCATTTTCAAGAAGTGTGATAGATCCTTTACCTTTCATAGGACATGGTGCATCATTACCAAATCTTACATAAGCTCCGTCATAATCTTCTAATTTAACAAACTTGTGTTTATCACCTGTCATGTGATGTGAGCATCCACTATCTATGATCCAAGAATCATTATTATTTATGTGTGATATTAAGGATTTTTCTTTATACCTTTCTTCATCTGATCCATCTTTGATAGCTACATATACAACTTCCTCTGTCTCAGTCCCATCAGATTTATCATCATTGGATTCCTCATCAGCTACTAGGCACGTCTTTCTATCTCTCCTTCTGAACTCTCGGTTCCCTCTATATTGGTTGTCTTTCTATCTGTCATCTCGGTATTCTCTCTTTTCACTAGATTCTTTATCAGGACAGTTTGAAGCCATATGTCCAATTTTATCACAGTTAAAACATTTCAAAGGTAACTTTCCTTTATACTTACCTTTTCCTCTCAGTAACCTTCTGGCCAATAATGCTTCAAACTCTTCTTGCTTTTTGATTTCCTCATATAGTTTGTGTACTTCTTCCATGTTTTTGCGAAATCTCTCACTTGCTCCACTGTGATTTCCTTCAGCATACTTATACATTCTATCATTGTAATCATTAGATTCATCAAGATGAAAAGAATTGAATGCAGATTCAACTTTGTTAACTGAAGACCCACTTTTATCAAAGTTACTAAACTCAAAAGCATGTAACTTACCGATAGTAGTATCCAAAGAGACTGACATGTTTGGTACATACCTTAATTCATTAATTGTAGAGACTTGAATGACATAAGTAGGTATAAGTGTTCTCAGCAACTTACTTGTTACATCCTTTTCTTCATCAGTTCCTCTTGCTCGTTTGATTTGATTGACAGTTTCCTTTAACCTTGTACTGTATTGGATTATGTTCTCACCTTTATTCATTCTCATGGATTCAATTTGTCCTCTTAGACTGTCTACTTTTTCTCTTTGAACATGTTCATCACCACCATACACATATATAAGCTTATTCCACATAGTTTTGGCATCATTGTTGTAGACACCTAAAAATGGTCAACGCTTGTGGAGTCATACTTTAACATTTGCGCATTGCCTTATTTTAGAGTTTTTGCATCACATTAACATTTCTCCTATGATTTGCACTTGGTATTTATCATTTGCATTTATCTCGCTCTCGAATTTGGTCTTGTCGACAATAATCTTCAGTCATGATTTTGGTCGATCTTATCCTATCGCATCAATGTGCGTGCTCATTTGTCATCAGTTTGGACATCGTCGATCCTAATTAGGGTTTTGTCCTCTTATCAATCTTGTCATCATGTGATCGATTTGTCATCGATCGTTGTCATTTTCAATCTTATTATCTTGCGATCGATTTGTCATCGATCCTTGTCCTCTGATCAATTTGTCATCAATCTTATCGTCTTGTGATTGATTTGTCATCGATCATTGACATTTTCAATCTTGTCATTTTGCAATCTATTTTGTCATCGATCCTTGTCCTCTTGTCAATTTTGTCATTTTGTGATCGATTTGTCATCGATCGTTGTCTTTCTCAATCATGTCAATTTGGATCAATTAGTCATTGTTCCTCGTCAATTGGCACATTTATCAATCAAATCATTTGTCAGCATTGGTCCTTTGTTAGTCAGAATCATGATCAAATTGAATCGATATCAATTATCTTTTGTCAAGACCTAATTGTCATTCTTGCATTTTCTAATTCATCTTCTAGGGTTTCATGATTTATTCATTTAACCTTGTTTGTCATTTCTCCCTCTAGGTTAAATAATTTATTTATTTATCCTAAGTCTTCTTGTCACAACTAAATGTTTATTTAATTGGCTAACTAGTTCCTCCCTCTTTGTGAATTAATTAATAAATGAAAAATTGTTAATTAATTCACTTAATTCCTAATTTCCTCATTTTCTAATTTTCCTAATTCCTAATTTCCTAATTTTCATCAATTTCTAATTCCTAATTTCCTAATTTCTATTTCATCTAATTTCAATTCTCTCCTATTTTTCTCCTAATTTCATGGGAATGACATTTCAAGTTGTCATAATTTGTCATAATTGACAATCAATCAATCTTGAGATAGAAATTTGTCATAATTTTGTCATGAATTATCAATCAATCAATCTTGCATAGAAAGTGCAAATTTGTCATAATTTGTCATATTTGTCATTCTTGATTCACAATTTCCATTTGAATCTCTTCATGCTAATTTGATCTTCTCTCCAATTTTTCTATAAATTGGATGAATTTATTCAATCCCAACTAATCACTTTTTCGAATCGATCCCCGAATCAATCACGCTTCGAGTATTCTTGCGCTACAATCTTGTCTACTTGCTTTCACATCATGCTTATGCACTAGTAGGTGAGATCCACAAACAAATCTATTTGAAGGAGAAAGAAGGACAATGGAGCCACATGAAGGAGACATTCAAGTCTGCATTTGGTTTGCTTAGTTTTCAATCTTGAATGTCTTGTTTTCATGTCTTTATTGAGTGTAATTAGGATTTGTCATTGCAATTGAGCTTTCGTGATTGAGCTAGACTAATATTGATTTGCTTTGATGATTTCTGAATTTTCTAGCTACATTAATTGGTGAACCCGACGTGAACTAACCCCCTAATCGTGCTTTTGAGTGCTTTTGAGTTGATTTGCAGGTGAAAAACCCAAGAAACAGTGTAATGCAGGGTTTTCTGAGAACTTCTGCGCCTGTGTGAGACAATCTGTGCCTATGTCAAGCATTCTGCACTTGTGTCAAGGACAATCTATGCCTGTGTCAAGCATTCTGCACCTATGTGAGACATTCTGCGCCTGTGTAGGGCCAGAAACAGAGGTAAAAGGCAGTGTTTTTTTACTTGCAAATTGTTTTGTTTTGCATTTTGTTTCTACTTTTTGGTTTTTGGTACTGATTCTCTATGCAGCACCTTGGCATACGCATGACAAAGACAACAAATGAAACTACTAACACATTGTATGCAGGTTCGCTAGTCAAAGACTAAGAAAATTAAACTTCTGACTTGGTGGTTTTGCAGGTTGTCTTATACTCCAACTAAACTTGGTGTTTATAATTCATAATTAGGCACTTAGTATTATTGCTAAATAGGATGGAATGAATGTGTGTTTTCTTTGAGTGTTGAGTTTGACATCGGAGTAGGAGAGTATGCTCTCATCCTTCTTAGGGTGATCAGAAATCTAGATCTTCGATACCATTCTCTTGGTTCAGATTGTGTGTCACCTTTAGAGGGCCTGCCTTCCCGACCATTTGCTTTTGCAAGTAATTGACAATCGTGAGAAGGGAATGACCCAAAGTGAGTATGGCTAGAATACCTTGGCATTCTAACTCACTATAAATAAATACCTGATGAGAGAAAGCTTTGAAGAAAGGGTTACGTGGGAATTGTAGTTACTTGAGAAGTGATGACCCTTGAACTCTTTCTCATATCAACATCTAAGTAGGGCCTTATTGTCTAAATCATGCTTGCACGACTACATTTGTTTGGTATCTTGGTGGGCTTAATGTCTCAATCACACTTGCATGACACCAAGGAGTAACACTTAACAGAAATCCTTACTAAACACCTTGTATTTAGAGGCCAAAAATCCTTCTAGTTGCTTGAGAAGGACAAGTTCGGATACTTGGAAGAGATACTAAGTTCGCCATGGGGAGATTTCCATGGGGACTGATTCTTGGCTGCCCTGAGAAGTGAGTGCTGTGGAGGGGAGCCTGTGGGGTCAAGCATCTATGTATTCTCCTTGAATCCCATAATGAGTCTACCTCTCAAGTACCTAATGTCCTTGCCTACCATAAGAAATGTGTGAATGAGCATGATTGTCTTGAGTCTAAGTTGAAATATCTTGTCTTCTTTGTTTGTCAAAATTTGAATTGTATCTCATTTCAAAAACAAGACAAATTGATTCAAAACAAGGTTAAACACAAGAACATTTCATCCAACAAAGTTCAAAACATCTTCAAACATGGTTGTCAAACATTTTTCAAAATCTTGTCTCAACATTCATGTCACTTAGATTTAGGTTCATCTTAGGTTTGCATTTTGCAAATTCATTGTCAATATCCAAGGTTAGGTTTCACCTAGGTCATACTCCTTTGCATATCAATAAAGGTCATCCATTTGAATGTGTCCTCTTGCATTAGAGTAATACCATTTCATAATTCAAAATTAGGTTGGCATTGTCATACATTTGCATTTGCATACCCTAGGTCTCTTCTTTAAGCTTAGGTCATTATCATATCATATTAGGGTCATTTGCATAGTAATTGTCCCTTTTCATATAGTGTTAAAACTAGGTTTAGTTATACTTGAGTAATCCAAATCTTTGATAAACCCTAAGTCATTGTTAAGAAGTCTAGACCTTATCAAACCTTTTGTCTTTTTGTCATCAATGTCATTTCATCAAACCTAGCTTAGTATCCAAGCATATAGGGGAGACATTGTCACTTTTTCCTTTGTCACTTGGTCCTTTTGTCCTTTGAGGTCTAGAAATCATTCCAATTTCCTAAGGGTCTCTTTTAGATTTGCATTCCAAAATGTTTGTCAAAATCTTGAAAAACAACCAAAAAAATAGGTTGCATTCTTGCCATAGATTGCATTCTCATTTATTTAGTTTACATTTAGTTGCATATCATACATTACCCTTGAAAAATTCCAAAAAATATTGCATTTGCATAAGTGACATGCCTATTGAAACAAGGTCAAAATCTAAGAAGATGGGCGAACCAACGTATCAACCCATTGACAACATATCAAATTCACAATTTCAAACTAGTCAAACAATACAAATCGAAGGTTTGTCAAACACATCATTACCACCATATGGAATGGTTCAACTTGGACCACCTCCATTATATGAACTAGTATTTGTACCTATGAAACCAGGACATGGGAGTGTTCCACCAACACCAAGAGGAAATACACCTTTTGATTGGAATCAACCAAACCTGCAACATGACATTCAAACTCAAACATTATATGAGGAACAAACTCTTTCACAAGGATTTGGTTCAGATCAAGGCATTCAACAAGAAAAAAATCCAAATATTTTACCAGAGTCTTCATCAAATTCTGATGCTTCCGATGATGTTGACATGTCCCTTCAAGATCCAAAGTTAACAAAAAAGATGGATAAATTCTTGAACAAGGTCTTTAAGATGTTCCATAAGAAATACCTTGACATGATGAGTAATGTAACCTCCTCAAGTGAGCAAATCAATGTGCAAAAACAACAAGGCGGTGAGCTATTAAGTTTCTCTCCACATCCAAATGAAGAACATGTGCAATAAGAAACTCAACCTACTTTGATGAGTAAACGTGCTTCAAAGGCATTGACAGTGACTATTTCTCAAAAGTCACCATTTGAGACAATAAATAATCCATTATTTAACACAACACCTATAACACAAGATCATAAGAAGACCACACAAATATTGATAGCTTTCCCTCAACAAGAAGTGGTTCCTCACATGCTTAAAATTGGATCAAAATCTAAGATGCAAGAAAGCTTCACGACTGGAATGCCTGATCTCACCAATGTCCAAAATAATTCCACAATGCAACAAAGTTCCTATGTCCCACTAAGTTCAATAAATTTGCCAAACACTCACGTACCTATTATGCAGACTATTGTGACAGATCCTTCGATAATGGTGACACAAAGAGCTACAGATAGTGGTTTGCACCAACAACAAATGTTGCAACAATTGAGTAATACACAAAAGGTACAATTGAATGTGCAAACAAGCAATGTACAACAACAACAATACCACATTCGACAACAAATTGCAGCGCCTTCTGCACCATTACAAATTAATGCAAACTTACAACCATCACAATGGATTGGACAAACAACACAACAAGTTAATGCAAGTGCCATACCCCATCTTAAGGAGAAACAACAAAAACCACTCAAACAAAGTTTTTTACAAATGATGGGATTTACACCACGACAACAATTGGCACAAAGTTAGCAAATTCCGATTCATCAGCATCAACAACAACATGTGCCTCAATATGTGCCAAGACAAACAAGCTATCATACTTCACAACCGCAATTGACGCCTGTGCAATATCAACCTAGGCTACAAACGATGATTCAACCACAAGAAGCACAACAACAAGGTCAATATCAGGGCATGGCACAACCACAACAACAAGAGGTGTACCAAGAACATTGTATGCCAGAGATACCAAAGATGACAATTTCAGAGCATCAACAACCGATCGGAAACATGATGTATTGACACAGAGTACCCACCAGGATTAATGATGGACCTCCAAAATTTGACACAATTGCGCAATAGCTTGAGAAGTTGCAATGACAAGTTGATGCATTGGAAACCAAAGGAACAAAGAAGTTGTACATAGATCAAGATTTATGTCCTAATCCATTTGACAAGAGCTTATACATGCCTCCATTCCCTAAGCATTTTGAGGCACCTAATTTTGAGAAATATAAAGGGAATGGTAATCCAAAAGATCACATTCGAGCATTTTTCATGGCATGTATTGAAGTGAGTTATGAGGAAACATATTTAATGCGCTTATTTGCACGAAGTCTCATGGGACAAGCCATGGATTGGTATTCGCATCTGCCAGGAAATATAAAGACTTGGTCAGAACTGGCTCAAAAGTTTATATCTCACTTCGCGTTCAACATCGACAGTGATGTGACCATGTCAGATTTATGCAACACCAAGAAAAAGAAAGGTGAACCATTAGTGACTTTCTTGCAACGATGGTGAAGCTTGTATAGTCATTCTTCCCTAGATATACCTAAATAACAACAAGTGAATTTGTTTATCCAAAATTTGGTCCCAGAAATGATGTATGAACTCAAATTGAAAAGTCCCAGTACTATTGAGAAACTCAATAAGAAGGGGATGAACATTGAAACCGCTCTTGTAGCCAAGGGAATCATTAAGCTCAATAAAGACAGTGACAACACAAACAATTCAGGGGACAGAAATAGATTTTGGTATAAAAACAAGAATGTCATTAATGATGGAGTTGTTGATGCAAGAACGGTGAATGCAAATCAACCCCCATTCACAATCAAGAAATTTAGTGTTCCTAACAAGTCAACTATGGAACAAAATCAAACACCAGCGAGCAATGTTACTCAACAGCCGCAATACCAACATCATACTCAACAATACACTCAACAATATAATCAACAACAAGGTCAGCCACAAAATCAGCAACGCAAACCTTTTTGATCAAGGGATGGGCCTCTGAGACAATTTACGCCATTGGGAGAGCCTATTGAGTCAGTAATGAAACAATTAATACAAGCAAAATTTATCAAGCTACTAGATATCAAGGTAGAACCAGTGATAAAGCCGCATTGGTGGAATGATAATGCATATTGTGAGTACCATCGGTCAAAAGGACATAAAACTGCATCATGTTTTCAATTGAAACATATGATTCAAGACTTGTTAGAGAAAGGAGTAATTGAGGTAGATCCACCCAACACGAACTCTAACACTGATCATACAATTTTCAAAACTCCTTTGCTTGATCATGACAAGGGTAAAGCGTCTTCTTCAAACTCTACCCAAACAACAAATTATGCAAATACTGGTTATAATAATGTCATCAATTGTTTTTGCGCATCAAATGAGTATGTTTCCACCCTAAGAATAAAGGGACAAGATCCTTCTTGTGTAGTCACTACTCGTCGATCCAAAATAGTCCTGAAAGGAGCTCCTGCAGTTCCTCCCAAACCAACTCCTGCAAGTCAATATAATCTCTTGGATCATCTGGGAAAGACACATGCACAAATATCAATCCTTGAGTTCTTGAAAATGTCCCCCATACATCGTATAGTCCTAGATAAAGCTTTAATTGAGTCCACTATCCCGATAGACATTGATGTTGACCAGTTTCAAGCCCGAATTGGACATCTAGCTGTTTCCCAAAATGTTGCATTTTCTGATAATGATATTTCACCTGATAAGCTCCCTCATAATGATCCTTTACATCTTGAAGTCTTTGTCCATAATTGCAAAATCCAATGAGTCTTGATAGATGTTGGAGCGGGTCTTAATATTTGTACCTTGAGAGTGGTCATTGGCCTTGGTTATACAGAAAATGACATTGATGCTTCCAGAAGAATAACAATCAAAGCATATGATGATGTTGAGTGCCCATCTAAAGGGATAATTACATTGCCTATCAGAGTTGGTCCAGTAACAGAAAACACTTTCTTGCAGGTCTTAGACCTTGATCTCCCTTACAATATGATTCTCGGCCGTCCATGGATCCATGCAATGAAAGCAGTTCCATCCACCTATCATCAATGTTTAAAATATCCTTACAATGGAACTGAGATAACAATTCCAGGAGATCCTAATCCATTTCAATTTTGTGCTACCCTAAAGGATTCCCCTCAGCAGCAAGTCCCAGTCAATAAAGAGGCCCATTCACATAGTTATGTGGATCCTAAAGAATTGTTAGATGCTGTCAAAGGAAAATTGAAGATACAGGACCAAGGATGCGGAGAATATTCAATGGATCAAACCTTCCTCATCAGGTATTTACCAATATCTCCAAAATCATATGGCAAACCACATTTGTTGCAAAAGGAACCCAAGGTACTTGTTCAATATCAACCTCTAACTACATTTACAAGATGGGGTGAACTTGACAAAGAAACTTTAGATGATGATGTCATAGATTGGCTTTATAAAGATCCAACTGAGACCCCACCTATCAAGTTGCCTGTGGAACGGTACAACAAAGGATTTACTATGCTTTAGAAGAAAGGATATGATGGCTGTAGTGGCTTAGGCCTGAACAAGAATGGAAGGCTAGAACCTATTATACCTGAGATGCGACCTCCAACTTTAGGGTTAGGTTTTGTACCATTGCGAATTGGATCCTCATCTACCAAAGTGACCACGTGTGGAAAGGGGCATGACTCTGATGATGAAATAACACCTGAGGATACCTAACCCAAAATAGATTCCAATGAGTGGGAGTGGGGTTCTTTTTCTTCTAGCTCCTATGCCCTTGATAATGTTTTCCTTGACCCTAATGATTTGCCTATGGAAGACAAACATGAAATAACTCCCCCTCCTAAAACATGTCCTAATGCTTGGATAGAGTCATTCTGGGACCCAAGCTCTGAATCAAATACAAGCAGTTCAGATAGTGATACCACAGTTGTTTACATCTTTACCATCTCAATCCTCTCCCTCCTTAAAACTGATGATGACATGCCCCTCGTCTAGCCCCAGCTTATCCAACATGACCAACAAGAACCACTCACATTGGATTGTTTTCAAAATGACGAAGCAATTGCAGAATTCGTTGGACTACGGGAAGGCATACCACAAGGTGATCATAAGGCAGGATTTTCTATTGACTTGGATTCCACAGCATATTTTGGGGAGTCAACTCCATCTTCCAGTCATCAAAATGAAAAAAGAAAAGAAAAAGTAAAAAATCAAAAGAATAGGTCTTTGAGTGAAAACCGTAAGGCACTCTCTCATCATGCAAAAGTAAAAATAAAAGACGTACCTATGGGTGAAAACCTCTCTGAGGTGCCCAAAGGTGGAAGAGTGGACATACCCCTATCAAGTCAGGATAAATAAACATTGCTTGTGGAAATGACCAAAGAGATAAATTTGGGTACACCTGACAACCCTAAGGTCATTCATTTTGCTGCTTCTCTATCAAAACAGGAAAAGATAGATTTTGTCAATTTCTTTCTTTAGAAGAAGATCAGCTTTGCATGGTCCTATGTAGATATGGCTGGCCTTGATCCAGAATTAGTCCTTCATCAATTGCCATTAAAAGCAGACGCCAAGCCTGTCAAACAAAAACTCAGAAAGATGCATCCCCAGGTGGCTCTTTTGGTCAAGGTGGAACTGAAAAAATTACTAGATGTGGGCTTTATTAGACCCATTGATTATGCAGACTGGATTTCAAATTTAGTACTAGTTAGCAAGGTAACTGGGGGCATCAGAATCTATACAGATTTTAGGGATCTCAATAAAGCGTGCCCTAAAGATGATTTTCCACTGCCAAATATAGACATTATAGTTGACATGACTGTTGGATATGAGATGCTCTCATTGATGGATGGTTTCTCTGGCTATAACCAAATTCGTATTGCTCCTAAAGACCAACATAAGACTGCATTCACCTGTGCTTGGGGTACCTACTGTTGGAATGTGATGCCCTTTGGTCTTAAAAATTTAGGCGCAACATATCAAAGAGCGATGACGACAATTTTCCATGATTTCATGCATACTTTGATGGAGGATTATGTTGATGACTTATTATGCAAATTTGTCACAAGGGATAGTCATCTAGCCATCCTGGGCCCAATCTTTGACCGAATGGAGACCTACAAGCTCAGACTCAATCCAAAGAAGTGTGTCTTTGGTGTCACAGCCGACAAATTGCTAGGGTGAATTGTTTCTCACCGAGGCATTGAAGTCAACCCGGCCAAGGTTAAAGCAATAATGGACATGCCTCCTCCTTCTAATCTCCATCAACTAAGAAGTCTACAAGGAAAGCTACAATCAATTCACCACTTTATAGCTCAATTGACAGACAAATGTCATCCATTCCAGCATCTATTGCATAAAGGAGTCACTTTTAAATGGACTAAGCAATGTCAATCAACATTTCAAGCTCTGAAGGACTATTTGCTGTCGCCGCCTATTCTAATGCCTCCTATAGAAGGAAAGCCATTTATATTGTATATTTCTGCAATTGAAACGGCACTAGGAGTTCTCTTGGCCCAACATGATGAGAACGGCAAAGAGTGAGCTATTTATTATATCAGTCGGACACTAGTAGGCTATGAGCTGAATTATTCAACTATTGAACGGGCATGCTTAGCAGTGGTCTTTGCAACACAGAAACTCTGACACTATATGTTAAATCACCAAACATTGCTAGTTGGAAAAATTGATCCCTTAAAATACTTGCTTAGCAGAGCAGCTTTGACGGGTCGCCTAGCAAAGTGGGTTATGATCCTCAGTGAATTTGATATTGAGTATATGGAGTGAAAGGCAATAAAAGGGCAAGTCATAGTGGATCAACTTGCAGAGGCTCCTATTTACGATGATCATCCCATGTTGACAGATTTTCCGGATGAATCAGTCTTTGCTCTTACATCTTCTAATGAATGGAAGTTATACTTTGATGGATCCCATACCAAGTTCGGCTCTGAAGTAGGCATATTGTTTGTCACCCCTCGAGGTGATGCTATTCCCAAGTCCTACAGAATAACTTTTCATTGTACCAATAACATTGCAAAGTATGAAGCACTGGTCACAGGACTCCGAGTAGCGGTCCACTGGAACATCACACATTTACAAGTCTATGGAGATTCTCAGTTAGTCATCCGTCAGGTGAATGATGACTACGAAAAAAAAGATGAAAAGATTATTCCCTACAAGCATATGGTAGATTTCTTCAAGACAAAATTCATGGCTATCCATTTTAGTCAAGTTCCGAGAATGAAAAACAAGTTGACAGATGCGATGGCTACGATCGTTTCCATGTTAAATATGCCCCACAATATGGACAATTGTGAATTTTTGGTCGAGCAGTTGCTTGTCCCTTCTTTTGACATTCCAACAGCAGATGTGATGTGCATTCTTGTTGGTCCTAACTCCCCATGGTACAATGATGTATATCAATATTTGATATCCCAAACCTTACCACCTAACCTTTCCGCTAACCAATGCTGAGCCTTCATCTGACAGACGGCCAAATATGTCATCATTGCCAACACCCTTTACTGTCGTTCCTTTGACCATACCCTCCTCAGGTGTTTGGATTCTGATGAAGCACAAACGGCTTTACATGAGGTTCACGATGGTATATGTGGGGGCCATTTCAATGGTCTGAGCTTAGCCAAAAATTTGATTTGTGCTAGGTATTATTGGCCCACTCTGGAAAAAGATGTTCACGATTTTGTTAAGAAGTGCTACAAATGCCAGATCCATTGAAATTACATTCATGCACCAGCCCAAGAGCTTCATTCTGTCATATCTCCATGGCCCTTTTCTCAATGGGGATTGGATCTTATTGGCAAGATTCACCTGACATCTGAAAATGGACACAAGTTTATCATTATAGCCACAGAGTATTTTACAAAATGGATCGAGGCTATCCCCATGACCTATATCACTGGTGTGCAAATTTCAAAATTCCTATTGAATTATATCATATGCAGATATGGGGTTCCCCTTGCCATAGTCACAGATAATGGTCGTCCCTTCAAGAATAAAGATGTCAAGGAACTCTGTGAAAAGTTTCATATCCAATACTGTTTCTCCAGTCCATACTATCCACAGGGTAATGGTCAAGCCGAAGCATCAAATAAAACCATTATCAAGATCCTAAAAAAGGTTGTCAATGACGCTGGTCGAGATTGGCATGTACAGTTGAATCCAGCACTATGGGCTTATCGCACTTCTATCCACACACCTACTGGCGCCACACCTTATTCCTTTGTGTATGGTGCGGAAGCCATTTTACCCTTGGAAGTGGAGATTCCTTCTTTGCGTGTTTCCTTGCAAAATCTGATTGATGATGAGATGCATAGAGTCTCTCGGTTGCATCAGCTTGAGATGTTAGATGAGAAACGTCAGACAACCCTGACACATTTGCAAGCATATCAAAATCATCTCCGTCGCTCTTATAATAAGAAGGTCAAAGGGCGACACTTCGAAGTGGGAGATCTGATTTTAAAGGCAAACCCTAAGAATGCATAGTCTACTGACATCATCAAAGGCAAGTTTGAACCTAATTGGGTTGGGCCTTTCATAGTGACTGCAGCCTATGGCTCGGGGGCATATTAGCTTGCCACCCCAGAAGGTGAACCTTTGTCCAATCCTGTAAACAGCATGCACCTTCACAAGTACTGGGCATAATTTTCTATCAGCAGTTTTTCAAGTATGATCCTGAAAAAATACAAAAAATTCTAAAAAGCAAAAAATACAAAATAATCAAAAAGATCAAAAAAATACAAAAAAAGTGAAAAAAAAAGAAAAAGAAAAAAAAAAGAAAAGTAAAGAAAAATGATTCGTCCTCTAGTGAAAACTTGGCAAACAGGCACTTTGGGCAAGTACCTTGGTGAAAACTTGGCAAACAGGCACCATGTGTAAGAACGATAATTGCTCTGTCATCTATCATGACCTCTAGCTATGCTTTCTCTCTAAAGATTTATCGTGTCTATCCTTGTCCTGACCCAATGTCTTGTTTTAGGCCTGTGATTGGTCAACATCATTATCTTACATACTCTATTTCTTGTGCATATGTTTTGGTCCTAGTCGCTCTATATGTCTTTCTGATGTGCATTGGGTGCGTTCCCCTTGTCATGATCAATCACTGGAACTTTCAAATTGAAAAATGTCCTGAAATAAAAACAAAAAAATTGAAAAATGTCTTGAAATAAAAACAAAAAAATTGAAAAATGTCCTGAAATAAAAACAAAAAAATTGAAAAATGTCCTGAAATAAAAACAAAAAAATTGAAAATGTCTTGAAATAAAAACAAAAAAATTGAAAAATGTCCTGAAATAATCCAAAAAAATTGAAAATGTCCTAAAATAATCCAAAAAAATTGAAAAATGTCCTGAAATAATCCAAAAAAAATTGAAAAATGTCCTTAAAAAATCCCTAAAAAGTCAAATAAAGTCCTGAAAAAAATGAACAATTTTTTTTTCAAAACATTAAAATCCCAAAACAAGCATTTTGCAATAAATGATCCCTTTGTGCATAGATAGATCGCTAAGCATACATCCAATGACTTTCAATCCAACACTATGCTTTAATGAAATCATGCATTAACAGATGACCTTTTTCAATCAAAACCAGACATTCAAACTGATCAGAATTGTCATATCAATCAACCTCAAAATCATTCGTCCTTGGCACACTATCATGGGTCTTATACAGGGTGTGGTATACTCGAAACCAGACTGTGTCCTGTCTTAGACGGGGTACCGCATTCACTAAAACCAGACAGCATGATCGTCCTATCAGCACTTTCAACTTTTGACAATGAAGATCAAGATGTTTGTTTGACTTGTTAGAATTAGCGAGTCTTATCATTTATTGATTTATCTTCGATCATGTTCCTATGTTGCTCGATGATGTCACTGAGTGATTTAGAGTGACCGGGATGGTTCATGGTCTCTTTCTTTTTTTGTTGTGATTGTTGTTTGTCTGCGATGTGTCTGTCTTTTGCAAAAAGGGTTGCATTTCAGCTCTGGCCTTCAATGCCATGATGCTACGCATCCATTTTGCTACATTAAAATAAAGGTTCTCACCTACAAAGTGCATTAGTGAAAGCAAGTTTTTCTTCATCTCTAACTGTCCTCTGTCTCATTTCTTCTTACTAACATTTCTTCCATCAGTTTGGGCAATCAGTCCGATCTAGTGCTCCGATCTCCAAGAACATAAGTTGCATCCTGCATCCATTTGGTTAGTACATTTGCATTACATCAAGCATTTTATCCATTTCATATTATAAACGCATCAAAAATACATAAAAAATGTATCCATACATATTCTACAATAAACAGTGCATAAGCCATCCATACATGGAAAATAACATAAGTCATAACACATTTCATCCCATCATATCAATGCATATCATATCATATGTCAAAATAATATCAGAGTAAAAAATTGGACTGTCTGTCCTAAGTATGGCCCGCAGGTTGACTATATAATATCAAACTACATAATGTCCACTATCTATCATAAGGAGCATGTGCCTCTGTCACTGGGTGCTCCCTCTGTCCTCCTCATCCCTGCCATGTCTCAAGGATGATGTCCCTCCTGTCCAAGGTCCTAGCTGTGGTGTTCTCATAGGTCCACTCACCCCCATGCTGCTCACTGACCTCCGAGAGCGTGCCCTACTCTCTATCCTTGATGATGCCCAATGTGATGCTGCTCTCTACTCTGGTGGAACTGTACTCTCATATAATGTCCTCCAATGGTGTATCTCCTCTTTGATCTCTACCAGCATCTGTGCCATCTCCCATGCATTGGCATTCCTAATCGACCCACTATACTCGGTGACTCTCTATTCTTCTCACTGTGCCTGCGCTATTGCTGTATCTCAAGCCACTATAAGTCTAGCTATCTTCACTCTGAACTAATCCTGCTCTGTCCTCAAGATGGCATTCTGTCTCTCTAATGTCACAATGTGATCATGCTGACTCGCTATGGTAGCCCTACACATCTCCATCTCCTCTATGCTAGCTGTCTCCGGCTCTATGGGTATATCCTGCAATGACTCCTGATCGACTGAATCTGGCTCATAATCATAATCCCCCTCATCATCTCCATCCTTGTCATCCCCCTCATCCTCATCATTCCCCTCATCCTCATCTCTATCCTCATCATCTCCCTCCTCCTCTCCAGCGAGTGGGAAGTCCTCCTGTCTCCTCGGTACTGGAATATCAGGATCTATCAATGGCACTGGCCATCATCGTGCAAACCATCACTCATACTCCTTTGTCATCCCGACGTCGACCACATCTAATCTCCAATCCCACTGTCTCTGTTGTAGTTGTGTGAAGTCAGCATATGCTATGTGTGGCTGAATCATACTCCCCCACTGATTCGTCTCTCCGTGAGATCGGGCAAAGTGTGCAGTCCTTCTAGGTACATCCTGTCTCTCTCCAAACTGTCGTCTGACTCTCTCTGGTAGGTACATCTCAATCACTCTCTGGCAATTCACTGGTCGCCCAATCAGGTATCTCTCCTATCTGCAATATGGTAGCTCATCACTATCATCTGACCATCCTAGGAAATCAAGATATGGCCTCCATGTGAACTCTCTCAGTCTGTCTAGCTCATATCGCCAATACAATATGTATCCAAAAGGACCCTATCTCAGTGATCCCCCATAATAGTACACATATGGTCAGTGTGGTACTACCTATCTCTCTACAATCAGTCGACATATGGCTATGTGCTCAAATGCCCATACCTGTAGCAATGTGACTCCATAGCTCAAAGTCTAAACTCCCTGATATGCTATCTGATGCAACTGAAAATACAGCATAGCAAGCACACATGGTCCCCATGCATACACTGTCCCCTCTGTCACCATCCGCTCTATCACTCTTCCCCATCCAATAGGGAATCCATGTCTTCATCTATCTCCTGCTAATAAGAATGCTATAACCACGACTATCACTACATATCGTCGATCGTACTCTGATGCCATGGTCTCCCAGCCAATCTCCCTCTCTATGATATATAGATCATCTATGTCACACTCAAATAATCTACACAAAGCATCTCTCCCTGTCACTGGGTCATACTCTATCATCTCTCCATGAATCAGAATGCGGAGGATACGCCATACATCCTCTAGTGTCACCGTCGCCTCTCGAGTTGCCAGATGGAATGAGGAGGTCTCTGAATTCCATCGCTCTGCCAATGCAGTCAGTAGTCCTATGTTTGCCCTAATCTTGGGCATGAATGTGATATAGTATATCCCAAGTCTTGCTAATGTATCTCTATCTGTGCTCCTGAGTCTATGTCGTAACATGAAGCAGTCAGGTTGGTTCTCCCGCGTAATCAATGGATATTGCCGACTCTGCATCCCAATTGGGGCACATTTTGTTAGTTTTAGGGTTTGCTCCTATAGGCTGCATTTCCTTGTTTCATGTCCAAATCAGGGTGTTTCTAATCTATTTTAACCTATCCTACCCTTATCCCCCCTTTTCGGATCATTCGCATGTCGTTTTTGACCAAAATTGAGTTCCTAGTGAACAATTGCACCTGTGTTCTATATCCTGCACCTATGTTGCATCAACTTGCACCTGTGTACCCTACACAAGTGTAGGATACCCTACACAAGCACAAGATGCGCTCACATAGGCGCAGAAGTCACTTTCGGCATTCCTTGTGGGCCCCGCAATGTCCCGCAAGCAAGTCAAATTCATAAAATTGACAATATGGGTTTTTGAGACACATACCACTGCTCCTGCATCATCCGGTCATTTGTAGGTACGTAAAAAATTCCCCAAGGTGATCTGCCATTGGAATGTTCACCATCTCTCTGCAAGTGTCCTTTTCCAGAGCAACAAATTCTCCTCCTTGGCTAGTGCAAATGAGCAATTTTCACTCTCTTTGTCTCATTTATAGATCTTTGTCAGTGCATAGATGGACATGCACTCTCTCCATCTCATGTTGGTCACGGTCTTTTGCACCTTCAATTGCTTGTCATTCATGTATCCAATCTCCAATTGTTAGTCCGTTCGATCCTATCATATTCTATCATTATTATCGATCAATTGGCCTCTTTTCTGCATGTTTCCAGCCAATTCCTCGAGGGGGCATGCATATGTCATTGTTATTATCTGGGGCATTTTCATATGTCATTGTCAGTGTTTGGGGCATTTTCATTATTGTTCTTTGAAACAACCCTTAAAATCGCATTGTCTCAAAGAGGGGCAAAATGTAGACACCTAAAAATGGTCAATGCTTGCGGAGTCATACTTTAACATTTGTGCATTACCTTATTTTAGGGTTTTTGCGTCGCATTAACATTTCTCCTATGATTCGCACTTGGTCTTTATCATTTGCATTTATCTCGCTCTCGAATTTGGTCTTGTCGACAATAATCTTCAGTCATGATTTTGGTCGATCTTATCCTATCGCATCAATGTGCGTGCTCATTTGTCATCATTTTGGACATCGTCGATCCTAATTAGGGTTTTGTCCTCTTATCAATCTTGTCATCATGTGATCGATTTGTCATCGATTGTTGTCATTTTCAATCTTATTATCTTGCGATCGATTTGTCATCGATCCTTGTCCTTTGATCAATTTGTCATCAATCTTGTCGTCTTGTGATTGATTTGTCATCGATCATTGACATTTTCAATCTTGTCATTTTGCAATCTATTTTGTCATTGATCCTTGTCCTCTTGTCAATTTTGTCATTCTGCGATCGATTTGTCATCGATCGTCATCTTTCTCAATCATGTCAATTTGGATCAATTAGTCATTGTTCCTCATCAATTGGCACATTTATCAATCAAATCATTTGTCAGCATTGGTCCTTTGTCAGTCAGAATCATGATCAAATTGAATCGATATCAATTATCTTTTGTCAACACCTAATTGTCATTCTTGCATTTTCTAATTCATCTTCTAGGGTTTCATGATTTATTCATTTAACCTTGTTTGTCATTTCTCCCTCTAGGTTAAATAATTTATTTATTTATCCTAAGTCTTCTTGTCACAACTAAATGTTTATTTAATTGGCTAACTAATTCCTCCCTCTTTGTGAATTAATTAATAAATGAAAAATTGTTAATTAATTCACTTAATTCCTAATTTCCTCATTTTCTAATTTTCCTAATTCCTAATTTCCTAATTTTCATCAATTTCTAATTCCTAATTTCCTAATTTCTATTTCATCTAATTTCAATTCTCTCCTATTTTTCTCCTAATTTCATGGGAATGACATTTCAAGTTGTCATAATTTGTCATAATTGACAATCAATCAATCTTGACATAGAAATTTGTCATAATTTTGTCATGAATTATCAATCAATCAATCTTGCGTAGAAAGTGCAAATTTGTCATTATTTGTCATATTTGTCATTCTTGATTTGCAATTTCCATTTGAATCTCTTCATGCTAATTTGATCTTCTCTCCAATTTGTCTATAAATTGGATGAATTTCTTCAATCCCAACTAATCACTTTTTCGAATCGATCCCCGAATCAATCACTCTTCGAGTATTCTTGCGCTACAATCTTGTCTACTTGCTTTCACATCATGCTTATGCACTAGTAGGTGAGATCCACAAACAAATCTATTTGAAGGAGAAAGAAGGACAATGGAGCCACATGAAGGAGACATTCAAGTCTGCATTTGGTTTGCTTAGTTTTCAATCTTGAATGTCTTGTTTTCATGTCTTTATTGAGTGTAATTAGGATTTGTCATTGCAATTGAGCTTTCGTGATTGAGCTAGACTAATATTGATTTGCTTTGATGATTTCTGAATTTCCTAGCTACAATTACAACCTTCTAGATCATTAAACTCTGAGTCGGTCAATTCTGATGTTATTTCAATCATTGCTTATATATATTCTTGCTTTGCCTTTATCTCTTGCATTGTCATCAGGTAGGTGCTAGGTGGAGTGTAATCATTCTCCAGATAATATGTTGCATATTCTCCAATTCCTGATAAGTGTAGCTTCATCCTTTTCTGCCATGTGGAGAAACTTGACTTGTTCAACTTTCGTGCATCCCTTTTATACATCTTCGGATCTTAGCTTTGATACCAATTGTTAGTTAGATGAGAGGGGGGGGTGAATCAGATAAACTCACAATACAAAATATTCATCAGATTCAACCTCAGTAGAATTTACTTGATATGCAACTATGACTGTAAATCATTCAAACTCATAAACTGATAAACTTGAAACATAAAAAAACATTTAACAAAAGATTTAATGTGGAAACCCAAATAGGGAAAAACCACTGTGGGATTTTGGACCCACTAAGAAAATATACTCTTCTAGAGTATGCTCGGTTAAAAGCCAATCCTGTTAAAGATTACATAAACACATTGCTAGATGTGACCCAGTCAAGGGATTTCCCTCAGATCTATCAGAATCTTCCACTTTGTTAGAAGTGACCTTGTCAAAGGATTTCAAACACTCATTCAGAATGTTACCTTGCTAGAGGATTTACAAATAAGACTGTTAGGTCCACTTGGTTAAGAGATTTCCTATCACTTACAAAAATAAATAACAGTAATAAAATATATCTGCAACTTCACATCTGAAATGTTAAAGCAGACTCTATGTGCTCAAAATAATTTTGTCAAAAGAGTTATCTTCCTCCTTGCTGGGCTTCTCAATCTGTTCTTCAATCAGATCTCCAATGTTCTGTACTCGGTAATCACCTCTACAGTATCACTTCTCTTCTATTTGCCCACTTATTTTTTCAACAACTTTTCCTTATTTATAAGCAATTCCTAACCGCTTAATCTCCTTAATCACATTTCCCATGATTAATCTTAGCCATCAGATCTTCAAACTTGACTAGGCTCATTGAATCCTTCGAACTGAAAAATATTTTATCTTGCCTTGAAACTTGTATAACTTCCTTGGTACTTGTGCTTGGTTATAACCATTCAATCTATCTTGTAGATCTAACTCTTGAATTTTCATTGTCATTGATCCTTAACAAACTTCTTGCATGACATTCCAATCTTCTATAAATCTCCAGCTCATTGGCATCATTCATTTAATAATGTATTTATTCATCCAATGCATTATGTTACTGCTCAGCTGATACTCGGTAAATACTGAACTTTACTTGGTAGACATTCTTTCTTCTTTAATCAACACTGATAATCTTGGTGTTTACCGACTGGCTCCTTGCTCGGTGAAATAGAATAGTATCAAATATTTACTCATTCTATTACATGAAATCTTTTCTCCTTCTTATTCAGTCTTCAAAAACACATATATAGGATATCAAAACAATCAAAATAACATAATCTCGTCATTGTCTAACTCGGTAATAGTTGCCCATCGAATAACTTATTACTCCCCTTCATTTTCACATTCTTTCTATGTCACTTACCGACATCTTTATACTCATCAAAACATACTCTTTAAGATATGGCAACATCATACTGAATTAGAAAATCAATTGCTTGATATCAATGACAAAATAATATTATTAAGACAGTAATCATCCTTTCGCAATTATATCATCAATCTCCAACAACCTTCTCAATATCATCATACCAACAAACTTAATGTAATGCCAACAATCTCCCCCTTTGGCATTGATGGCAATACCAACTTGATTTATTCCAATTGATTCAGACTGCTGTTATTCTTCTCCTGTTATCCTTAAGCTGTAAACTTCTCCTGTGATCTTCTCCCCTGTCATTAGTCTTCTCCCCCTTTGACAACAATGCCAAAAGTAAAACTAATCCATGATTACTTACCCTATGAATTAATTTCCTTGCTTGTTAAAACATATACAAATGTATCATCTCAGTCTCGGTCAAGGCATCTTGTCTTCATTCACTGTTTCCTGCACAACTTTAGACGACCTTCTAAAGTGTGTAAATCAGCATCAACTCACAAATAGTATTCTGTAGAGTCATTGAATTGATGCTTTCACTGAACTCTGTCAGTGAGTACTAGATAGGGGTAGGACCCCTAACTTACTTCTGAGATACTCAAAAGTGTCCCTTGGCAGTGACTTTGTGAAGATGTCTACTATTTGTTCCTTTGTGCTAACATATTCCAACACAACTTTCTTTTCTTGAACTTCTTCTCTTAGATAATGATACTTTATAGAGATATGTTTTGTCTTAGAGTGCATTACCAGATTCTTTGAAATGTTAATAGCACTTGTATTATCACAAAATATAGTTACTGGCTCGGTAACTATCTCATTCATACCTTCCAATAGTTGTTTGATCCATGCTATATTGGTACAATTCAATGTTGCAGGGACATATTCAGCTTCAGCAGTTGACTGTGAAATGCATCCTTGTTTCTTGCTAAGCCAACTCACTAGTCTTTCTCCCAAAAAGAAAGCTCCACCGCTTGTGCTTTTCCTGTCATCAATATTTCCTGCCCAATCAACATCAGTATAGACTTTTAAGTCAAAATCATTCCTCTTTTTATATAGTAAACCATAATCTTCAGTGCCTCTCAAGTATCTGAAAATTCTCTTGATTGTTGTCATATGGGTTTCTTCGAGATCTGCAAAAAATCTTACAACTATACCTACTGCATGTGCTATATCAGGCCTATTGTGAACTACATATTGCAACTTACCAATCATAGATTGGTAAAGTGTCTCATCAACAGATGCAAATTCATCATTCTTTGATAGTTTACAATTAGTAGTCATAGGAGTACTTATAGGTTTAGAATCCTCCATTCCAAATTTCTTCAAGATTTCCTTTATATACTTGGATTGAGTAATGAAAATCCCATTTTTCAATTGTAGTATCTATAAACCTATAAAATACTTTGTTTCACTGATTAATGACATCTCAAATTCTTTGCACATTTCATTTCCACAAAAAATAATATCGTCAACAAATATGGCTGAAATCAGTATTCCATTATCCTCATCATTCTTCATATACATGCTGTTGTTTTCTCTAGTCCTCATAAATCCAATCTTGATTAAGTAAGAGTGCAACCTTTCATACCATGCTCTAGGTGCTCTCTTTAGGCCTTATAAAGCTTTGTTTAACTTACATACTTGATCTTTATTCTTCTCTTCAATAAATCCTTCAGGATGTTCAATATAGACTTCTTCTTCTAGTATACCATTCAAAAATGCATATTTAACATCCATTTGATATACCATGAAATATTTGTAAGAAACATATGCCAACAATGTTCTCACTCCCTCAAGTCTTGCCATAGGTGCAAAAGTCTCACCATAGTCTATTCCTTCTTCTTGAGCATAACCTTTGCAAACTAGCCTTGGTTTATTCCGAATGACCTCACCTTTTTCATTTAGCTTATTTCTGAAAATCCACTTTGTACTGATTATAGTTTTCTCTTTTGGTCTTGGGACTAGTGTCCATGTTTCATTTTTCTTGATTTGTTCAATCTCTTCTATCCTAGCATTCAGCCAATCTTCATTGCTTAATGCCTCTTTTACTATCCTCAGTTCAAACTCGGATATCAGACATTTGTTCTGTCTCAGTTTGTTCCTTGTCATCACTGGAGCATCCTTATCTCCTATAATCTGACTTGATTCATGATTTCTTCTGACATAATTTTCTAATATAGGCTCGGTAGGCTCTGTATGATCTTCTTCATCACTCGGTAACTAAGAATTTTCTTCATCGGCTTTCTTAGTTAGACTTCTCGGTTGTACATATACAAACTCTTCATAATCTTTTGGTTCTTTGGAGTTTCCTTCATTATTCTTGTCTGCAAATTCATCAATTTTCACTTTTGCACTTTCCACTATTTTGTTAGATGATTTGATCAGACATTTAAATGCTTTACTCCTAGAGGAATAACCAGGAAATGTTCCTTCCTCACTTTTCTGATCAAATTTTCCATTTTTGTCATGTTTGTGAACATAACATCTACTTCCAGATATTTTAAAATAACTTACATTTGGTTTCTTGTCATACCAGATTTCATACGGTGTCTTCATAGTTCCTTTCTTCAATTTTACTCGGTTCAGGGTGTAAACTATAGTGCTTATTGCTTCTCTCCAAAATATTTGAGGTACTCTCTTTTCTATCATCAAGGTTCTGACACAATCTACAATTGATCTGTTTCTTCTTTCAGCTATCCCATTTTGTTGTGGTGTTCTTAGTGCAGACACTTGTTTCTTTATACCAGGATTATTGCAGAATAAGTTAAATTCATCTGAAATGAACTCTCCTCCTCTATCAGATCTTAGACATTTCAACTGTCTTCCTATTTCATTTTCAACTCTTTCCTTATACCATTTGAACATTTGAAAGGCTTCTGATTTCTCTTTTAAAAACATAACTGACATCATCCTTGAGTAATCATCCACAAATAATATGAAGTATTTATCACCATAATAACTTTGAACTTTCATAGGACCACAAAGATCAGTGTGTACAAGATCTAAAATTCCTTTAGAAGTGTAAGACTTACTTGTAAAGCTTGATTTTGTTATCTTACCCATCTAGTATCCTCGGCATATTGCTTTCTTAGGTTTTTCCAAGCTCGGTAGACCTCTTACTTGATGCTTCTTACTTATTTTGATCAGGCTATCAAAATTTACATGACAAAACCATCGGTGTAGCCTACCCTGAAGAAAGAACCCTAGCAAAGACAAAGATCATCGGGAAGTGATTAACTATCGCTAAAATGGGATAGGAGTTATCTCGATACCCAATAGAAACATAGGGAGGATATACACTGACCGAGTCATTACTAAAGTATTATCGGTGTGACTTTTGCTATCCGAACATGCAAGTTGTTGTCTTGCCGATACCCGATAAGGCTATTGTTAAGACTTACAATGATAGGAAGAGAAGCCTTAGTCATCGGTACAACTTAAAGAGATCGGGGTGTAAAATGTCAAGCTATCCCTATGCTTGATGGAAACAATAGAGCAAGAGATTCATCGAGGAAAAAGTAACTATCGACAGAGGTTGTTCAAGGTTATGCCGATACCCGATGTAGGGCTCGAGAAGACACACACCGATAAAAAACAAAGCGACTTAAGGAATGAAATATTGTCGATGGCACCAAGGGAGTAATTCACCAGGAAAGCATATACCGATGAGTTATTATAGATACAGTTCAAAACTGAAACCAAAGTAGCATGTATTTTATGAGTGCAATTGAGTAGATTGAGGGCTCACACGAGGGAAATTAAAAACCAAATGCAGGTTGCATCTTAGTAAAAACCACACAAGGTGAGAATTATTTCTCACAATTAATCATGCATCATGGATGCTGAAAGTTAATTAGGAAGAAAGAGGAGTGCTAAGCGCTTTGAATCCACATTTAAAAAAACAAAAACAATGGAAGTCTCTCCTGCATGGAAACTAAATCAAGATATCATTGATCAATTGCAATCCCTAGACCCAAAATCAAGGAGGTTGAAACAACATTTACCCAAAAAAGACAAACTTGAGGATAGGTTTAAAGGGGTTGGAGATGTGTGGATAAAGGTGAGAGGTTATGAACTCTTCCTATTTTATTTTCTAAGAAAGGATAGAGAAGTGCCAATTTGTAACCTATGGATAACCAACTTAGGTAACCTAGTTGTTCCAAATGTTTTCGTAAATTTCAGATTGATGGAAGTCTTGGTCATAAATTACAATTCTGTGAAGAGATGCATTCCATTTCCAAATGGTGAAGTGTTTATTATATTTAGCCATGGCACCATAGATGAAGTTTCCTTGATGTACCCTTGTCCTTTGAAGAACTAGAGGAGGAATTTGTTAAAATGGATACTACTTATAAAGGGTGGAACTTATCTTTCCATAGGGTTCATAAGGGCATTCTAACCGAAGAGGATGGTCCCCCATTCCACATGGACATTTTCAAACACTACTTACAATACACCTATATGTCATGCAAACAGGTTGGAGGTATAGAGGTCCTTGATGTAGCTAATATTGGGCCACTGGTGTTAGCAGCAAATGTACAGATGTATGAGCCAAGACCCTTTGATTATGCTACTTATGTTGTAGAAAAATTACATGAAGGTTTCTTGAACCTCAAAGATAATAGGGAGCCCACTTTCAAGTTTTACTCATTGTTAATGCATTTTATTTTATTTTATGGAAGATTTTGGGGTATGTGGCCAATGAATTTTAAATTGAACACAATGGACAAAGCAGGTAAAGAACAACCAGTACAGATGTGGACATTAGTTTGGGATTCATGATATGTGAAATCAAACTACATCAATTTTGAAGAGCTAATAGTAAAGCCATTATACTAGATGTATGGTGTCCCGTGTGAAGGATATATTTCCACTGAAGTTAAAAGATTTCTTAGACACGTTTTTGATGAAAGAGGTATTTTCAATCACAACTGGGGTGATTGGTTTGTTCACAAGGATTTTACTTGCTTCAAGATTTATGGTTCTAAAGGAGCCCCATATATGTGAGGCCCTACCCCGACCCATCCTAGCTTCTCAGTAATTTTCATGTTGGAACTATTATGGATGCTTTAGTTTTATGCATTATGGATATGAAACTATATATGATCCCACGAATTTGATAACATTGATATATTGATGCTCCATTTCTATGCTTTGTGGATATAGAATTTTATATGATCCTAGAATAGGGTAACATTGAGACGATGTATGTCATTATTTGATTTGTAGGACTTTATTATGATTCTAGAAATATGTTGCATATCTTATGAATGGATTAAATTATGAGGGATATGATGAATTCCTTATGTGAATTGCTTTGATATGTGGCAAATTGTATTGTATAATGTCAATTCTATGCAGAGTGATTGAATTGTATTCTTAATTATGTGTTTTATAATATATGAGGCTATTGAAAAGTACTAATGTTTAAATTGAGATGCGTAGGAAATAATCCATGTGACCATGGAAATATTATGGAGAATCAAGCCTAGGCCCATGTACATTCGTAAAACCAGGGGTTGTCTATTTGGAGAGACAACACCCCGTATGTATTGTATTTTATTCGTAAAAGTAAAATGTTTTCATGAGTGTAAATTGTATTTATTAAATTGTTTAAATCATTCAAGGGACAATTTCCATGTGTGTATTTGTGATGTGGAATTATTTTGTAGTGTCACTTGACACCTATGTTGTATGTTGTGTTGGCAATTGTCATGTCACCCTTTTTTGGAAAGATTCATTTTTGTTTAATTGTTATATTTCCTAATTATCCTTGAAGGTACCAATAAATCTAGGTTAGTGAGCCACGAGGAGGGTCAACTCAGAGTTGACCCGTAGGTTAACTTTAGGTGGACTTTCTAAGGGTTAAATCAACTCCTAGAGTCAGTTTTGGGGCATTTTTCTTATGCCTCATGGGGTGCCTATGGGTGAAAGCCAAATTTGGCCATGTGTCCTTCCCCTAGGGCTTGTTTAACCACCCAAAAAAGTGGTTTTCCCACGATGGACGAATTCCATCTATAGGAGTGCCATCCTTGGTTAGATAACTTTCTTGATAGGTGTAATTCCTCTTCCCCATTTCATTCCTCTTCTTGAGGTGCCTTGGTTAGGGAGTGTGTAAGACCTAGGGAAGACCAACCAATGGGAGTCCCTCACTCTATCCAAGTGGTTGGAAGGAGTGAGAGAAGCCTTCTTAGGCTAGAGATTGAATCTTAGTGAGCTAATCACCCACTCTCCATCTTTGGAGATTTTGGACAATTTTTTAAGGAAAACCAGTTGGAGAATAGGAAAATTTGGCTAAGTGTTGCAAAAAAGTCTTGTGGATTGGGCTGCTCTTCTCCAAGTTTTCTCTAGAATACCCTTGGTAGATTCAAGGTTGGTGTTTTTCTTGCTTGCTTATTTGAAATTTGTATGTAGGATGCAATGTATATGTTGTTTCCTTCCTTGCATTATATTTGTGAAAGCTTTATGTGATTTGTTTTCTATTTCTATTTATGCATTTTGTTGTGTTTGGGAGTATCCAAGACTATCTTACCCTTGGGAGGGCAAAATGATCTCAGAGGTGGAAGGAGTTTGACAGCCTTAGAGTGAGAGGCTCTCATCATGAGAGTGATCTCAAGGGTTTATGCATTCGGTGGTTATAAGGGGAGCAAATATGGCATGTTTGCCTTTGGGGGTCATAAGGGGAGCAGATATGGCATGTTTGCCTTTTGGGGTCATAAGGATATGGGGGTTAAGATGAGTTTTGTTGTGTTTTCTTGGATGCCATGAGTTTATTGTGAGTTACTCTCTAGCAGATCTCCTCTAGGGTACTTGGTCCACTTCCACCCTAGTAAAACATCACATTATGTGATGAAGTTTCAACTTGGGAAGGGAATGTGTTTGTTATGTTTTTTCCCCTTTGCGTGTTTGTGTTTGCTTGAGTGTAACCCGTCTAGGACTTGGTTCTCCAAGCTTGGGGGTGGCTTCTAGTAAGCCTAGGCTGGGAGGTGAGCATCCCATGGTCACATCATTATGTTTTATATGCAGGTTGCTTGGAAAGAGGAAAGAAAGCTAGGAGTAGCAGATTTTGATAAGTAGCAAATTTTACTTAGTTGCAGAAAGAAAGATAAAGATGTATTTATTGTAATTATTTTGAAAGATAGGAATGTGTTGTTTAGTTAAGTCCTCATCCATTGGGGATGAGAGAAAAATTGGGTATTTTTCCCCATTTGTAAAAAAAAATAAAAATAAATGACAACTTGAGTTCATACCATTCAAATGAGAAAAGCATTTTTATTAGATTTCTGTAATAAATTATGCTGCTGTAAATCTTATTTAATTTTGTCTTAAAATGGAATCTGTTGTTATTTATCTCTGCAATTTTTGTAAAGAAATGAAAGATGCAAAAAAGAAATGCAGTGTGTATTTATGTATTTTCTTGTAATATTTACATGTTGATTGTGTACTGTCATTTTATTTAAAAAAAAAAAAAGGAAAACAGAAAGCTTTTAGAACCATGTAAATCTACTTTTCCTATAAGATATCTAACTGAAGTTAAAAATGCCCTTACAGTCCTATTTTATTTGTGTCATTTTTTACTCCTGTTTATTCATAGCAGAAAATTAACCTCTAAACAAAAGAAATAAAAATAAGACCTATTTTTAGTCTTTAGCTTGCTATTACTATAATTGTCAAAAAAAAATATATATATTGCTATTTAAAAAAAAAAAGAAGAATTGCATGCTAATGAATAAATTCATTTCAAAAAAAAAAAAAGATTCCTAACTCTATGAGTTTGGATATGCATCCGGAGAAAATAAACAAATTAGGGGGCATCGGACCGAACCACTGTGTGTTAACACAGTGGATCGCTCACGGGCCGAGCCACTGTGTTTGCACACAGTGGACGACGTGGAAAGTGCTGCCACTATGTGTAAACACAGTGGATGGCCCGCAGTTGCCACTGTGCTTACACACAATGGATGACATCGGCCACCACTGTGGGTGCACACAGTGGACGACACTGCCCGCCACTGCGTGTAAACACAGTGGCGACTGGGGGGAGCCCGCACTATGCAATCCCAACCTTCCCTTTGGCCTCTGCCCTTCCTTTCGGCCTCCACCTTTCCATTCGGCCACCGCCATGCCCTAGTTCGGCCCTGCATAACACATATCACACACACACATACAAAAAAAAGATAAGCCCTAACCCAATTTTGGGTTAGGGTAAAGGAAATACATTAAGTTTAAGATTTTTAGCTGGGTAAAATATGCAACCCTAATCCAAATCCGGATTAGGGTTTGCATACAAATAAAACAAAAAAAAAAGCATTAGGGTTAACTTATAATATATATTAAAAAAAGAGGAATTATTAAGTTGATTTTAAATAGAATATGGGAGAAGAAAATTACTCAACCCTAGTTAGGGTTTGAGATTTAAATAAATTAAAATAAGAAGAGGGGGAAATACCTTCTAAATTTTGAAAATAATTCCCCCGCACATAATCTTGTCCATATGTGTTAATAATTTAAAACTCCTTATCCGATTTGGGAGAAGATAAATTTTAATATAGTTATTTTTATATAATTTAAATGGAGAATTAATGTTATATGGATACATTAATCGCATAGTTGATTTAATTTATTCAACTAGGGAAACTATATAGTTATTTGATATATTCGATTAAATATGGACATTAAGTTATATTTTAAATTAGGAAAAAATTATAATTAAAAATTATTAATTATTTTTACGAATTTTTAGCCTTTGAGGCCAATGTTGGCCAGATTAATTATATCGTCAAATTAGAAGGTTTAGGGGAAATTAAAACTAACTATAGCATAAAATTGGATTTATTTGACAAATGACATTGTGGAATTTGAACCCTTATCGGTTAGATTTAAATAATGAATTTGCGTGCATTCAATTAATTAATTTTAAATTTAAGATAGCATTATCATTGTTTGGTTGGGAATGATTTAAATGCATTTGAGATATATAATTATCCCTCGATTTTAATTAGCGGCAACTTAATTAAGATAATTAAATTAACTAACTAAATTGTGACCACCCTCTTGGGATTAATTAATCTCCATTAATTAATGTCGCTTATTTGAGTTGGTTAACTAAACCAACCTTAGAAAAACAATTATATTTACATCCTAGTTAAGACAAGACTTATTTGATTCCACTTTAAATGTAGATTATTTTGAGAGTTTAAATGTTTCAAAAAAAAAAAAAAATTGTTCCGTTTTTAGCCCAAAAGTTTTGGCACGACATTTTTGTATCAGAGTGAGGTTTCCAACACTAGGAACCTTTCTCCATTATGTTTCACTTTAATTATTTAGTTTATTAAATTTTTCCCCGAAAATTGTTTATTTATTTTATTTTATTTGATTTTTTCATAAGGATGCATCCGACTATGCAACAAGCTCGCAAGCGTGGAAGGGGTCCTAAACATGCATGTATGGCACGTGAAGATGTTGATAGGGAGGAACCGGTTCTAGAAGGGAACCTAGAGGCCCCTCCCAAACCACTGGTTGACCTAAACTGAGACATCTTATTAACACTTCAGAACCTGATTGGGATAGTGCAGGATAGGCTCCCAATAGTAGACCATCATGCAGAAAACCAGAACTCAGGGAGCCTTAGATCAGCAGATAGGGAACAGAGTAGGAGTCCACCTCCTAATTCCTTAGAGGGTCAGGCTAAGCATGAGCCTAAGTCCATTCATCTACCTGGACCACCTCCAATAGCCGCACCTGTTTATATTGAGAGGACACATCGAGAACTAGGGGATCTGATCTGAGAGGTTTTGTGCCTCTAGCCACCATCTTTTGGGGGATCTACCAACGGGGTAGAAGTTGAGGCTTGGCTTTTAAGCCTAGATTGGTGCTTCGGATTGCGTTCTTATGAAAGCAATATGAAGGCATGAGTTGCAGTCCACCTTTTGAGATCGACGACCTCCACATGGTGGAAACATGAGGAATTCAAGTGTGGTCTAACTATAGACACCCTCACATGGGAAATCTTCACAGAGGAGTTCAGGGAGAGATACCTGTCAGAGAACTTCAGGCAGTGTAGGATAGATGAGTTCCATGACCTCCAGCCGAAAGGTCTCTCAGTGACCTAGTACGAGAGCAAGTTTATTGAGATCCTATCTTATGTAGACTACCTAAAGGATGAGAAGCTTCTCGTCAACTGATTTATCAAGGGACTTAATGTCGGGAGCAGGACCGGTGAGGATGGCCACTCTAGGGAGCCTTCGGGTTGCCATGGAGAAGGCCTTGATAGCCAAGGAGATTCAGGTCAGGCTACAGGACACAAGGGATCAGTTTCAAAACTGAAACCCAGCACCCCAGTCTTTCAGGTTTCAGAAACCCCACTGGAAAGGCAACCACAGAAATGCATCAGGGTCCTATAAACCCCCTCCTCCATAGTAGTCACAATAGAGTCAGAGGCATATGCCCCCTCAGGGATAGCAGGGCTTTAAGCCCAAGCAGTTGTAGTCATAGGGTCCTAGACGCAACTAGAGGGCACAAGTTACATACACACCTTTGGCACGGACTTAGCAATCCTCTAGGGGTGGGTACAATGGTTCGAGTAGGATAGGTGGGTAGCCTTACTCTAGGCCTCAGGGCACATAGTTTCAGGCACGTGGTGCTTGTTTCACATATGGAGCCATGGGGCACATGGCGAGAGAGTGTCTGTAGGGTCAGATGGTAGATAATTAGAGGATGGAAGCATCAGAGCATACAAATGGAGATATGGGCAAGTCCCATAGGGTCTTCACAGTGGTTGACAACCGTCAGGCAGAGCATCAGGCCACAGTCATTGAAGCTGCAGGTATGATCAGAGGTATTGATATTTCTATATTATTTGACTCAGGAGAGACTGACTTCTTTATATCTCCATTGGTTGTGGAGCGTTGTGGGCTAGTGGCAGTTAGGCAAGGTGTCAGTTGGGAAGTGGAGTTAGCATCAGGGGCTAGAGTGTCAGTGGATTCAGAGGTTAGGGGATGTCCGCTCAAGATTGGTAATACCACCACCTTAGTAGACCTTAGAGTTATGCCACTCTAATCTTATGGCATCGTACTTGGCATGGATTGGCTTTACGCCCATAGAGCCAAGATGGATTGTCCCCTGAAAAAGATCGAGTGCGAGGATGATCATGGTGCTCCCATAGTAATTGCTGGGATTCAGAGGCCTGTGTCTCTTTGTATGATTTTCGCTATCCAACTTAAGCAGAGCATGTGAAAGGGATTCCGGTTGTTTGCTATCACCATCAGTGATAGAGAGGAAGAAAATGAGAAGGAGCCTTCCATAGATGATCATCCCATCCTTGGGGCATTTGCAGATGTGTTTCCACCCGAGCTTCCTAGTATGCCACCTAGCAGAGAGATTGACTTCCACATAGATCTGGTACTAGGAGCCGATCTAGTTTCAAGAGCACCTTATAGGATGACTACACATGAGCTTAATGAGCTCAAGATGCAGCTAGAGGAACTCTTAGAGAAGGGTCACATTCTTCCTAGCGTCTCTCCTTAGAGCACACCAGTCATCTTCATGAAGAAGAAGGATGTGTCCCTTTAGTTATGCATGGATTACAGGCAACTGAACAAAGTAACCATCAAGAATTGTTATCCCTTGCCCAGGATCGATGACTTGTTTGATTAGCTTCAGGGTGCTAAAGTGTTCTCCAAAATAGATCTAAAGTTAGGGTATCATTAGTTGAGGATTGTGGAGACTGATATCCATAAGACCGTGTTTTGTACCAGATATGGCCACTATGAGTTCACTATGGTCCCATTCAGTCTTATGAATGCTCTAGCTGTATTCATGAGTCTCATGAATGGGGTATTCCGTACTTTCCTCGATCGATTTGTGATTGTGTTCCTCAATGACATATTGATATATTCTTAGAATGAGGAGGAGCATGAGGAGCATTTGAGGCAAGTTTTGCAGTATTTAAGGGACAACCAGTTGTTCAACAGTTTGTTGAAGTGTGCTTTCTTTAGATCAGAGGTCAAGTACCTTGGGCATGTTATATCCGGTGATGGGATCTTAGTTGACCCATCAAAGATCAGAGCTATTATGGATTGGCCAGTGCCAACCAGTGTGACAGAGGTCAAGAGCTTCATGGGTTTAGCGAGATACTATAGATGCTTTGTTGAGGGATTTTCCAGAGTTGCACACCCCATCACATCCCTCCAGTGAAAGGGAAAGAAATTCTAGTGGATAGAGAAGTGTGAGAAGGCTTTTCAGGATCTAAAAAGGTCACTCACTAGTGCACCTATTCTTATTGTGCCAGACCCCATGGCTGATTTCATGGTATGCACAGATGCTTCCTTGGATGGATTAGGAGTAGTCCTTATGCAGGAGGGTAGAGTTATAGCGTATGAGTCTAGAAAAATTAAGACTCATGAGCTTAACTACCCTACGCATGACCTAGAGCTTGCAATAGTAGTACATGCACTTGTGAGGTGGAGACACTTCCTATTGGGTCATCACTTTGAGCTTCATTCAGACCATCAGAGTTTGTAGTACATATTCACCCAGCCTAATCTTAATGCCCATCAAAGGAGATGGATGGAGTTCCTTTGCGAGTATGATTTTGATATCCACTACATCAAGGGGAAGGAGAACGTAGTTGCAGATGCCTTGAGTAGGAGATGGCATGAGGTATACACCATATCTACGAGCATAGATTTGAGAGACCATATATTGCAAAAGTTGCCAGAGGATGGATGGTATCTAGAGGTTTGTCAGAGGATCTGATCTCAGGAGACCTTGGAGGAGAAGTATGTGGATTACTCTTTAGAGTTTGATGGACTATTATGCCATAGAAGGAGCATCTATGTACCTTCTATTGGGGGATTGCGAGAGTTCATTGTCATAGAGGCTCATAGAGCTCCTTATGTAGCGCATCTTGAGGTTAAGAAGATGAATGCAAACTTGAGGCAGTTATATCATTGGCCAGGTATGTGGCAGCTTATCACTGAGTTAGTAGCCCGATGCCTTGAGTGTCAGAGAGTCAAGGTAGAGCACCGCCATCTAGGTGGGTTTCTCTAGTCTCATGCTATACCAGAGTGGAAGTGGGATACTATATCCATGGATTTCATCATTGGTCTTCCCATGTCATCTCGTCCCCATGATGCTATCTTGGTGATAGTTGACAAGCTGACCAAAGTGGCCCACTTCTCACCAGTTCAGACTACCTTCACATCACTAGTAGTGGCACAGGTGTTCTTGCAAGACATTGTCAGGCTTCATGGTGTTCCATGCAAGATTATTTCTGATAGGGATTCCCTCTTCACTTCTTCCTTTTGGAGGGCATTATAGGCAGCAATGGGCACCAAGCTCAATTTCAGCACAGCCTATCATCCGGAAATGGATGGACAGACGGAGTGGGTTAACCAGGTGTTAGAGGATATGCTCCACATGTATGTCATGGATCATCAAACTAGATGGAAGGAGTACCTTCATTTATTAGAGTTTTCCTATAATAATGGGCATCACACTTATTTGGGGATGCCACCTTTTCAGGCTTTGTATGGTAGACCTTGCAAGACACCTTTGAGTTGGGACCATATTGAGGATAGAGTGGCCATAGGTCCTAAGATGGTTCGTGATATGGAGCAGTAGGTAATTTTGATTAGACAACACCTTAGAGAGGCATACGATAAGCAGAAGAAATATGCAAATGCCAAGAGGATAGACCAGAGTTACATGGTTGGGGATAATGTTTTTCTAAGAGTGTGGCCGCATAAGATTCCAATCCTTTATGGAAAGGGTTTTAAGCTCAAACCTCACTTTGTTGGACCTTCTGAGATCCTTGAGAGGATAAGACCAGATTCTTATCGCCTAGCTTTGCCACCTAGCCTATCACACATCCATGATGTGTTTCATGTTTCAGTTTTGAGGAAGTATATCTATGATGAGTCTCATATTTTAGATTGGGATGCCTTGCAGGTGGAGTCGGACGGGCAGCTAACTTTGGAGGCTATTCCTATTTTGGCTCGTCGGACATTGGCCCTTCGAGGTCGAGAGCTGGACCAAGTTAGGGTCCAGTGGGATTGCTATGATGAGGTTACAACTTCAGGGGAGGATGTAGCATGTATGAGATCTCAGTACCCTCATCTTTTTGATGAACTCCAGGAGGAAGTTCATGCCTAGAGGGGGAGGGTGTGAGGCCCTACCCGACCCATCCTAGCTTCTTAGTAATTTTCATGTTGGAACTATTATGGATGCTTTAGTTTTATGCATTATGGATATGGAACTATATATGGTCCCACGAATTTGATAACATTGATATATTGATGCTTCATTTCTATGCTTTATGGATATAGAATTCTATATGATCCTAGAATAGGGTAACATTGAGATGATGTATGTCATTATTTGATTTGTAGGACTTTATTATGATTCTAGAAATATGTTGCATATCTTATGAATGGATTAAATTATGAGGGTTATGATGAATTGCTTATGTGAATTGCTTTGATATGTGGCAAATTGTATTGTATAATGTCAATTCTATGCAGAGTGATTGAATTGTATTCTTAACTATGTGTTTTATATTACATAAGGCTATTGAAAAGTACTAATATTTAAATTGAGATGCGTAGGAAATTATCCATGTGACCATGGAAATATTATGGAGAATCAAGCCTAGGCCCATGTACGTTCGTAAAACCAGGGGTTGTCTATTTGGAGAGACAACACCCCGTATGTATTGTATTTTATTCATAAATGTAAAATGTTTTCATGAGTGTAAATTGTATTTATTAAATTGTTTAAATCATTCAAGGGACAATTTCCATGTGTGTATTTGTGATGTGGAATTCTTTTGTAGTGTCACTTGACACCTATGTTGTATGTTGTGTTGGCAATTGTCATGTCACCCTTTTTTGGAAAGATTCATTTTTGTTTAATTGTTATATTTCCTAATTATCCTTGAAGGTACCAAGAAATCTAGGTTAGTGAGCCACTAGGAGGGTCAACTCTGAGTTGACCCATAGGTTAACTTTAGGTGGAATTTCTAAGGGTTAAATAAACTCCTAGAGTTAGTTTTGGAGCATTTTTATTAGGCCTCATGGGGTACCTAGAGGTGAAGGCCAAATTTGGCCATGTGTCCTTCCCCTAGGGCTTGTTTAACCACCCAAAAAAGTGGTTTTCCCAAGATGGACGAATTCCATCTATAGGAGTGCCATCCTTGGTTAGATAACTTTCTTGATAGGTGTAATTCCTCTTCCCCATTTCATTCCTCTTCTTGAGGTGCCTTGGTTAGGGAGTGTGTAAGACCTAGGGAATACCAACCAATGGGAGTCCCTCACTCTATCCAAGAGGTTGGAGGGAGTGAGAGAAGCCTTCTTAGGCTAGAGATTGAAGCTTAGTGAGATAATCACCCACTCTACATCTTTGGAGATTTTGGACAATGTTTGAAGGAAAACCAGTTGGAGAATAGGAAAATTTGGCTAAGTGTTGCAGAAAAGTCTTGTGGATTGGGCTGCTCTTCTCCAAGCTTTCCCTAGAATACCCTTGGGAGATTCAAGGTTGGTGTTTTTCTTACTTGTTTATTTGAAATCTATATGTAGGATGCTTGAATGTATATGTTATTTCCTTCCTTACATTATATTTGTGAAAGCTTAATGTGATTCTTTTTCTATTTCTGTTTATGCATTTTGTTGTGTTTGGGAGTATCCAAGACTATCTTACCCTTGGGAGGGCAAAATGGTCTTGGGGGTGGAAGGAATTTGACAGCCTTAGAGTGAGAGGCTCTCATCATGAGAGTGATCTCAAGGGTTTGTCCATGTGACCCTTAAAATCTTATTTAATTATGTCTTAAAATGGAATCTGTTGTTATTTATCTCTGCAATTTTTGTAAAGAAATGAAAGATGTAGAAAAGAAATGCAGTGTGTATTTATGTATTTTCCTGCAATATTTACATGTTGATTGTGTACTGTCATTTTATTTATTTATTTTAAAGGGAAAACATAAAGCTTTTAGAACCATGAAAATCTACTTTTCCTATAAGATATCTAACTGAAGTTAAAAATGCCCTTACAGTCCTATTTTATTTGTGTCATTTTTTACTTCTATTTATTCATAGCAGAAAATTAACCTATAAACAAAAGAAATAAAAATAAGACCCATTTTTAGTCTTTAGCTTGCTGTTAGTATAAGTGTCAAAAAAATTAAATAAAGATTCCTAACCCTATGAGTTTGGATATGCATCCATATATATATATATATATATACACACATGTATATATACACGTATGTATATATACATATATACTTTAAAAAAAAAGAGGAGAAAATAAACAAATTAGGGGGCATCGGGCCGAACCACTGTGTGTTAACATAGTGGACGATGCGAAAGGTGTCACAACTATGTTTAAACATAGTGGACGGCCCGTGTCTGCTATTGTGCTTACACACAGTGGATGACACTGGCCACCACTGTGTGTACACACAGTGGACGGCACCGACCGCCACTGTGGGTGCACATAGTGGACGACACCTCCTGCCACTGCCTGTAAACATAGTGGCGACCAGGGGGGAGCCCGCACTATGCAATCCCAACCTTCCCTTCGGCCTCTGCCCTTCCTTTCGGCCTCTGCCTTTCCATTTGGCTGCCGCCATGCCCTAGTTCGGCCCTGCATAACACACGTCACACACACACATACAAAATAAAGATAAACCCTAACCCAGTTTCAGTTTAGGGTAAGGGAAATACATTAAGTTTAAGATGTTTAGTTGGGTAAAATATGCAACCCTAATCCAAATCCGGATTAGGGTTTGCATAAAAATAAAAGACAAAAAAAAAGCATTAGGGTTAACTTATAATATAAAAAAAAAAAGATGGGAATTATTAAGTTGATTTTAAATAGAATATGGGAGAAGAAAATTACTCAACCCTAGTTAGGGTTTGAGATTTAAATAATTAAAATAAGAAGAGGGGGAAATACCTTCCAAATTTTGAAAATAATTCCCCCCCACATAATCTTGGCCATATGTGTTAATAATCTAAAACTCCTTTTTTCCGATTTGGGAGAAGATAAATTTTAATATAGTTATTTTTATATAATTTAAATGGAGAATTAATGTTATATGGATACATTAATTGCATAGTTGATTTAATTTATTCAACTAGGGAAACTATATAGTTATTTGATATATTCGATTAAATATGGACATCAAGTTATATTTTAAATTAGGAAAAATTTATAATTGAAAATTAATAATTATTTTTTACGATTTTTAGCCTTTGAGGCCAATGTTGGCCAGATTAATTATATCATCAAATTAGAAGGTTTAGGGGAAATTAAAACTGACTATATCATAAAATTGGACTTATTTGACAAATGACATTGTGGAATTTGAACCCTTATCTGTTAGATTTAAATAATGAATTTGCGTGCATTCAATTAATTAATTTTAAATTTAAGATAGCATTATCATTGTTTGGTCAGGAATGATTTAAATGCATTTGAGATATCTAATTATCCCTTGATTTTAATTAGCGGCAACTTAATTAAGATAATTAAATTAACTAACTAAATTGTGACCACCCTCTTGGGATTAATTAATCTCCATTAATTAATGTCGCTTATTTGAGTTGGTTAACTAGACCAACCTTAGAAAAACAATTCTATTTACATCCTAGTGAAGACAAGACTTATTTGATTCCACTTTAAATGTAGATTATTTTGAGAGTTTAAGTGTTTCAAAAAAAAAAAATGTTCTGTTTTTAGCCCAAAAGTTTGGGCACGACAATATATGTTGCCAAAACTTGTACCAGACATAATTGCTTATCTAGAAATTGTGAGACAATTAAGTGTTTCAAATGACAAAATTTTTGGAGGTATGCATAAGAAGACATTCCTATGTGGGACTCTTAGTTTTGGGGATTTTACCTATGTATCAACAAAGGCTTATGAAGCCATTGATAGGAAACTGATTGAAGAATACAATTTGTTCAAATATGCTGCTAGGGTCAATTATGACCCTAAAGGATATATTCACAATTGCAAGAAAAGTCAAAATATAGGAGATTATATTCATGTTTACTTGGAAGCAGAGGATATGTTTAGAAACAGGGAGGAGGAAGAGGCCTAGACGATCATTGATGAATTAAACAAGAAATTGGAAGAAAAGAAAAAGAGATTGCAAGAAATGGAAACTGAAGAAGAAGAGAGTGAAGGCGAGTTCGAATAAGTTGAGGTGGTATCTAGGCATCAAGCACCAAATACAACAGAAGAGCCAGACTTGCAAGAGAAAATTGTTGCCAGGCTGAACATCCATAATGATGCAAGATACGATGAGTATTCTGCCTTTGTGTCTGATGATGTTTTTATTAAGTCAAAATAATTTAAATCTTTTTTATATAATTTCAAAGGGAAAAAACTTAGAGACTCTATCCCAAATGTAACCCTTGAAAAAGAATCATAACTGTTGGGGAAACTAAAAGAAGAAATCAGTTTAAAATTGACCACTATAACCCCTCAAAGGGGAAGACAACTTCTTAGTGAAGCAGGTATTATCATCTTCCCAGGATGGGACATGAGTACATCATTTATTTTTGATAGCATGTTACATTCTGAGAATAAGGATTTTAAATTGGATATTCAGGGGGTAAATGATGTGTATGTTGACTCTAGATTTCGCCAGAATGAAGAGGCTTTTCTTTTATGGGCTCTTTACCCTCCAAATAAGAGGCCAAAAATCATTGATGTGGATAAAGCTTTTGGTCACATGATGAAATTAAAAGTTGGTGAAGTAGATCCCATTGTTACTGCTAATATGGATATTGATATTTCAAAATTTGATAAAGCACAATTGGTCAAAGTGATCAAAGAAAGAGATCAGTACAAGGGATTATATGAAGAATTGCTAAAAAGAGGAGGACAACCTGTGCCACAAATCCATGATGGGCCTCAGTGGAAAAAGAAATGTGAGGAAGTGCAACTATAAAATAAAAAGTTGAAAAGGCAAATACAGAGTGCTAGGGATGACACAACCTCTGTTTTATTGACTAAGAGATTTGAAAAATTACAGGGTTTCCTTGAATATTTATGGGTTGTTTCTTAAAAGAATATGGATAATGCAATATCTCACAACCAAATTTATAATAGACTAGGAACTTTGTTGCATGATAAGACAATGGGCAATACAGATGCTGAAATCACTAAAGGAATACAAAAGTTGTTGAAAAAGCATGACGACTTTGACACAGAATTGTAAAATGAATTTAATGAATGTAAGGAAATAGTACAACATGGTTTTCCAGAAATTGAAGATCAGAATGGACAGATTAAGGATAAGGATAAATGGATTGTGGAGTGCCAAATTCTTCTTAGTGCTTCCCTTAACATTGCTCGGTCTGATGTACTTGACATGACATACACAATCAAACAGATGGAAAACTTCATCACTTTGGAGATTGTGGTCAGAGATATTATCTATGATGCAGATACCTATAAATCAGAGGGATATTTGAAGCACATTCAGAAGTGCGATCAAATGCTTGGAGACGAGCCATAGATATCAAAAGATGTTTAAAGATGTGACTTTGTATTTTATAGTTTTAGTTTGTTAGGGTAGTTTTTAGGTAGTTAGTTTCTAGTTAGTTTTTTGTTAATTTTAATTTAATGAAAGGGTATGCCCTTTCATTTTACAAACTGGATCCTCATACATATGTGAAGGATCTTTTAAGAGAGACAAATATCACAAGTTTATAGTTTTTTTTTATCAAGACAATCTCTATGCATTTTCTTATGAACTCGTTGTCTGAAAGTACCAAGTTGATGGAGGATATGCACTGAAATCAACTGGTTTAAGTATTTTATTTTCAAAATATAAAGATTCAAGTGTTTCTCATTCATTATGGTATCTATGTTTTTAATGGATTGATTAGTTCCTTGGATAAATCTATTTACATAGGTTGTTTCATTGTGCAATCTTATGTTGTTGTAATTAAGATTGATTTTCAGTTTGAAGGATTAGTTGGAAAACTTTGAATTGTCTTATTGGTCTTTCAAAGTAAAGTTAAATTCAATAAGACTAACTGGATGTCACATTAACACATTATTAAAACCGTCTCTAAGGTTAAACGTATGATTTTTCATTTGAAATGATGTGAAACCAGTAAGGAATCAAGGCACTGGTCTTTTATTGATTTTATATATTTGAATCAAGTATTTCCAAAGAAAGTTTCATTAAGGAATCATATTTCTAATTCATACAATCACTACTTTATAAACATTCATTTACAAGGAAGCAAGCAGATTGATTCTAGTATAGTAAATAGGGTTTACCTATTTTTTAATTTTTATACAATACTTTTAGCCTTTATCTAACATAATCGATAATTGGAAGACTTTTCAATAACTAGGGATGGAAAAAATTCATTTACAAGAAAGCAAGTAGATTGATTTTGGTATAGTAGATAGGGTTTACTTATTTTTTAATTTTTATACAATACTTTTAGCCTTTATCTAACTTAATCGATAATTGGAAGACTTTTCAATAACTAGGAATTGTAGCATTAGGAAAGTAAAGAAAAATAGATAAACAAGATCATATTGATAGGATGACAAGCTCAAATTTATGAGACACACACTCTGAAATGAACTTGTCTGCAACCAACTTTACATGATTCAAACACACAACCTGCAACTCCACGGGAATTTAACGACATGCAAAAATCTACAGGAATTTTTCCATCTCCAATAGTTTGATACCCTCTAAACTATAGAATCAATCCTTCGTCTTCACCTGCTAGACAATACAATTTGCAGAGACAGAGGCAGAGGAAGAGGCAGAGGAAAAAGAGGAAAAGGAAATGTCGAACCCAATTTGCAGAGGTAGAGGTAGAGGTAGAGGCAAAAGAAACAAAGGAATTGGCAGACGTAGAGGAAGTCAAGAGTTAATTCTTTTTAATAATGCCTCTGGTCATCAGAATTTTGACTAACATGGGGTTTGTCGGAAAATGCCATTGGCATCGTCGTCGACATTTTGACATTATCGGGTATTTAAAAAAAATCAAATTTGATCACAAAATGTCTTGTCCTTTGGAATTTGAGGCCAAAAGTATTAGTGTCTTTTTAAAACAATCTTAGAATACCAAATATTATCCTAAGCACTAAATAGTCAAACTGGTAGGAAAAATGTTGATACCAAAAGAGAAAAACACACAAATGTAACCCACAACACTAGATGTATGAGGAAAACCCAATATGGGAAAAACCTCAGTGAGAAATGTTTCTAGAGACTAGTGCTCCAATCCAACCTCACAAGTGAAACACTAAATTACAAAAATTTATGGCACCAACCCAAGGAGCACCAATCCCTATTGATTTAGGGCACCAAACCAAGGAGAACCAACCCCTACACCAAGCTCCAACTTGGTGATGTATATTGAAATACAATTTTGATACAATTATAGCATCTGGTTGCAAATGAGTTCTGCAACACTTGATCAAATATATTTCCATTGGTTAATAGCCTTCTCTTCTTCACTGAATCTCACACTATCGGTTATGAGATTACTCACTCTGATTCTTGGCTACTCTTCTTTCTCTCTCAACCTCACAACACACTATGTCACACTTGGATGCCTTCTTGATCAATCACAACTCACCACTTAGATGAATTGTTAGACCTTCAACACTTCACCGGTACTCTCCCTCTATTGGTTAAATCCTCTTACCGGTCTACCTGCTAACTCACTTTGCAAATTTCTTAGAATAAATTCTAAGGAAGATGATCCTTCTCTTTGCTCAAGCTCTCTTCACTCTCCTTCTTCACATCAAGCATCATCTATTTTTGTCTCGAGCTCACATATTTATAATCTTGGATTTCCACCAAAAATAGCATTCAAACAATACCATGTTAGTTTTTTCCTTCTCCAATTCGATCCAAATTCGATTTGATTCGATCTTCTTTTTTAGGGATATGATCTTCATGACATCAATCAACACCATCAAAGCTTTGCATTCTAATGTGCATTTTCTAAATCTGGAGGTTTGCACCATGATTTTCTGCTTTTCTCTGTCATACACCATTAATGGCTTTATTGTTTCCTTTAGCAAATGGGTATGAAGATTAGATTTTCTTACAGGATCAATTTAGTCATTTGCCAGCCTGTCTTCCTCGAGCCACAATCCTTTGGCATCCTTCGTGACTTGCGGGTTCTTCATAAAAGTTGACCTGCTTGCTGACTTGTTACATCGATGCACAATCCACCAACCTGTGCAATATCACCACCTAGAATCAAGTTGTCATGCATGTCGACATTTACCTCTGCTTGGATTTCTATGTCAATTTGACATTCTTTGTTGACTAAGGTTGACTACCGGCTTAGTTCACCTTATTGGTATAGCCAACACTCATCCTCTTTACTAACAACACATCCTCTTCATCACAAACAAACAACCAACCTTCATCCCAGTTTGTGCCTTACTGGTAAGCCTAATTTACTGGTAGATGACACAATTCATGTGTATCGATAGCCTACCTTCTATCCACTCACTCGTATGTGTATTTCCATCATATGACTTGCTCTTCTTATACCGGTCACCACTTCTTACTTACCAGTGACCTTGCCAAACCATTTGACATCAATGACAACTTAATGCCAATAATGCCAATAGGTGACTCATCCTAAACTGACACAGTCAATTGAGGTGGATGCTGTCAGAGTTGACACATGGTCTCTAGGTGGAAAATGTGCAATTCTAGATGAAGGGTACATCAGTGAAGTAGTTGTCGACTAAGTCCGTGTTTAATGCAGTCGGTAAAATTCACAGGTTGATAGCAGAAGTTTGCGGCTCGATGTAGACTGAAAGACACAGACTTGTGATGTAATGATTGATGAAGGATGTCCAATATGCAGATCTGATTTGGAGTAGGATACAAAGAGATCATTTATTGTGATTGATAGATGCAGGGTCAGTGATAAGTTTGTAGGTTTCTAAGTATAGGAAACTTGTACTAAAAGGAAGAGAAATGGCAGAGTTGAGTGATCTGTTGCTAGTGGTCAAACTAGGAACAAGATCTGATTGGATTCGGTATGCATTGTGGTCGATGAAGAAACCTTAGCACTCTAAGTTTGAATGCCCATCTTGGCGGGAATGCTCAAATATAAATATGCTAACCAAAGACCTTAGTTGATTGATGTTGCCAGATGCAGGAAAATACTATGAACAAAGAGATGATCTGACTGAGAAGAGTGAAGCGACTGAGCATCTAAAGGTGAACCGGTAAGTAGGGTTTAACCAGTAAGAGGGTTCAACAGAGGGTTTAACTAATGAGGTCAAAGTAACCAATAAGATGCTAAAGATTGTAGTAGTCAAGTGAACTGATAGTGTTAGATCTGGTAAGGAGGCAACAAAATGTGAAGCAGTGTAGAGTGAGAATCAGTGGAGGTCGGAAAAGGCAGAGGCTGAGGGGAAGAAATGTCAGAGAGAGTGAGCAGAGTAACGATAGTGACTAGAAGCAGTGAGTCAGAGAAAAGTGAACCGATAGAAAAGAGGCAGAGGGACATAAAGAGTGAACAAAACCAACAAAGCGAACAAAACTGACAGAGTGAATAGAACTGATAGTGATGAGAAGCAGAGAATCAAAGAGGAGTTGAATAGATAGGGTGAGGTGTATATAAAGGTTACATAACTCATTTGTATCTAGGTTATTACTATTGTGTTGATAGAATTCATTGTAATCATTGATTTTGTGCTCATTGCAGGGGTTGGTGCCCTAAATCATCAGGGGTTGGTGCTCTAAATTAGCAGGGGTTGGTGCTCCTTGGGTTGGTGCCCTAAATCAATAGGGGTTGGTGCCCTTAAATCATTAGGGGTTGGTACCCTAAACATTGTAACTATTGTTTATTGTGAGGCTGGATTGGAGCAGTAGACTCTAACAAAATTTATCACCGAGGCTTTCCCACATTGGATTTTCCTTGTATATCCAATGTTATGTGATGTGTGTTTGTGTGCTTGCATCTTGATCTTTTCCCTTGTCTCACCGGTATATTCACTTAGTGTTTTCACTGCTCACATGTACACATAGTAAGGTTTAAAAGGTTAAAAATATTGATAACCACTAATTCACCCCCCTCTCAGTGGCATCCTATGTTCTACAAATGGTATTAGAGCCTAGGTTCCCAGTTAGATAAGCTTTATCCAGCTTGGGTAGATTCTCGTTTGAGAACAAAATGGTTAAATTTAAGTCAATCCCTACACCATTATTTGATGGATCAAACTATTCTATTTGGAGTTGTATAATGGAAGTCTACCTGTCCTGATTAGGCTATGATGTTTGGATGTCGGTTGTGAATGGATAGTCTATCCCTGCATGTCCTCCTACCGATCTCAAAGTAGAAAGAAAATATAAGTGCAACATTGAAGAAATGAAGGCCATACTTAGTGGGATTTCTAATGACGTTTCCTCAAAGGTGGATAAGTGCAAGTCAAAAAAGAGCTTGTGGGATAGGTTAAAGAAGCTATATGGAAATGAACCTAGCACTATAGAACTGGTTTGTGGAAGCAAGAAGATCAATGAAACAAACACATGTGCAGATGATAAAGGTAGATCAATAAACTATTGCAGCAATGATGAGGAGTAAACTCATCTCTTCATGGCTCAAGAGACAAAAAGTGAGATTCACACACCAAAAGGTGATAACTCAGATCAATCCTACCGGCAAGATGTGTTTGGCAGTGATGGGGAAGATGAAAAGGAAGTTAAAACTGAAGTTGATCTTGAAGGAGATCTTTTAAGTGCACTCGAGGAACTTAGTAGAGTAAGAAAAGAATATAATATGTTCAAGAATGTTGCCATTGTGGAACAAGACCGGTTGTTCAAAAGTCTTCAAGAGTCAGAGTCAACCATTGCCAATCTGAAAGAATAAATGGATGATGCTAAAAGGATGAATGTAGAATCAAAATTAGATTTGAACACCAAGAAATGCAGGTGTAAATATTTAGCATCAGAGCTAGAGGCCAAGGACAAAGAATGTCAAAAGTAAAAAGATGAAATGGAGAATCTCAGACAAGACCTTGAGAAGTGCCAAGATGAGCTCAAGGTGAGGATCTGGTATGATAGCAACTCTGAAGCTTAGGATAAAATGTTGAGCAAACAAAAACACTCAAAGGATACCAGAGGAATTGGAAGTGATGTCGATAAATTCTCTAAACGCAAGGATACCTCTAACAAAGATATCCAATTTTTCTCCTCAAATGTAAATAAAATAGACAAACCTTCACAGTCATAAATGCTCTAAGGAAGAAGGTTGACCTAATTACAACTGGTGAAGACATGAAGATGAAGACTACTGCTGCAAGAAGAAATAGTGCAGATCCAAAAGGGAAAGGGAAGCTGAGAGAAGATGACTTCATCAAAAATAAGAACATAAGAAGAGAGCTTGGAAGACCTCCTACTGGTAGAAGACAAAGAAATGCTACTGCCCACAAGACAAAGCAAGTGTGGAAAAAGAAAGGATCAGATGAAAGGTTTGTGGAAACTGGATAGCTCAAGAACAATCCCTAGAGAAGTAGAAATGGAGAAGCTAAATCTGCAAGATCACCTCATGTTTTGAAAAAAAAATTGTAAGTTATAAGCCCTCTTTGTCCAGTTACTATTTTTCATGTAAAGATTATGGTCATAGGGTAGATGATTGTAAAAAGAGGTCTAGAAACAAACAAAGTGTTTTTCCTAGGAATAGCAATTTAGTTTGTCAAAGATGTAATACTTATGGGAATAAGATTTCAGAATGTAAAAATATGCATAAGCCCTCTCCTAGTTATGTATACAAAAATTCCACATCTATTCCAAGAAATGTAAATGCCATATGTTATCAATGTAATGAATTTGGCCATAGAAGCCATGAATGTAGGAAGAAGAAATTTCAGTCATATGGCAGTCGGTATAACAGTTATGCTCAATCTATAAGGAGTTATAGAGCATATGAGAATCAAATACTTGCATGGAACAAGAAGAGAAGTGTTCCTACAAGATCAAGAAATCTACTAGTTTCGGTAGTTGGCTACAATAGCATGATAAGGAGAAGAAGATCAAACCGGTTTGATAGAAGGTCCTCCAATCATTTGTTTGGCATGAACATAGTCTACTACTATAGCAATGTTTTTTGAGCAATGAACAATTAACAAAAGGAAGTCAACATTTCTCCCAAGATTGCAAATGAAAAGGAGGGATATCAAGAAGGTATGGAGAAAGAAGCAAGAGAATACAACCATAGGTAGGCACTGTGCATTCAATGCACAAGTGATATCTCCTAAGGTTGAAAGGAGATGCAGGACTTTAGTGGGAGCTACATAATGATCACATCATTCACCCCCATAGTTGAAATGGACAAATGGAAGGACAAGCTATTGCTGGTATAAGGGAGAAGATGAAATGACAGTGTGTGTGTGTGTAGTTAGTGCCTTGGCTACACATCTACATATGTGAGATGGATTGTTGTTGCAAGTGTCATTGGATGGTTTGAACTGCAAATTGACATCAAAGACATTTGACTCAGCAAGATGGAGTTTAGAGGAAGGTGTTCTGGTAAAGACGTTGGTCCAATGTAGTAAATCGGCATGAATCTTATGTCACCAATATGGTTATAAAATGGAATTGTAGTTTATATGTCAATTTGTTCTGGGATCATTGTAGTGAGTCATGTGGCTTGGATTGAGAAAATTATGTCACAGTTGATATTAGAGAAGTCCTAAATGGTAATGTGTTGGTCTGGTAGCTGACCTTATATGCATGCATCATTTTGATTTAACCGGTTTGATAGTTGACATGATGGTGGTGTGGTTTGGCATTATCGTCATATAAGATCATGTTGCAAACTGTGATGGATATCATGGAAGTGGAAGACCATCAGTATATCACATATGCTCAGCTCTCCTGGCACAAGGTATAGATTAGAGCCCTGATTTAGGACCTGACAGGAAAAGAAGACTTGAGATCTATGGTTCAGGGGGAGTTCATAACTTTACATCCCTTGGTTTTTGAACCATATGTTGGCCAAAGAGGGAGAGTTACCTGCATAGGGAGAGAATATATAGTTGGTAAAATATTGGTACATGCAATTGGTATCAGGTTGGTGTCTGAGCCCTCTATCTTAAGTGTTGTTGGATGTGAGGATGCAAATTGTATAATGGTCAAAGGGACTGGTAGAAATTTTTTTCAGTTCCCTTTGCCATTGTTGTCAAAGGGGGAGAAGAAACTAGTAGTATACCATATACTACATTTGTTGACATCAATGTCAAAGTGGGAGATTATTGGCATTGTGTTTTTATGGATGTCAACCAGGATTGTTGTCATTTATGTCAACTGGTATAGCATGTCATCGGTAAGTATGGAATGTTGACTAGTGAGAAAGTATTAGATATTGGTATGGAATGTCAAGAAGTGAGTAATGAATGTCAATTAGTGAGTGATTTGTTGACAGTGTGTTGTTGCCAACCGGTAAGCATCTGACCGGTAAGAAAGCATGGTTGAATTAATAAACAATGTGTAGGAAATGGGTATGTAGTTTTATGTCATACAGTAGGAATCCCACTAGATGAAGATGTTGCCACATGATGAAGAGAAGAATGAAAAAATGTGTGTTTCCTCAAGTTAGCAAGGAAGACATATGGGAAGCCTACTCGGTTATATGTTTGGTTGAAGTTGTGTCTGCTCAAACAGGGAAGTCATATTGGTGGCAATATCATAACCCTCTAGGATAAGACAGTCAAATAAATTAAAGGTAGGTGGTTGAAGGCTTACACCAGATGACCCAAGTGAAACATAAAGATGCCTCAAGTGTCTGAAAAGAGAGATATGTACTAGATCAACAAGAGAGGCATGATGAGCTACCGGGACAAAAAAGGAAGGATAAGAAGTGATGAGTTTGCCACTTTGGAAAACCTGTTGAGTTGAGATTCGAGCTAATGAAGGAGAAGGAAAAGTTTAGCACTTGCATAAATGGATCTACTCTGAGATGATGATGTCAACCGGAATACAGATGTAGATTAGTGCATAATAGTTAGATATTGATGGCATGGAGTCATCAAGGAGGTTTCTGGTATGTAGGTAGATGTGTTGTCAACCGGTAAATAGGAAGATAGTTGTGTTCAAACAACTAGTACAAATGATTGGATAGGATCTAGATGTCATAACATTGGCATGTGTCTATGATTGAAACCGCATCAAGATTAGTGAACTAGAGAGCACACTAATAATTGACTAATATATGCTCTGTGAAAATGAATGAATACCGGTCCAGTATGTAGGTAGGTAAGGCAACTGGTAAGATAACAAAGAAACAAAGTGAAGTGATGAACTCTGAACTAGGACCATTCTAGGTCATTATGACCTAACTGACAAAATGGTGAAGTGCATGGCATTAAGGTTAACTGGTTAATGTAACCAATAAGGAAAGAAGACCCGTAGTATAAGGTAGATATCAGTAGAGTGTTTCTGGTCGGTGACTCATCCTAAAATAACACAGTCAATTGAGGTGGATGTCGATAGAGTTGACATGTGGTCTCCAGGTGGCAAATGTGCAATTGTAGATGAAGGGTATGTCGGTGAATTAGTTGCTGACTAAGTCTGTGTTTAATGCAGTCGGTGAAATTCACGGGTTGATAGTAGAGGTTTGCGGCTCAATGCAAAATGAAAGGCACACACTTGTGATGTAATTAATGATGAAGGACATCCAATATGTAGATGTGATTTGGAGAAGGAAACAATGAGATCATTTAATGTGATTGAAAAATTCAGGGTTAGTGATCAGTTTGTAGGTTGCTAAGTATAGAAAACATGTACTAGAAGGAAGACAAATGGCGGAGTTGAGTAATCTATTGCAGGCAGTCAATCCTAGGAACAAGATCTGTGTGGATGCGGTATGCCTCGTGGTCGATGAAGAAACCCTAGTGTGCCAAGTTTGAATGTCCATCTTGGTAGGAATGCTCAAATATAAATATGCCAAACAAAGACACTAGTTGATTGATGCTTCCAGATGTAGGAAAAGAGTGTGAATAGAGAGTTGATCTGACTGAGAATACTAAAGCGATTAAGCATCCGAAGGTGAACCAATAAGAAGGGTTTAACTGGTAAGAGGGTTCAATAGAGGGTTTAATTGGTGAGGTCAAAGTAACTGATAAGCTACTAAAGATTGTAGTAGTCAAGTGAGCCGATAGTGTTAGAACCGATAAGGATGCAACATAATGTGAAGCAGTACAGAGTGAGAATCAGGGGACGTCAGACAAGGCAGAGGTTGAGTGGAAGAAAAGTTAGAGAGAGTGTTTAGAGTACTGGTAGTGACCTGAAGCAGTAAGTCAGAGAAAAGTGAACTGACAGAGAAGAAGCAGAGGGACTGGAAGAGTGAACAAACCTGGCAGAGCAAACGAAACTAGTAGAGCGAATATAACCAACAGTGATGAGAAGTAGAGAATCATAGAGGAGTTGAACCGGTAGGGTGAAGTGTATATGAAGGTTATAGAACTTATTTGCAACCAGGTTATTACTATTGTGTTGATAACATTCATAATCACTGAGTTGGTGCTCAGTGCTGGGGTTGGTGCTCCTTGGGTTGGTGCCTTAAATCATCAGGGGTTGGAACTCATTGGGTTGGTTCCCTAAATCAGCAAGGGTTGGTGCTCCTTAGGTTGGTGCCCTAAATCAACAAGGGTTCTTGCTCCTTTGGTTTGGTGCCCATAAATCATTAAGGGTTGGTGCTCCTTGGGTTGGTGCCCTAAACATTGTAACTGTTGTTTATTGTGAGGTTGGATTGGAGCAGTAGACTCCAACAACATTTCTCACTGAGGTTTTTCCCACATTGGGTTTTCCTTGTATATCCAGTGTTATGTGATGTGTGTTTGTGTTCTTGCATTTTGAACTCTTCCCTTGTCTCACCAATATATTCACTTAGTGTTTGAACTCCTCATCGGTACACATAGTCAGGTTTAAAAGGTTGAAAATATTGAGAACCACTGATTCACCGCACCCTCTCAGTGTCATCTTGTGTTCTACACATCTTTCATCTAAACTCTGGTTAGAAGGCTTGCTTGATTGCTTAGATTGATGAAAGTTTGTTATGGCATAAGAGGATGTGTCATATAAACTTTGAATGTATAGTTCAAGATCAATTCAACACAAGTTGTCAGATATTTTCCCAAGATTGTTAAACCTCACAATTCGGTATGTAGAGAATGCCAAATGGGTAAGCAAGTTAGAAATTATTTTAGAAGCATACATGATAGATCTAATGAAATTCTTGATCTTATTCATACTGATCTATGTGGACCGGCAAGAACAAAAAGTTTTCAAGGTGATAGATATTTTATGTTGCTTATTGATGACTATTCTAGAATGTTGTGGATTACATTTTTGAATGAAAAATCTGAAGCTCTTGAGAAATTCAAAATTTTCAAAGCTATGGTTTAGACAGAATCAGGATTGAATATAAAATGCTTAAGGTTAGATCAAGGCAGTGAGTTTACATCCAGTGAGTTCAACAACTTTTGTGAGAAGCATGGAATCAGAAGACAATTTTCTGCACCTATAATCCCACATCATAATCGAATAGTGGAAAGGAAGAACATAACTATCTTAGATGCTGCAAGGAAAATGATGATGGAAGCCAAATTACCTAATATCTATTAGATAGAAGGTGTCAATACCGCTATATACTCTTTCAATAGATTACACATAAAATTTGATACCAGTAAGACACCTTATGAATTATGGTTTGGTCATACTCCTACTGTCAGATATTTCAAATTTTTTGCAAGTAAATGTTGTATTAGAAGAGATGATGCATTAGGAAAATTTGATCCTAGAAGTGATGAAGGAATATTTTTGGGTTATTCTACTAAGAGAAAAACATATAGATGTTATAACAAAATATTGATTAGGATAATGGAAATCATAAATGTCAAGGTGGATGAGCAGGATAATAATCAGATTAGATCTTATGACTATGGATCAGAAGATGAATTTGTCAGATCAGAACCGACAGTGAAAGAATCTATCCAGAGCATAGATCCAATTTCTCTAGTAACATTAGAGAATTCCATACTGACTGATGAGGAGCAAAAAGAATCAAAATGCTAAGAAATTAATAAAACACCCAGGTATGTGAAGCTAAATCATTATGAAGATCAAATCATTGGAGATAAAAGGAAAGGTGTGATGACTAGAATAAGGTTAGTTGTTGAAGAGGTATGTTTAATTTCTCAAATTGAACCGACATCTTTTATTGAAGCAAGTAATTATGAGAATCGGATGAAAGCATTGGAAGAGGAACTAGATCAAATAGAAGAGAATAAGACTTGGGAATTGGTTCCTAGACCTAAAGATAAAAATATTATTGGAACTAAATGGGTTTTTAGGAATAAATTAAATGAGGAAGGTCAACTTGTGAGAAATAAAGCTAGATTGGTCTGCACAGATTATTCATAGGAAGAAGAAGTTGATTATGATGAAACTTATGCTTTGGTTGTAAGATTTGAAGCGGTAAGACTATTTCTTGCCTATGTTGTACACAAGAACTACAAGGTATATTAGATGGATGTCAAATGTGCATTTCTAAATGGAGATCTTGAAGAGCAAGTCTACATTGAGTAGCTTGATGGATTTTCTTTATCAGAGGACAAAGACATGGTTTGCAAATTGAAGAAAGCTTTATATGAATTGAATCAAGCCCCTAGAGCATGGTATGCTTGGTTAGATAAATATCTTTCTAAGATCAGTTTTAGAAAAGGTAATGCTAATAGTAACTTATATTATAAGATTGAGAATGATGATATACTGATCATTGAAGTCTTTGTGGATGGCATCATTTTTGGTGGAGAAGAAAGTTTATGCATGCAATTTGCTAATGAAATGAAGAATGAATTTGAAATGTCTATGATTGGTGAGATGAAATGTTTCTTAGGTTTACAAATTACTTAGATTGATAAAGGTATTTTCATTTGTCACACTAAGTATGTGAAGGAATTGCTTAAGAAGTTTGGACTTGATAATTCTAAACCTGTCGGTACTCCTATGATAACTGGTTACAAATTATCAAAGGATGATGAATCTCCTAGAATTAATCCAAGCAGATACAAATAAATGATTCATGGATTGTTGTACTTAACTCAAACTAGATTAGATATAATGAATGATATTTGTATTCCCTCTAGATTTCAGTCAGTTCCTAGAGAAACTCATGATATTGCTGTCAAAAGGATATTCAAATATTTAGCAGGTACAACAAACTATGGGTTATGGTATCCAAAAGATGATAATTCTAGACTATGTGCATATACAAACTCTGATTGGGTAGGAGATATGGATGTTCAATAGAGCACTATAGGTAGTGCATTATTTCTTGGAAAGAAAATGGTATCATGGCTTAGCAAGAAACAATCATGCACTTCATTATCTACTACTGAAGTTGAATATGTAGTTTCTACAACTAATTGCACTCAAATTTTATGGATAAAATAGATGTTGAAAGATATAAGGGTAAGTTATGATGAGCCTATTGTTATTCACTATGATAATAATGTTTCTATTGATATGTCAAATAATTGGGTTTTTCATTTCAAATCAAAATACATTTCTATAAGGTATAATTTCTTGAAGAAAAAGGTTGAAGCAAAGGAAGTCAGATTGATTTATGTGCCTACTAAGGAACAAATTGCAGATATTCTAACAAAACCATTGCCTAAAGATACTTTTGAATATCTCAGAGATCAGTTAGGGATCACCACCCCTCCAAAAAAGACTTAGAGATGCAAGAATGCATCAATATAGTGAGCCTATCAGACATACTTTCTGACCCGAGCTGATGATATGCTACTGCTGCTCAAGGGGAGTAGTCAACCATTTGGTTCAGTTTTTCTTTTTGGTTTGGTATCCATCCTTTATCATTGATGTCAAAGGGGAGATGGTGTTCATGTGAAAAACAACTAATCTTTGGAGGAGATGGTATTCTTGTTAATCTAAGGGGGAGATATATTTGAGATCAGTCTTTGGGATATTGTTGGCATTCCTTGGCACTTGGATGTTTTTCACATTCAGTGTTACCATCAATGCCAAAGGGGGAGATTGTTGGAAATATGCTAGATTTGGTTAAATGTTGTCATTGATGTCAACACTGTATCACAGTTGGATATGATTAGATCCCTAGTTTTGGTTTTGGATGGTTATTCAGGATGGATATATTCTTATCATATTCTATTGGTTCATGATTTGGTGCTCTGAAAGCTATCATTTATGTTCCTAGTTGGTATTTCCTGGTACCGGTTAGCAATATTTGATGATATGATTTGATGTTTCTGGTCCATCTTATGGGAATGGTTTCTAACATGATGAAGGTGTTTCTTGATTATGTCCCAATTGTTTGGTGGCTTTGCATTGGCTGGTGTGTTGATATGGTGGTCCTATTTGGATTCGATTAGATATTCTGTGTTATTGGACTAAGGGTTTCTACTGGTTGGTGAAACGTGTTGGAGATTGGTCTTAGCGCGATTTCTGACAGATATAATTGTTTGGGAATTTGATTTATGTCCATGAAATCTAATATAAATCATAATATTGGTCTGATATTATCATGTGATGTAATTTTTTTAATTATGGGTTTATGGGTTTAGGGTTTAGCCAACCTTATCATAAGGTTTATGATCTATATTTATAGGTGACTTATTCATGTAACATGTCATGTATGGATATCGATGGTATGGTATTCATGATTATGTCTACATTATTAGAGGAAGGTTTATGTGCAAACAAGTGATATATCATTCAGCGGAAGGTTTTTGGTATTGCAAGGCATACATCTGTGCTTAACCGAAACTATATCAAGCATTAGGAGATGATACTTTCACAATTAATTCTTTTTGGATTGTAGTCTAATGCTTTTGTAAGTCAATGAGACTTCTCTTTTGTGATGAGCAGTGAGCTCTGGGTGGTTGGTCTGATTGCAAGTGCAATCCCCATTGTAATTATTTCACATACTGCTGCAGAAGTATTATTTGATTGTGGGTAGGGTTTCCCACCATGGTTTTTCCCTTTACCGGGTTTTCCACGTCAAAAATATTGGTGTTGTGTGTGTTGTGCTTTCATGTTTTATCTTTCATTGTGTTGGTTTCCTTGTGCTCCGATATAAAGGTTATAATCTGCAACAGTTCTGATTGCTGATAGAAAACTAATTCCCCCCCCTCTCAGTTTTCTCCTAGTATCAGATATGTCTAACAAACTCAAGTTGGACACCAACCTTAACCTTAGCCATAACCCTTATTGAACCTCACCCTAATTTAAGCCTAATCTTATCCCATCTCTAATTCTAATGCTAACACTAACTTTAACCCTAGTCCAACATTGAATCTAGCCCTAATTGAACCCTAATGCTAACCTTGTTTAAACCCTAGCCTAAAATTAAGCCCATTTTAACCCCAACCCTAATTTTATCTATAACCCTAATTAGACCCTAACTATAACCCTTATTCAACCCCAATTGTAATTGAAACATTTTCCCCTAATTGAATCCTAATTTAACATTAATCCAATTTTTAATTGAATCCTAACCTTAACCTTAACCCTAATCTAATATTAATTTTAATTCTATTAAAACTTTATTTATAATATAACCCTAATCCTAATCATAATTTAACCTTAGTCCTAACACTAACTCAAAGATTTCTTCTATAATCCTAATTGATACCTAATACTATTTAACCCTAGCCCTAACCTAACCTTAACCCTACCACTAACCCTAATTGTAATGGAAACCTTTATTCTAGTTTTAATCTTAGTTAACCTTGAACCTAAACCCTAGTTTAACCTTAATGCTAATTGTAACCTTGACCCCAAAGTGTATTCTATAACACTAACACTAACCCTAACCCTAACCTAAGGATATAAGAGATTAATTAAATTTCCTCTTGAAAGTTATTAAAAGGTAGCCATCAAACATAACATTTAAAATTGAATCAAAAATATGATTTTTCAAATATCTAAAATAAATATAATATCTTTGTGTATGTCCCAGTTAAATTAGATAGTATAATTTTTTTAAGTTCAAAAATTAGTTAATAATCTATTTTTAAAGCAATTTGTATTAATTGAATACTATAATGAATAATTACCTAATGTGTACTCAATGTTTTTTATTTTCTTTAAAAAAAAAGAGTAATTTCCTTTGTAGAAGTTATAAAAGATAGCCATTAAACATAAATTTTTAACTTAATTTTTTTTTTAAATATCTAAAATTAAAAATATTATCTCTATGCATCTTAGAATTAATTAGATAGTATAATTTTCAAGTTCAACAAAATTAGTTTTTTTAAGGTAATTTCTATTAATTGAATAGTATAATGAATAACTAACTAATGTGTACTTAATGAAAATTTATTTTGTTTTATAGAAAAAGTAATTCTCATTAAATTTTTAATCGTGCTTTGATGGTCTCATTAATTGTTACATCTGCAAAAAAATGCCTCTGCATGCAAAAAAGTGATGCAATGCATCGACATCCTTTTTTGAGCGTTCTTATCCACCGCGGGGAAATTACAGAGGCTCTGCAAATCATTTCGCTATTTTGGCTAATAACTCCGGGACTGAGGATCTTGGAAGGGTCGTATCACGGACCCACGATCAAGAGGCCTTCTTTGCAAAAACAAAATACTCTTTGGTTAATGCAGTTAGGGCTCCCCCCCTCTTTCCTAGGGCTGGGATCGGGATTGGCATTTGGTGAGCCGCAGAAATAACAGGGCTTTAGGGCAACCAAACGGCCCCAAATGGAATTCTAGTCATTGTCGGGAGGAGGGTTTTGTAAAACCTAACTAGTCAAAGAGTTCCTCTGCTTGCCATATTTTTCCTTCACGAAAATATTTGGGTAAATTTTCAGAGGATATGGAAACCCCTGGTTGCCACAATTCTAAGGAAGTCGAGCACCCATTGTCAGATCTACCTTCAAATTCCCCATCTTCTCCTAACAGGTTGGTCATTGAAATTGATAATCATACCCAGGCCAAGTATCAAATGCATTACAGTGACAGAATGATCTTTGCTTGGTGGAAAGGTTGGGGGATCCCGTCTGAACAAATTGCCAATGGGGTGTCATCTTCCTTCAATAACAAGGTAAAAATTGACATCCTTCCTAATAATTTCTTAGCTATTGAATGTGGTAATCAGAGTCTAAGAAATTAATTATTAAACGGGGATATATTAACATTTAAGCGTCTAGGGTTTTATTGCTAGGAATGGCAACCTCTCTTTCTCCCATCTCAATTCAATTCCTACATGGTTAATAGAGCAAATTCACTGGATAAATTTCCTGTAGAATTGCGAAATAATGACTTTTTAAGAATAATAGGCAACAAAATAGGTAAATATGTAGAAGTCAAAAAATCAGCCCTAAGCTTCTTTAACCAACTCCTAATTGTTAAAATGAATATTAACATTAAATCTTTAGAGCCTATAACTCTGAAATGCGATAAATCTTGTTTAGCTCTATAATTACCCTTTTATAATGGTTCTTTTGAAGATTCTATGCCAAGGAATATCCCCTTCAAGAAACCTTTCCCTAAATCATTTCTCATGTCTAATGGTGCACCATTCAGTTCTGTGGAAGGAGGGGGTTTCACCCTAGACAGATATAAGATTGATAATAACCCTAATCTCACCTCAGACCTATGCCCTCATAGCTCCCCTATTAAGCCCTCTCGCTCCCCTCTTCCTCCACTGCTAACTATAAATTCACCTATAGATGACTCTCTTCTTAGGGATCAAGATCTAGAAGATGGTGAAATCAATGAGGTTATCCCTCAGAAAGAGCAGCTCGATCTAACAAATGTGTCATCATCTAGCTCTCTCATTCCACCAGAAAAGTTGAATCCCTTGGGGTCTCCCCCTTTAATTGAACTAATTACCTCTGAGCAATTAGTAGTGATGGATAGGCTTTCCCCGGATCCATGATTGGCATCCTTGCAGGATCATCCAATCTCTCTAGCCTCAAGATTGGAGGGCTTTGAGGAGGCAAAGGCTTTCTCTCCACCTTTGAAATCTATTTCTGATACAATTGTAGAATTTGAGAGTGATCGTGTGGCTAGGGAAGTTAACATCATTGCCAATTTTGTAGGGGAAGAAGTAGTAAACGATCTCATGGATCAATTGGTTGCTAAAATTTGTGATGATGAGGAGTTGGAAAGACAAAGGGATTTCTTAGTCAAAAATCTAGTGGATGTTACTAGAGTCAACTTAGAAATAGATGATCTATTTATAGCATTAGATAACTTAGAAAACGATAACCCAAATACTCTAGGCATTCTCAGCTTTGATAGAAGCAAAGACTCTCTTGACTATGCTAAACACAGTAAGAGAAGAGGTAGGAGATTCCTTGCTGAACTAAGATAAAAGGATGGAGATGCCAAGGGTCAGGCTAAAATATCTACTCTTTTTAATGCAAGGGAGGGGAAGTTCCTCCCTAGAGAGCCATGAAAATCAAACATGGAACGTTAGGGGTCTAAATGCCCCTAACAAACAACACATCTTAAAGTGCTGCATCTCTGATTCTAAACCAGATATAATGTTAATCCAAGAAACCAAAATGAACTCCTCTGAGATAGTCCTTTTTGAGAAAAAACTAGGCGTTAAACAGCTAAAGCACTCCTCTACTACAAGGGCCTCAGGGGGCTTAGCCATCATTTGGGACTCTAGATTCATCTTGTTTACACCTTTAGAGATTAAGAAAAATTGGATAGGAGGAGAAGTAGTAATTTATAAAAATAACCTACGATTCAAATTGATTAACGTTTATGGTCCTATCCAAAATAGGGATAAGGCTAGGCTGTGAGTGGAACTAGAGTCTTTCCTTAGAATTTTCCCAAATGATGTATGCATCATTGGGGGAGATTTCAATGCTATCACTAAGGCAGCAGACAAAAGAGGAGGTAGCATCAAACTTCCTCCAACGGCTGTAGATTTCAATCATTGGATCAATAGGAACTCCCTATTGGAAATCCAGACGGCAGAAAATGCCTTCACCTGGAACAACAAAAGGCTTGGTTTCCATAACATTGCTGAGAAACTAGATAGGTTCTTTATCCATGGGGGGCTCTCGGAGCTTAAGTTTACCTAGAATGCAGAACCCCTCCCTTTAGCAGGGTCTGACCATTTCCCACTCCAACTAATCTTATTATCTGACCACTCCCCTAAAAAATGTCCCTTCAAATTTGAGAGCATGTGGTTCAGAGATGATAACTTTTTAAACTTAATTGAGAACTGGTGGAGAAGCTCTATTTTCTCTGGTTCAAAGATGTTTATTATCACAAGCAACTTAAAGCTTATCAAAAGGAAGCTCTTAGAATGGAACATGACTAATTTTAGAAATATTTTCAATAAAAAACTCCTAATAGAAAATGATCTTAAGAATGTTAACATTGAGGTTCTTGAGAAGGGGATGGATGAACATCTCTTCCTCAAAGAAAAGGCTCTACTCTCTGAGTATGAAAAGACACTCTCAAATGAAGAGATCTTTTGGAAACAAAAATCGAGGGAGACTTGGTTGAGTGATGGGGACCAAAATACTAAGTTTTTCCACAATAGTACTAAGCAGAGGTGATGGGTCAATTGAATTTCTAAAATTAAAAATTGCCAGGGTTCCATCCTGTCTGAACCAGATGATGTTTCCTTCGAGGTAGCAAGGTTTTTTGATAAAATCTTAAACAATATTGAAGGCTTCAACCTCAGAGGCCAACTCAATATTATCAAGAATCTTCCAAAACCCATTAACTATGACCACAACAAAATTCTGTCAAAGAAATTCTCTGAGGAGGAGGTTAAATCTGTCCTTATGAAGATGAATCCCGACAAGGCCCCAGGCCTGAATGGCTTCCCCACTAGCTTTTTCCAAAAATGTTGGGGTTTTATGGGGACAGAGATCACAGATGCCTTAGAAGGTATTAGGAACTCTAGTAAGATTCTCAAAGAAATCAACAATACCTTCTTAGCTCTCATCCCCAAAAAAGAGAATCCTGAAAGCTTTAATGACTTCAGACCAATAGCCCTTTGCAACACTTTGTACAAGCTCTTAACCAAAACCCTAGCAGTCAGACTCCAGAATCTTCTCCCCATTATCATTAGTGAAGAACAAACTGGCTTTGTAGTAGATAGATCAATCTATGATGGGGTTATTATAGCCCAAGAGGCCATTCATTTGGTCAAGCTCAACAGGGCCCCAAGTATGCTAGTCAAATTAGACATAAGAAAAGCTTACGACAAAGTTGATTGGCACTTCCTATGTAAATGCTTAAAGGCCTTTGGATTTTCCAAATCCTGGATCAACCTAATCTTTGAATGTATATCCACCCCCAAATTCTCGGTCTTGGTTAATGGTTCCCCGGAAGGTTTCTTCAGCAGCTCAAGAGGGCTCAAGCAAGGAGATCCTATGTCCCCCTTCCTCTTCATCATCATGGCTGAAGCCCTAGGTAGATCCATCTCTAAGGCCAAAGAGGAAGGTGGGATCCAACGAATCCCCATTACCAATGGCCTCCCTCCCTTTATCCATAAACAATTTGTTGACGACATGATGCTTTTTGGGTAGGGAAGTGTAAGGGAAGTGAGCGCCTTCAAAGGCATCCTTAATTCCTATACGCTAGCCTTGGGTCAAGAGGTGAATCTAGCCAAGTCTGTAGGTTTTATGTTCAACATAGACCCCTCCTTAGGAAAAGTGATCAGCAATGTCCCGAAGATTAGTGAAGGAACTCTTCCTTGAAAATACCTAGGCATTCCCCTTGACAAGGGTAGAAGACCCTCAAAATTATGGGACAACTTGGTGGATAAAATCAAGTCTAGGATTAACACTTGGAAAGGAAAATGGCTCTCATCTGCAGGTAGAGCAACCTTGGTTAGATCGGTCTTGTTAGCTATGCCCATTTACCAGCTCTCATGTCAACATTTATCTTCTTCTAAACTTGCAGAGCTCAATAATCATCTCAGGACTTTCTTTTGGCAAGGTGCTAATGACAACCATAAAATATCACTCATATCCTGAGGCAAGATATGCAAACCTAAAGAAGAAGGAGGAGTTGACATAAAAAACCTTCGTGATCAGGGCAAAGCCTTGGGTGCCAAGTTAGTTTGGAGGATGTTCAGAACCCCCCACCTCAAATGGGCTTGCTTGCTGCACCACAAATATCTTAATGGAGGGAATCCTATCAAAATCTTCAGAGAAACCAACCCTCCCAGAGGGTCCTACCTATGGAATTTTATGTTAGACTGCAAGAGGATTATCTCTGATAGACTTACTTGGAATCTGGGGTCCAGGGATAAAGCTCTTTTCTGGTCAGATTCATGTGGTGGATATAAGGCTATTGATAATATCCATGACTTTGGTGCTACTCATATCCTTCTTGAATCTCATAGAGGACCCATGTTAAACAACTATATCTCCCCTTCAAAGGATGGGGCTGGTAGGCAGTGGATCGAGAAGGAAGATGAGGATATCCCAGTAAGGGATAAACAAAAACTAATGGCAATTCTTAAATCAAGGAACATTGCCTTAGGTCAGAATGAGGACAAACTTGTCTGGGATGGATCCCTAAGAGGAGAATACAACTCCAAGGATGGGTACTCTCTCATCTCCAAATCATTTATAAGGCCTATGACTGAGCTTCCCTTGAAACTTTGCTAGGATAAATACTGTTTGCCTAAGGCAGGTATCTTCTCCTAGCTTGCAGTTCAAAACAAGTTCCTAACTGCGGACAAATTTAGAAGAATGGGGTATGAGGGCCCTAGTAGATGTCCTCTTTGTGAGGCAGATGAGGAAGACACCAATCATATCCTCCTTAACTACCCCTTTGCTCACAAATGTTGGATTTGGTTCACCAACAAACTTGAATGGTCTGCGGCCTTCCCCCACACCATCTTTGAAATGCTCAAGGCATGGCCTCTCCTCAGGCATGGCTGTCTCTTTGAAGGTTTATGGACAACTCTTCCTTCTTCCATTATGTGGGAACTATGGAAGGAGAGAAATAGACATCTCTTTAAGAATGAAAAACTAGAGGTTCCCAGAATCATTAGCAGGATAGAGTCAACTATCACTGAGCTCATGAACAACCGACTATCATCAGGCACATTGAAGAGTGCCTCTATCACTTATTGGGATGAAAAGATGAAAAAATGTTGGGAAGGCTTATCCTTTCCTCCCTTTGTAGGAGATGGTTCTATTGAAAGTCTTCGATCAAGGGATGCATGTAGATGGTAGCCCCCAGGCAAAGGTTGGGTGAAGCTAAACTTTGATGGGGCATCCTGTGGCAACCAAGGGAAAGGAAGGATAATATGTGTTGTTCATAATTGGGAAGGCAAGGATCTAGCAACCCTTGCCTCTCCAGTTGGCATCAACACCAACAATTGGGCGGAACTTATGGCCCTGGTGGAGGGTCTGCATTTATGTAGGAAACTAGGAGTTAAGAACTTAGAAATTGAAGGAGATTCGACTATAATTGTCAATGCTCTGAGGAAAGGTAGTATGCCTAATTGGAGACTAAATACTTTGTTGTCAAAAGATCTTGACTTATGCAGAGATTTTGATAGGTTCACAGTCAATCATATTTATAGGGAGGGCAATAAAAGAGCGGATGAGTTGGCAAACTTGGGAGCCGATTGCATCAATCACTTATCTGTACCACCTTAAGGAAACCCCCTCTTTTGTTTTCATGTCCTAAGTGGTCGTTAGCATGTTTCTCCTTTCATCCCCTTATGTTTCTCTTGCCCAGACTTTGTTTTAACCCCCTTATTTATTCCTCTTCCCGCCCCTTGTATTTACGTATAGATACTTAGACAAACATTCAATTTAAATATGCCCATATATCTGTTCTCCCAGACATTAACTCAGGTAGTTAGGCTCAATCCATGGATAATCATTAAAACACAATTCTCAATCATATATTTTTATTCCTCTCCTTCATACCCATTTAGTCTTCCATTTGTTAGCCCAAGGGGAGGCCCCTGGTCTAATATTTTTGTATATACTTATCTGGGAACTTTCATTATCAGACCCTCACCTTGATTCAGTCATCCATCCTCATATTCAACCTCTCATCAACATATATATATATATATATATATATATACATATATATATATATATGTATATATATATATGTATATATATATATATATGTATATATATATATATATATATATGCAGAATTTATCTCACATTCTTGTAGCCCAGAACCCTTTCATGAATTATCTGGGACAGATAAGCACTCTCAACGCATGTAATAATTTTCTCTTTATAGAATATATAGGCATTTCCTACACACACACACACACACACACACACACATATATCTTAACACCTATATGAAGTTAGATCCTTGATTCACATTTATAGGTATATATATATATATAGTCATATATATTCATATTTATATATACATTTATATATATACTTATATATATATATATATTTTGATATATTTTTATTTTTATTATTATATATACATATATATATATATATATTCTTATTAGTCTCTTGAAGTTTACTGGTCTTTCATCCTTGAATATCGGCTTAAATCCTTTTTTATCCATCTCTTCATTTATCTAAAGGTATATATGCCTTTTCTCATTTTCATAATTTCTTAGAGTCATACACTTTGGTGGCATCACTTTATCTTCCTTTAAAATGTCATGTTTCATCGATGTTACCTTTGTTTTGATGAAACCATCGTTATCATCAATGAGCCTTGTGATTTCATTGATCTCCTCATTTTCATCAAAATCTTTACCTTACGTGTTCGTGTTGATGTAATGCTCCATTGGTTCATCAAAACCCCATTTTTGATAGGAATCCTTTTGTCCATGCATTTCACAACCGTCTTATCGATCTTTAAGTTTATCGATAATGGTTCCTCATTATTCGGCTTTTGCATTGGCATCGATGAAATTCCTTATGTTGGTGAAAGAAGAATATCTTCCTTCGACCTTTTGTTTTTACCGATGGCATGTTATCGATGAAAATCTCTTATGTTTTATCAACCTTTTGTCTTTCGATGAAACTGTCACTATCGGCCAATAACTTTAGTATCTCTTCGACAACCTTCTTTTCTCAAAAATTCCTATCGATGAAACCTTCCCCAATTTCTTCAATCTCATCATTTCGGTAGAACTATCTTCTTCGGTGAATTATTTACATGTCCTACTGATACCGTAGTTTCTTCAGCAGCCTTGCTTCATCGATGAAATCTCCTTTGGTTTCTTCGATATACCTTCTATTGATGAAAAATAATGCTTTCGATAAGTCCCTTTTGAAGTTCATCAAGGCCCAAGTTTGTTCGATAAATAATCTTATCAATGAAACAACGATAGGTTTCTTTGATACAACAGGTGCACCATTTCGGTCAAACTAGACATTTCAGTGAGAGGTTAGTGTGTATATCCAATGGCTTTGGTTTGGGCGATAAATTTTAGGATTCTGATGTCGGTGGAAGTTTCAAGGGTTCTATCAAAATTCTTAAGGGCATGCTTGATTTCACTTTTTTTAAGAAAACTTTTGTAGCTTTAATTAAAACCATGGAATTCTATTGATTTAAATTCGATGCTCAACACCACCCCTAACCATAATCCTAACCCTAACTCTAACCAATATTTAAACCCTGACCCTGATATTATACACTTAATAACTATAAAATAATATTAGAGTTTCAAAATAAGAATATAATAGTATTATACATATCATATGGCACTCTATTAATATTATATTACTAATAAAACTACAAAAATAATATTATAACTAAACATAATTTAAAATAATAATATAATACATTTCAAATATTTCAAATTTATATTATGAATATTATTTTCAATAAATAATAAAATAATATCATAATAATCATAACAATATAAATTAATAATAATAGGTTTCAGTTTTATAACTAGATATCTAGTTATATTTATTTATGTATATATATACATACACACACACACACACACACACACACACACACACACACACACACACACACACACACACACACACACACACACACACACACACATATGTATGTATATATATATAAAGATATATATAGTTTTTCTCCTTTTATTTATACTTATTTATATTTACATTTATATACTTATATATATTTATATAACCATTTTCATCCTCTTATTTAGATTTATCCATCTCAGACTCAGATGTTTAAGTATTTCCTCCTTATATTTGATCACTCCTAAATTTAGCTCTGCTAGGATAAGCTTTAAGACTAGAAGGAGGCAATACCATACATTAATGAGAATAGGTATATAAACATACTGGCATATCTCACTCTCGGATATATGTGATCATGGATATATACGTATTATTATTTAGATTGCCTTCTTTTAGGACTAACACTTACCTAGCTATCCTCATCTCTATTTTACCTTTTCGGTCCCCTATATTTGGCGAGTTGCAGTAGACATGTGAGACGTAATGGTCGGACATCTCATGTTAGCTCACTTCTTGATCAACTCATCTTGATGGCTCTTAGCACACTCGAGGTGATGTTGCCTCTTTGATGTGACAGTTGAGGTACCCTTCTCCTGATGGATTTAGGCGTTGGCAATAATGACCTTGATTCTTGAATATTGCACTCTTCCATCGTATCAACTCATCATGTAGTTGCTCTTTATGATTCATTAAGAGGGCGAGTTATATTTAGAATGCCATGCTGGTCCTCCTAGTCATTTCTCAGTTAGGCTCCGATGGATACCACTCTCAGGCTTCTAGGGTTGAAATGCTAGATGGCTTTCATAGGCGAGATCAAGGATGAGAGAATGAAAGGAATTCTCGTCCAACAAAACCCTGTGATCTCTGGAGCGGTAATGAAATTTTTAGGGAAGGAATTCATTATGAATGAAGACCAAACCAGAGCAAATTCGGACATTACAGCTATGTTTCTAGCCCTCGCAATGCACTTTGAGAAAGATAGGGATACATTGGTTAAACTATGCAAGAGAGTATTCATTAAAGATATCCTCAGTTAGAGAGGGTGGTGATTAACATTGATGATTAACTCACAACTCCCAAACCTCGGGACTATGATACCCTTATCAGAATGAATAACCCAGTTCCATGTTTTCCCATTCTAGAAATCGGCGACCCTACGGCCTTTGAAACTCTTCATCTGGTTAGAAGCCGAAATCTCCTTTTCCTCTCTTAGTTTCTTCATGTTAAGAAACCTCCTTGTGAGAAATGGTTGACTAAATATTTGGAGGCAGAGAATATCAGGTTTATCCCTGATAATGTGCCTATCCCACGCCCCCTTTCCAGCTCTGTAGTATCCAAGCCAGAAAGCTTTAGCTCCAAGCCTTCCCATAGGCCAGGCAAGACAGGTTGAAGCTCCTTTGGATGGCATGTTTCGAGGTTTCTATTGGGTTATCAAAGAACTTCCTTTTTTGTTGTGAGTGGTAACAAAAATTTTCATATGGACAAATTTCACTTAGTTTATAAAACTCTAATAGATATATCTCATAAATATGGTTATGCTCGGCTAAGACTTTCTTGGTGATCTTCAGGTGGTATAGCCTTGCTGCCGCTTCTTAAGATTGTTATATTTTGAACATATATAGACATAAAGCTATATATCCATATTTCATATAGATATATGTATATATGCTTATATATTTAAAAATGCCGATCTTTTATATTTATGTTTCAATGATGATCTTCTCTGTTATTTCTAGCTTTTCCGTACTAGGCTAGCTTAGATGGCTCTTTTATCATCCATGCTTTTTTGAGCGTGGTAGGATCTCTGTTTAATTCAAAATCTATTATGAATGATAGCCCATTGTGCTATCTATTCTAGAAGGACTAAAGATCCCTCTGGAAGGTTAGCAACTTGGTCTCTGCATTCGGGGATCTTATGAGTAGTTTTGATCTTTCTTGATGTTTTATCTCTTGTTTTGTTCTTAAGAAGCTTTCAGGATTTAATGTCTCTAGGTTTCTTTAACTTAGCTTCAGAATTTTGTTAAGTTGTGTATATGCTTTGCGTCATCCTCTTCCTCGTGTATGATCGGCCCCAGCCACCTTTAGGCTTTCTAGGCCTTCCATGGTCACAATATATATATATATATATAATCATATATATGTGTATGTGTATATATATATATCTATATATATATTCTCATATATATATATATATTTATATTTGTATTTATATTTTTATATATATTTATCATCATTCACATTATATATTAGGATTTTGTTCAGACTCACATCTATATAATCATATTCATATATAGTTTCCTATTTTCCTGCCTGTTCTCTCAATTTTAAGTTAAATCTGTCTCAGATGCATATGTCAATTTTCCTTTTTCTTCCTAGTAATCTCCATCATCATATTATTAGATTAAGGGTTGACCTGGTAAAATTTTAGCTCACTTAAAGCTTTCCCATGACACTCAATTAGGGTCTGGAAGGCTCTCAAACCATATTCTTTAAGATGGTAGCTCCCCGCGATCTCTTTGCAGGAATATTTATGGAATTTGCCTTGTTAATATTTATTGAGTTTATGCTCTTCGATGGGTAATCACTCTCGCATTATGTTTTTGGAGATTTTTTGAGATTAATATTTTGAGCTATGTATCCTAACATGGTGACCATCCAGGCAGGTATGATATATTGTATAAGTTGACCTGTTCGGTTTTCCTTTTCCTAACATTCTGGTGAGAGATTTTCTCAAGATTTTGTGTAGCATAAGGAGCAGAGCATGCTTAACCCTGTGTTTCAAGAATAGCAAGAACTGTCACCCACAAATGGTAGCATCACCCCAAGAGATGGGCAATCTGTTGCTCAACTTTACACAGAGGATTTCTACATACAATCTTCATTATTTTGGACAAGTTCCCTTTGTGATCTTGTGTCTCCATTTTGTATCACATTCTTAATTTTTTCTAATCCTTGAGGGATCTAGGCTAGACCAGAGGTTTTCTTCCCTCCATTCTTTCCTACCGGTGCCCACACCGAATGGAGGTGTAAATGTAAATCTATCTATTTTTTAAATTAATAAAATTCTTTGGCCTCAGCCTTTTATCGATAAAAAAAAAAAATTCTCATTAATTTTTTTTATTGAAAATAGTCATATAAAATAAAATTTAAATTTGAATTAAATATATGTTTTCTAAAAATATTTAAAATTAAGGATAATATCTCTATGCATGTCCTAATTAAATTAAATAGTATAATTTTGAAGTTCAATAAAATCGATTAAAAATTTATTTTTAAGGAAATTTCTATTAACTTAAAATAGTACAAAGAATAACCATAAATCAAACATTGAAACGAGGTAGTGAGCCTAAATATTCTTTCATAATTTGAAATTTGTTGGTCACGATTTTTGTATACACCTAAAAAATGGTTTGAAGATAGTTAATTAAATATGCAATTATTTGATAATTTCCCCTTCCTAATTAATTGAATTCACAAGCAATTTAATTAATTTATCTATTCATCTACTAGTAAATAAATCTAAATGACTTATTTGTATAGTTCATCTCACATCCCCCTCCAATTAATTAATTCTAAATTAATTAATGTCTCCCCATATTAACCAATTCTTCTAATCCCTAATTAAGATTAACAAACTCAAGTTTGTTGAGATTAATTACCATTTTCCAATTATTTGAATTTCTAAATTCAAATGAGCACATGGCTCCTAACTTTTAACCAACTAACCTAACCATCCCCTAACTTAGCCCATTCCACCTAATCCTGGGTCTAACTAACCCTATCCTATCTTGCACATTCTAACCTCCTTATCCTAACCTCCCGTGATGTGGATATTCTCTCCTTGAGACACATGGCACTTTTGCCACATGTCTCCTCCCTTGGACACTTGCCCTCTCATGAGCAAGGCTCCTTGACACTTGTCACCATAGAGATGACAAGTGTCCCTTCCTCCAACCTCTTCTTCAACTTCCTCAATCTTGGCCCTTGATATCTTCAGATCAAATCTGGACCGTCGATTCTTGCCACCTCAGCTTTTGCCTTGGAATTCCTATAAATATCCTCCATTTTGGAGCAATAAGGATCCCATCTCATATCAATTTAGGCATCATTACTATAGGCAATTTGCATTTTCAATTATCTAGTAATTAGATTTTGGATTAATCATAGCATGTTAATATAGTTTCTTAAATCATGCATTTCATATCATCTCCATAGTCAATCATGATCAAATAACTACTCAACTCTTGAGTTGCCACTTTGGAGGTCATTGCTCTACTGAGAGCCCATCAATCCAACACCTTCAAGGTCCTCAAGAATAGAGGAAAATGGGACATTTCAAGGAAGGCTTATGGTTTGCATTTCTAATCTAGTTTTCAATTAAGCTTTTCAATTATGTTTTTATTATCTCATTATATGTGTATGCCTCCTATATACCACATTTTTAGCATCACATTAATTGGCGCCCACCGTGGGGCCTTGCCCCTTTGATGTTTAGTAAGTTTGCTTGTAGGAAATTTCATTGACAGGTTGATTAGCTCTTTCGAAGTGCAGATTAGCTCTCTTGGGCTCCCAAATAGCGTTCTTGGTCTCTATTGTGGCATTCTGACACCTTAAATGGCATTTATGGGAGATTCCTCAACTCTATTTTTATGTTTTTCTGTACTTTAACATTTTTTGTTTGTACTTTAGCATTTTTGGTATGCATTGTGGCATTTTTGGTACATTTGTCATCATTTTTAGTATATTTGACAGCATTTTTGGTTTGCAGAGTAGCATTTCCAGTGTGCAGAGTAGTGTTTCTAGTGTGCAGAGTAGCCTTCTTGGCACATATGATGGCATTCTTGGTCAATTTGATGGTATTTTCAGTTTTTTATTGATTTTGCAAATATTGTATGTTGTATTCCTCATTTTTTGCTTTTGGACTATCAATTTCCCGAACCTAATTTGTAGATTGTTGGTTTTGCAGGTATTTATTTCTCTATGAAAGACCGAAGTCATAAACTATTTTGCTGTCAAAGAATGCAATATAAACTACTAACTTTGTTTGTAGCCGTGAGATTTTGCACTTATATTTGTTAAAATAGGCACATAAACTAATTACAATGGAAATGAACAAACATGTCTTATGTGTTTTGATGATAGGAGAGTATTCTCTCACCTTTCTTACATGATCAAAAAGCTAGACTCATCCTTTTCTTTCAATAGTGCATATCTTTAGAAGGTCTGCTCTCCCGAGGAGTAATAACTCTTCGCCATTAAGGTCGGTGAGAGGGGAACGACCCAAGTGGGAATGACTAACGCCAAGTACTCCAACCCACTATAAAATAAACATGATTTGATGAAAATCAAGTCAACGATAGTGCTCAGGAATAGCTCTCCTCCATACATTCGGGTATATCAAACCTTGGTTTTCAAGGCTGGGAGACCTCTTAATTGAGTTTATACCCCGATGCGCCGAACAGATCCCTTACTAGTTCCAAGTAAATTAGAAGCTACCCAGTTTACCTCCAAATATTATTAAATTCTTAGTGCATGGAGGGGGAAGAATCTCTCCTTAAGATACTCACCATATGTCCCTCTTGAGCATATGTGTGAACTCCCCTTTTGAGACCTTATTGCTAGGCTCATAATAGGACTCCACTAGCTCTCGCAAAGGAAAAAACATGGGCACCCTTTAGGGGTGACAAGGTTGTGTGAGCTGACAGGGTACCAAGTTGTGGGCTAAGAAGTAATAATGAAGCCAATCTCCTTAGGATAGACTGATTGATGTGTTTTCAATTGTCCAAAACCCGTGAAAACTTGGGCTTTCTTTAAAGCTTCTTGAACATACACTTTATGTGTCCTTTGAGACAAAAATACAATCTGAATTATGTGTTTGTAAGTCAAGTCAAGATATCATCCATTGAAATACAACAAACATTGAAAAATCAAACTTCAAATGGTCAAATTCACAAGTTTCACAGTAGATTAGCTCTTTCAGTCAAAACAGTCGCATCTACGGTCCAAACAGTCACATTCACAGTCCAAACCTTAGCTCTTTTGGTCCAAACATTAGCTTTATCAGTCCAAATAGTTACATTCACAGTCCAAACATTAGCTCTTTTGGGTCCAAACATTAGCACTGTCAGTTCAAACAGTCATATCTACAGTTCAAATAGTTGTATCTAAAGTCAAACAGTCGCACCTAGGATCCAAACAGTCGCATTTCCAGTCCAAATGTCAGCTCTCTTGGTGTGAATGTCAAATTTCTCATATTTCAACATTAACTCTCCAAGGTTGAGCACAATAGAGTTTCTGGTCTAAACATTAGAGTTTCTGGTCAATTTAGCAGTGTTTTTGGTAAGTTTGCTAGCATTTCTAGTAAGTTTGTCAGTGTTTTTGGTCAATTTAGCAGTGTTTCTGGTTAGTATAGCAGAGTTCACAGTCTAAACAATAGCTCTCTTGGTCTAAAGGTCAGCTCCCTTGGTCTAATCAACAACTCTTGTGAGTTGCATGTCCAAATTGCTCATGTTGCAGCATCAGATCTCCTAGTTTGTACATTCTAGGTCTACATATCCATTTTCTAAAGTCTGAAAATCACAAAGTTGGGTCAAAATTGAAATCTCCTAAGTTCAAACACTTAATTTACTAAGCCTATGCATCATTATTTGAACTTTAAAGTCATTGTATTATAGAGCAGAGCTCCTGGTCAGTTTGTTAGCATTTTTGGTCTATCTGTCAGCATTTCTAGTGTATAGAACAACGTTTCTGGTCAATTTAGTAGCATTTCTGGTCTATCTGCTAGCGTTCCTGGTCTGTTTCCCAACATTTCTGGTCAGTTTAGTAGCATTTTTGGTCTGTTTAACAACATTTTTGGTCTATCTGTCAGTGTTTCTGGTCTATTTCTTGGCATTTTTGGTCAGTTTAGCAATGTTTCTGGTAAGTTTGTCAGCATTTTTGGTCAGTATAGCAGAGTTCCTGGTCATTTTGTCAGCATTTCTAGTAAACTACATCAAAATCAAAAAACAAAAACAACCCATTTCTCAAACAATCAAACATAGAGACTAGGTCATCTTCTTGGGTCATTCGATCAGGTTATCTTCTATCAGAAACAGATTCAAGAGCTAGAAACACAAAGGTTCTCAAGTTTTCACCTCAAACAAGTTAAAGATCAAACACCTTAAAGTGCAACATCACATTGTCTTTGATAAACTGATCATTCAAACATAGTTTCTCATCAGGATCTATCATCCTTTAATCACGAAACTACAACGCTTGATCAAAATAACCTCACTCTTTCACATAGGATATATCGTTCTTATTGAACTTGGTCATATCAAAAATCACAAAATTTGCACTCCAAAACTAAGATCGAAAAAATTGCAAACAAGAAAACACTTGAAAGATGATTTCCTCAACAATTGATCATTTATTGCGACACATTAAGCAAGATTTAAATCTCGCAAAACATATCAAACACAGTGCCCATTTTAATTAGAGTGCAAAGACATAAGATCGTTGAAACATTGGAAATAGATGAAGATCATAGAAACATGGCATACCAAAGCAAAATACAAGAACACATAACAAGCCAGCATATTAGAGAAATCAAACAAGTCCATAATCAAAATCCAACCATGTCAAAACTTAATAGGGATTCAAATACATATCCAAAGAAAGGTGGCTCTTTTATGCAACCATTAAAAAGATCCTTAAAAGATTTGGATGAGAAAGATCACAATCGCGCACCTATATCTAGCAATGGTTCATCCCCCCATAAGAAAATTAACTCTCCAAAGGCATCTATTCTTACACTTCTTAAAAAATTGCAAAAACCTTCCATAGCATCCTCACCAAACAATACACCCAAAGATGATATTCCCCAAGGGATATCCATAATAGCCATCAAACCTATTTCAGAGGATCCTATTCAAAACCCATCTACTTCATATCCAAGCATTGATTCCTTGCAACATCCCCATAGTGCTTCCTTGCAAATTGAAGTCCTCATTCATAAAATGCTCGTTAAACGTGTCCTAATAGATGGGGGAGCTAGCTTAAACATTTGCTCATTGTGTCTTGTCCATGCTCTAGGTTATTCAGAAGATGCAGTTGATCCCTTGAAAAAGATCACAATCAAAGCACATAATGAAGAAGAGCACTCCTCTAAAGGAGTTGTGGTATTACCCATCAGAGTAGGACCTTTGCTGAAAAACACAACATGCCAAGTCCTAGATTTGGAACTACCATACAAAATACTCTTGGGAAGAACATGGATACATGACATGCAAGCTATTCCATCAACATGCCATCAGTACCTAAAGTTTCCCTACAATGGGGAGGAAATCACTATCTCAGCAGACTCAAATCCATTGCAGTGTTGTAGCAATCGAAAACTGGCTCCAGAGGTTATTGTTTCACATAACAGAGAGGCAACATCTTCAAACACACAATCCAAAGAACAATCATTTGCATTAGTTTTGTCAAGCATGGAAAACCAAATGCAGCTAAGAGATCGAGGGACTGGAGAATACTCGCTATCATGGGAAAACAAACAAGAGAAACTTGAAATTGAAAGGGAAGAAGAAGATGTAGAAGTCAATGTAGTTCACACATATGCAGGATAGACGATAGGAACTAGCCTATTTGAATCAGAATCACATGCAAGTGACATGGACTTAACCAAGGACAATCAGGAGCTACTTGCATGAGGTCATTCTAGACATGGAAATACATACTGAAAGCCCTGACATCTCTATCATGACCCCTAATATCTTTGACATAATCCAACATGAGGATCCTTTATCCTTAATTAATCCTAAACCTATGGACTGGGAAAATGAAGGACATACTGCCATTGACACCTTTCCAAATGACCAGGCCATATCTTTATATCTTAATAAAATCAAACCTACAACAACTATCACTAGGAATTTCAGAAATGTATCTTCAAGTCAAATGGGTGTCAAATCTCCTAGTCGCAAAAGTGAAAATAAAGAAAATAATATCAGGTCTAATGCTAAAAACCATTTATTGGCAACAATAGACCGAGAAAAAGTAAAAATAAAGGATGCATCTAATGGTGAAAACCTCCTTGAGGTGCCGAAAGATGGGAGATTTGACACCTTACCTGGGTTTTATCAAAAGAGGTCATCTATCTTGATAGAACCCGTTGTTCACCAAAAGTGATAACCCAAGAACACCTACAAATCTTTCTATGAAATGGCCAATTTCAGTCTACAAAACACATCAGGGCTTGGACAACATAACATAGGACCCTAATTGATCCTCCTGCACTTCAGGTTCTGCTAGACCTAGGGGGGGACACCCTCTTGATGCACTAAACACAACAATTATAGACACGTAACTGCATCAACATTAAGCAGATAGATCATTTCACAAGCTCAACAGGTTAGGAAACACTACAGATTGGCTAGATCTGTATTAACAATAGGATGAAACAGAGCTTGGAAAGAATGGAATACACACCCCTAAACATAAAGGGAAATAGATTTGTCTTTTTAAATGTTGATCTGAAACCATCCCCCAAACTTGCAAGACCAGTGCCTTGTTCATTGGGCAACAGAGTCACAGACAGAACTACAAATATGAATCATAGATGCAAATTTGTTTTCCTTAAACAAGATATTCATGCACCAATACCTGATACTAATGCACTATTTAATTCATTCACAAATTTATCAGATCTGGAAATACATTTCATCATTTATGACTGACTATAGAATTTAAAACCTTCCTTGAAGGATACCTACAACAGTCACACAATCTCCTTGAGATGACAAATTTCATCCTCCTTGAGGATTGAATTCATAATAATGAAAAACATATCACAAAGACAATATCATGGGAAATTTACTCATGCCTAACACAAGTAAGACCTGCAACTAGGAAACAATCTGTCATCCTGCAATGTAGCCTCTATACCCTGAATAGATCCATAGAACTTTACAAGTGTGGGTCAAGATTTTCAGAAAATGGAAGCCATGAAAACTGGAGCACTTCCTCCCAGAATTCTGGAACCCTTCCAACTGAGAAGAATGGGGAATAAAAAGAGGAGGGAAGAAAAACAAATTCACAACTGAAAATTGCCAAGTGTCTCTCCTCTCTAACTGAATTTTGTTCCCGTGGAAACTGCTTCTAAAATATCCCACATTTGTCCAAATTAACTTCACAATCAGATTCCTCGCTCTGAGAGCTTTCCGAAAATATATAACACTTTATACCTTGGCCAAAAATTGAGTCCTGGGCGAATTAATTCCTCAATGTGCTCAAACATTTAAATTTTTCATTTATTAATATAGTCTAAACTATATAATAAACAATTTTAATTTTAAATTTTTCATCTCCAAATGTGCTTTGACGTCTTGCCACGTGGCGGGGTCTGATTGGCTAATGGGGTCTACTGGGCGCCACCTGGGATGACACCTCATCTTTTGCCACTTATCAGCCACGTCACCACCACTCGGCTGCTTGCTTGTATGCCACATCATCGCCACTGGGTGCCACCTCACCGGGACCCACCTGCTAGACCGCTGACTGTACCCACCACCTGTGTGCCACGTGGACGGCTCTCATTCACTTTCGCTATTTCGCGGGGTTTAAACTTCGTGCATCTTCCTTCACGAAATAGCGCGAGCCGTTGATCTCTCTCTAACTTGCTCGCTCGTTAACCCGGCCTTCGTCTGCAAAATTTTGCCTCTTTTGCCTCGGGAAGCATGCCTGCATGGGGTCCACTTGGTCTTCATGCAGTCAACTCTTCCATCACCTTGGGAAACGTGCTCACGCGTGGGCCCGCCTTGGGCGCCCATGGGCACCTTGTGTCAAAAGCCTTTAAGGCTTAGACATTATATTGCTGTGCGTTTTTGTATATAAACACTAAAAATGTCCCTCTCCCAGCGCATGTGGGACAAAGCGATTAAGCCTGGAGCTTTATCTTTAAGAATTCTCTGAGTGACTGCCTGGAAGTTTCATTTGCCAGTGCGATTTGGTTGAAAGCTTCTCATTTTCCCTCCATATTCCAAACACCATGCTTGCAAACCGTGTTGATTCTCCACTTCTTATAATGATAGTCTTCAATGTTTTATGTCAATAAGAGCAGCGCCCTGGTTCCTTCCACCTCACGTAGAGGGGATTTATGGCTTTCAACAGCCGATTGCATTTGCTTAACTATATTTTGGTTTTAACATAGCTTTTAAATAGCTACGTAGCTCGCACCACAACCACGCTGCAGGGAAGGGGAGAGCTATGAAGTGCGAGAGAGGAGTGTGAGGGAGAAGTGTGAATGAGGTGCCACCGCTGGAGGGAGGTCTTTGGCATCGCTTTCTCCCACCATGCTCCATCACCAAATGCATTTAATCTTTTGCCACGGTCCCTTTTACCTCTGCAACTTACAACATGGGAGATGTTACAAGCCCATGGCACTTGGAGGAGACAACCAGCCCGATTCGTTTGGGGGCTACATCTACCGAAGGAACCTTACACTGCCTTGGCCTTCATCTAAATTATCTTTCAACACCTTCTCCAGCTATCACGTGAGACTTGAAAGTCTTTTGCAACATGCCACGCTGTCTGGAGGATTTTCATTACATTTGCCACGCAAATGGAAGGGGAAAACTACGCAGAGGGAGGGGAAGTGCGAAGCAGGAGTTTGAATGAGGAGTCACGCTGCATACACCACGCCACGATGGAGAGGGGGGGACATTGAAGTTTCAATGCTTTGCTATCTTCCACGTCTCTCCCAGTCTCCTACGCTTGATTTACTATATGAAGCTTCAAGTGAATAGATCATAGAACAACAGGCACAGAGCCCTGGCAATAATATATGACAAAAATTGAAAGAATTTCTGAGGTAGTTCAAACTCATATACAGAACTCCTCATTCAATTAGACAACTGAAAAAACTGCTTAATAGCAATTTATCCTTTCACGTGCAATTCACAATAGATCCTACTTAGGGTAATTCTAAATTCTAGTCTGGATCATTGGTGTAGCATGTAAAGCAACAATTGACACCCAGAAAAGCCGCCTCATTTGACCAGATGCAGGCATATTTATTGCAACAATTTCATCCTAAAACTGGGAAACTTTATCCAAAAACTTACAATATCAGCATTATGTCACACTGTGGCCCACAGGTTCCTATATGATTTCCTAGATCCCAACTTGAGTACAAATGTGTAAATGGTTCCTCTGCAACATTTTCGTTGTTGTATGGCAATCACTCCATAGTAGATTGTGACTGGTCATCTGGGATGCAGAGGATGTGGCTGAAAAGAAGACAACCGATTTGGTGAAGAGATAATACCTGGTGGCGATGGCTCTGGACTTTCAGATGTTTCAATTTGTGTCGGCAACATGTTTAAAAAACTTCCTTGGATTGGTTCTTTACCAACAACAATTGGATCAAATAAAGTTTTGATGGAAGGCCGCTTGGGTTTACTTTTCTTCCTCAACTCTGCAATACCGGGTACTTGATGATCATTAACAATTTCAAAGTTTTTGTAGGTATAACCTACAAAATTTACATCCTTTGAAGAAAGCATCTTTCTCCATGGACCTGTCCTGGATGAAGATTGCATTTGTGATCCAGCCTCTTCAAATTTCTCAAAATTTTGAGTGCCAAGCTCATCATTCACTTCTGGAAAAAATGCTGCCTCCATTTGATATAATTTGTCCCATTGAATGCCTTTAAACCATGGACGTGCCTTTAATTCATGAGCGCCTTTAGTTCCAAGCCTCTGCTCTACATTGCAAAGCAGTTTACTAATAAGATCTTTTGCCTCTGCTGACAACTTGGCTTCTTCTGGGAATTTAAGGTGAGTTCTCCAGTTCACTATCTTCTGACAAGTTGCCATTGGTTCATCAGAATAGAATGGTGGATAACCCACCAACATTTCATACATAATAGCTCCAAGTGACCACCAATCACACTCCATTCCATAACCTTTCTTCAATAAGACTTCAGGGGCTATATAATCTGGTGTACCAATAGTTGAATATGCCTCTGGAATATCTTCACGGACCTTAAATATACCTCTGGGAACGATCGGCATCGTTTTTGGATCATAAAATTGCATTTTACATCCTTCAGGCAATTACGCCACAATTTTCGCATTTAATTGCGAAGACGTCATTTTCAATGTGGTCAAAACACCTTTCTGAAGCTCGCCGTCTGATAGGCATGTACTTTGATATACAAGGATGACATCTACCAAACGGTTTCTCAAGATGAGTCCCGAGCGAAGAGATATTAATTTCCGAAAACGGCCAACTGGCTTTGTCGACACTGCGGACCTGATGAAGTCAATGTTCTGGCAACACATGATGCCTTTCTCAAAAATATCAAACGACCTCCGTAGGCTCTCAAATTCAAAACACAGGTACCTTTAAGTACATATTAAATCTTTGAATTCTCAGTTCGATCACTTGACTGACAGGATGCAAACGGCGCACTCACCAAAACGGCTACATTAATTGATCTAACACTGGAAGTGCGGATAACTGAATTTGATGGCAAAATGAGTCCTTTTGGAAACCGATCAAACGGATTGATAAAATCTTGAAATTTGAAATGTAGCTCACCATTTATACCAACATTAGCCCGGAACAAACATTCTGACATGACGCTCACCGGGACATTTTTACACTTGGTTGAAACAGGGCTCCGACTAGTTGTCGAAACAGAGACTTGCCAAAACACAGAAACTGCAAACGGATTTGGCTTTGAAAACTGAGCAGATGGATTCGTTAGGACTTGAAATTTTGCAGACTGTCTCACATTTATGCATAGAATTGAATCCACTTTGAATTTCTCCATGAAGATCAATAGGGCAAAAGATGTAATCGCTCAAAGTAGGCTACTTAATAAAATTTGCACTTGTGCCTAGAATGCACTTTCAGCTCACCCCTCAAAACGGGTACTTGATAAACTTCTCCAAACTGAATTCTGAAAGTTGCAACACACTGAATAGGCCAAATGAAAGGTGTGGGATATGAATCCCGAGCCTTACCCTCTGAAAATCAACTGGCTCCATTTTACCCTCTTGCTAACTAGGCATTCAAATTGACTTATTTAGGTACTTTTCTGACATGCAGAGCAAAATTTTGAAATAGGCCTATAAACTTGACTCAGTTTTAAATACTCCCAACAGAACCAATAGAGACAATTAACATTGGCACAACTGATCTATATCCAACAACTTCTCTATCAGAACTAGCAAGGCAAAAATATTTGGAACTCTTCAAAAGGAGGCAAATAAAAAGATGGTCATATGCAGACATTCCAGGGTTGGATCCAGATCTTATAATACATCACCCGAATATCAGTCCAGGAGTAGGCATCAATAATGGAACACAACATGGATCAGGAGAAAGCATTCTATTCATCACACCACAAGGCCATACAATTCCAAAAGCATACAAATTAAGCTTCCCATGCACCAACAACACTGCAGAGTATGAAGATTTGGTTACAGGTATCAAAATGGCTGTGGAATGGAACATTACACAACTTCAGATCTTTGGAGACTCTCAGCTCGTCATCAATCAAATTAATGATGACTATCAAACAAAAGATGACAAACTCATGCCTTACAAAAAGATGGTGGATGACTTCAAGAAATATTTTGTTGAAATCACTTTTGAACAAATTCCAAGAAATGATAACAAAGCAGTAGATGTCATGGCAACACTTGCTTCTCTATTACAAACACAGAAAAATCAAGAGCGTTATGAATTCCTAGTTGAAGAGTTGTTTTACCCTTCTCATAATTGTCCTGATTCCCAAACCATCTGTCAACTTATTGGACATGATTCCTCCCATTATGGAAAAAATTACACATACTTGAAAGATAACATCTTACCTCCTGACTTATTGAAAAATCAAAAGAGAAACTTTATTCGCCAATCCTCCCATTATACTCTTGTCGTGGATGCCCTATTTAAACGAGGTCTAGATGGTACTCTTTTAAGATGTCTCAAACAAGAAGAATATGAGAAGGCCTTAAAGGAAGTCCATAACGACATTTGTGGCACTCATTCAAGTGGTCTTACCCTTTCGAAAAAACTCATACGCTTGGGCTATTATTGGCCGACCATGGAACGAGATTCTTTCCAAATAGCTAGAACGTGCAAAGAATGTCAGATCCATGGGAATTTGATTCATGCACTGGCACAAGAACTTCATGCTTTGGCAATATCTTGGCCTTTCTGTCAATGGGGTCTTGACCTAGTAGGAAAGATAAATCCTTCTTCATCTAATGGTCACAAATTCATCCTTGTAGCTATAGAATATTTTACAAAATGGATCGAGGCAGTACCTCTCACAAATATCATAGGAAAACAAATTGTTGCATTCATCTTGAATTACATCATCTGTCGCTATGGAATACCAATGACCATTATCACTGATAATGGGTGACCATTCAAGAATCAGGATGTACAAGAGCTATGTGAGAAGTTCAAAATCCAACATAGATTCTCCACACCATATTATCCACAGGGAAATGGGCAAGTGGAAGCATCTAACAAAACTATTCTGAAAATCCTTAAAAAGACAGTGAACGATGCTGGGAAAGATTAGCATATTCAACTAAACCCTACTCTCTAGGCCTACCACATCAGTATCCACACACCAACGGGTGCCACACCTTTCTCTTTGGTATATGGATCAGAAGCCATATTTCTAATCGAAGTAGAGATACCCTCTCTACGTGTATCACTAAAAGGACCTATCCTAGATGAAGAACAATGAGTATCTAGACTACAAGAGTTAGAACTGATCCATGAACGAAGCCAAAATGCCTTTGATCATCTAAAGGTATATCAGCAAAGGATGTTCCGAAGTTATAATCACAAGGTCAAACCACAAATATTTCAAGTGGGAGAACTAGTACTAAAGGAAAATCCACAAAATCAGTCAGATCGAGAAAAGAAAGAAAATTTGAACCAAACTGGTTAGGTCCATTTGTGGTCACAATAGTATTTGGGTCAAGGGCATATCAACTATCCACACAAGATGGAGATCAACTTGAGGAACCCATCAATAGCATGCATCTGAAGAAGTTTTATGTCTGAAAAATCCAAAAATAGTGGAAAAAGCAAAAAATCCAAAAATAGTGAAAAAGCAAAATATCCAAAAACAACGGAAAAAGAAGAAAATCCAAAAATAGTGAAAAAGCAGAAAAAAAAAAAAAAAATCAAATATGAGAAAAAGTGCAATAAAAACAGATAGTGAAAACCTGGCAAATAGGCGCTATCTGTTGGCTAGCTCTGCCATCTATTGGTTCATGCATTCTTCCGCTTGCATTCTTTTCCATCAACATTGTTCATATCCATCATAAAGACTTTGTACATACACAGGAATCCCAAGTGATTTCTAATCATAGTTTGGATCATTGGCTATATCATAATAAAGGTTTGTTTTTCTAGGCAAGGGGCAAAATCCTGAAGCTGGCTAGGGGCAAAAAGTTTCGATCATTTCTGAGCTTAATCAAAGAGGTAGAACAATAGTCAGACAACACTTGTCAAGCGAAAAACTGAGATACATCCAACTTTGAACATAAGATCACATTGTCAACTAGGAACTATCACATATCAATCTAAACATGACAAAACATATATCAATGGATGATATATCTTGACTCATGAATTTAACACTTTGGCAATAATAGTCCAACTATTTCATGTTGATTTTCACTATCATGATTTCTGAGTAACTCCAGGATGTCTTTGACTAGAGAAATGAGGAAGGAACATGATATTTTTCTTGTCTACTATCTGTAAATTAATCATTAATATGTGCAAAGTTGTCTAAGGAAATGATCATTAGAGTATCATGGAAGACATTTTGGACTTGCATATAGAAAAGGTTAATACTGCCTGTTTTACGCAAGCAACACTCTGGTCATCTTGGTTCAATTATACCTTGATGCTTATGCTAACTTGCAATATCAAAACCCAGGAAAGTAGTGCTCAGGTCATCATGGTTCAATTATACCATGGATGTTTGCACTCACTTCCCACATTTTAAAGGCTCAATGATTAAACAAAGCAATGACTCCATGACCGATCTAATCACCGCATTGTATTTCATTTTTGCATTTGCATTTTAAAGTAGATTTGCATTTCATTCTACATGGGATAACAATGCTCATCTTTTCCAAGGCCAAAGACTAACATGGTGTTATCTCTCTCATTATGTGATTGAGTACATTGGACAATAACAACAAAAATAATCAATTCATTCATCCTGCATGATAAATTAGTTCATCTCATGTAACCATTGCATACCAAGGCATCATAAAGAATCAAATCATTCATTCATTTAGTAAGGTCATTGCATGGATTCATCTAATCTCAAATCATATAAAATAGCACTATTGCATTGCATTGCATCCATCTCATATTAACATGAATGAGAAAATCATAAAATTATCATAAACATAGAAAGCATTGAATTGCACAAGTATCACATAATAATTATAAATGTCACCATACATATCGGCATTCACATACATCATGTAAATACTGCATCATCATATATCCATCATCTAGAATTCATAAGCATATAGAAATTAAAGCATACATCATAAAAGTAACTGCACAAAATATATCATCTCATAGGTCATGTAGCACACATAGAATCAACTACATATCATATCATCAAAACAAGATCAATGTCCAAGGTACAATGATATCACAAAATATATAAGATACATCACAAATATACATCGTAGGAATCATCAATATTTCATCACAAAAGGTGTGTACATAAATGGATCAATGTCCCACATCAGTGTGACCACTAGGACACAGAGTAGAACTCTGTCCTGATGCGGTAGGTAGAGTAACACTAGCTGGTACCCCTATACCTGAGTCCCCACCTGGGGGAGCTCTTTGAAGAGGCCCTGTCACTCCTTGACTCTTAGTCTAGCTCTGTCCTGATCTCCTGCTCAGTTGTGAGAAACTTGGAGCCCTCCGATCAGTAGGAACAATAGTAAAGTATAAGGTCCTGTAATACTCAGCCTCTCATATCCCCTGGCGCGTCATCTTCAGGGTAGTCTTCCCTGAAGTAGACCCTCCTGACAACTATACCTGTGTCTCAGCCTGTCAACACCTATCCATAGCTGCATCTCTCTCAACTATGAGAGAAGCCATCTGAGAGTCTCTCTCTGCTAATCGAGTCTCTAGTTGTTGATCTTGAGCCTATAAGTTCATAATTTGAGCCTGGTGCTGATGAGATGACATCCTAATGAGGATCCGTCGAGATGCCTCTTCCTATGGCTGCTCAGCCCATGATACTATCATAGGTACCTGCTCAACTAGGGGAACCTCCTACTCTGGGACCTGATGCCCCTGATCCCCAGGACCTAATCTCCTATGTCTAACCACTCGGGCCATCCAATATTTATATACATCTCTAGCAGATCTTGAAATGCTAACTCCTGATGTGCCTACTGCTGTCGATGCTACTACTTGACCATCTCCCCCATCATCATCCACCCCATCATCATCTCCTCCATCATCATCTCCTCCATCACCATGATCTCCTACACCTCCTACATGTCCATCCCCATCTCCACTATCATCTCTCCCCCACCATCCCTCTATCGTCAAGGAGCTCTGCATTGTAGCCTCTCATCATCCTCATCAAAAACTGGCTCTGGCTCATCCAGAAGTGTCAGCCTTAGAAACCTATGTACAATATGGTTCATGGCATACTCATGTGTCATCCCACTATTCATCACACCTGGAAGATAATCCCAATCAATTGGCTCCAATGATCGATACTCTGCACAGGCATGGGCATATGAAATAGAAGCCCCCCAAGTAGCCACATCCAATCTTCGGCAATCATAATGAGCTGTACCCTGTGGCATCCCCTGTATCCTGCCATACTATCTCAACACCCTCATACAAAGGAATCACTTGATGACATAGGGCATCGACCCAATCAGATATCGTTTCATGAATACATACGGCATCTCCACTGCATCCCCAGGCCAAATCTCACAATCCCTATATGGTCTCCATATCACAGTATCCAGATCATCCAGGGTCCATCACCAGTACTCTAATTTGCCCATCTTTTGCTAGAAAATAATACCTAGATACCCCTCAGCATAAGGCCTTCCTACAAGTCTATCTTTGTCAGCCAATGGTCAAGTGATAGGTAGATGCTCTTAGTCCCATATCTAAAGCACGGTCACCCCTGCTAATAACGCAACTGATCCCTGATACACAACTCAATGCAGGTCATGATACAAATGCACCAACATACATGACCCCCATGCAAAATGGGTCCCCTCTGTCACCATCTACTCAAGAAGATGACCCCATCCAATAGATAACCCCTTTGACCTGTGATCAGGACAAAGGAAGCCTCCAATAAATCCGAAAAGCACAATCGGTAATGTGGCATATCCTAGCTCTAGCATCTCCTGCCACGCAATATCATACCCACCTCTCATCATCCCCAAACTCTCGGCAAAGTTCCTTTGTCCCACCCCACTCATTGAGATCATAATATACTAGATCTCCCATCACAGGGATGCGCAAAATCTGGTAGACATCCTCGGGTGTCACCAAAATCTCTCCCGTTGGCAAGTGAAAGGTGTTATGCTCACTATGCCAACTCTCTGCTAAAGCTGTCAGTAATCCCTAGTTTATCAAAGGCCAAGGCATGTCAAGAAGGGAATATAAACCACACCTGCTAATGTGGTATCACTCCGCTTGGCTAAGGTGGGGTATCAACATCCATGTCTTTGGGAACCACTCCCGAGATTGAAGAACGGTAAAGTGCTCCTGCAATCAAATCATCTCATCATATCAGTTTCTTGATTTATCTATCTATCAAATCAATCAATCTATCGGTCTATTTTTCTCAATTGAGATTTTTATCAAATTTCGTTGGGCCCCTATCAATGACGCTCATCTATTATGAGGTCATTATCAATCTTATTTCATCTTGCACGTGCATCGAGATAATCAAAACTGATCATCAAATTTATCAATCAGGAGCGTCTAATTTTATCAATTAGATAGCTAATCAAATCATAAATAAAAAATCAAATCAAATTAACAGTAAAGTCAACCAATCGACAAATCAAATCATCTTTTCAAAAATCGTCAAAATCGGAAAAAACAGAAAATTTTTAAAAAATCGTCAAAAAAAAAAAGTACAAAGAATAACCATAAATCAAACATTGAAACAAGGTAGTGAGCCTAAATCTTCTTTCATAATTTGAAATTTTTTGGTCACGATTTCTTTTCCTCAATTGTCATCCATGAAATAAGAAAAAAAGAGTAATATATGAATCCATGATTAAAGTGGTCAAGGCTCTATATTAAAGTAATATCGTAGATATGAAAATTGGTAATTCTAGCAAATTCTATTACCAATTGCAATATTTGATATGAGTTAGAGATTTCATTTTTATTTCTCATTTACAAGTATCCTCTGAATTTCATTTTTCAAAAGATTTCACTTAGAGATAAACTTTACCCTCAAATACATATGACTGAATTTGTCCCCTTTATCAATCAGTTTATAAAAAGCCTCACTGGCCTTTTCTCCAAGAGTGTGGTATTCAACAGAGGCCACCACTGTCACAAAACCATTATCCTGCAACAATTTAAACATATAGTACTCTTAAAAAACAATAATCCTTACTGAAGAAGTTACACTCTTATTTATAAATTTAAGATCAAAATCAAACCTATTCTCACCAAGATATAAATATGATTCAAATAACTTGGACAACTATAATAAAGTATTTCACAACTTATTTTATGTTGATTTGATTGTCATTTTTTTATATTTTTTAGAATTTATTTATCAAATGAAAGAAACTAAAAATATAAAAAAATCTTAGGAACATACCTTGATCTTTGTTTCACAATAGCCTGTTGGAGTACAATGAACATTGAGAAGGGGGGTGAACCAGTATTCATAGGAAATTTTCATTTTTAAACTGCTTTTGAAACTTGACTTATATGAAGAAATAAAATATAGATAGAAAAAAATAAAAGAATAAGTGGAATACACATAAGAAGATGGCACAAAATATGTCCTGAGTAGAAACCCTCATCGGGAATAAAACCACTCGAATTGTCTCGTTAGCTTAAAAATAAAAATCCTTTTACAATACCTCACTGGCTTTTATATGTCTCACTAACAATGCTATCTCACTGATAGGCTTTTCGATGCCTCATTAGCTTATCAATGCCTCAATGGCTTAACAAATTTGTTCAACAAATATGACTGAAATTACATATAGAGTTCTATCTCTGTTTCACTTTTTTTACATTTTCTAATCTTACAACATTGAGACTTAGAAGAAACAATTTACTAACTCACATGTAATACATTATTGTGTAATGTAAACATACACTAACCTGTCATATAGAGAGCTCAATTGCTCACATATACAATAGAATTGTGCATTAAAAAAACAAAAGTAATATATTACAATGATGTTATTGAAGAAGATTTTTACACATAATTACTCAGATGTATCTTCATGAGTCGATTTACAGTTGAATAGAGTGTTACAAAGATATAGTGTGCCTTTAAGAGTAACTGGTAGCACTTCAAAAGATGTTTTCCTTTTTTTAACTTTCACACACTTGCATCCCAACTTCAAAAGAACACAACACTATATATCTCAAAAATCTTTTTTTTCACCAAGAGAAAACCAACTGTTTTCTTTTTAATCATAACTGTCATTTTGAACAAAACTGAAATGGAGTTCTATCAACTGCAAGCAGCAAAGCGTAATTTCCTGAGAATACACACAGTTAACAAGATGAATCCAAATACTCATGATACATGACATAGAAAACCCTTGACTAGAGTTAGAAACTCTAGTTCAATAGAAAACCCTTAACTCAGAGAGAGAAAAAAAAACAATTGCATTATAAACACATTCAAGAACAACGAATAACTCAATCCAACATCGAACCCAAGTTTGTATCACAAAAAACAACTCGGGTTCACACTGGAAACAAACATCTTAGAGACTCTTAACTAGGGTTTTTAGTAAGACACAAATTGAAACCACATATCCTCCCATAAACCAAGCATTTACCCTGAGTAGGGTTTGAAAAATAATTGAAATCATGAGCCTTTTTGAAAAATATGCAATTTGTAAATCAACCCATTCCATCTTTTGAAAAAATTTCTAAACCCCTTAAGATTTTTGAAACAAATCCCCTTAACTTTTCAAAACATATGCAGAAACAAATAATAATCTTTGCACAAACAAAGATATACTTCTTTAAACAACAATTAACAAACAAAACTAAATACTAGTAAGAAAATGAGACCAAAAATAGGGATTCGATACACTTAGAGGACATTATTTGTCTTCCCTGTGTTTTACTGTCATTGACTCCTTGTAACCACCACAATTTCCTTCTTCAGCTCGCTACCAAAACTGAAAAATATTCATTGTCAAAGAAAGTCATGTCCTAGCTCTAGGATTTGAAAAACTACCAGTTGCTTGAAGAGATGTTAAAAAAAAATGAAATATGCAATAAGCTTCGAACGTTTGTTTTGCCTTTTACACAACCCATGTCAACATAAAGTGCTGAAAGATTTATTCCCAAGGCATTTTTATGGGAACATAAAAAAAAACTTTTCTCACAAAAAATTCCCCTATGACCTAGTCACTTTAACGTGACTTAATAATATAATAACACTTTTGCATCTTGTGTATCTTAATACCCTTTTAAAAAAAAAACTATAATTTCTTGCACATTTTGATATCACCTTAGGACATTTTATTATGCCAAGGTCTAAAGCACAACATGCAATTGTGAAGCAAGATAACAAATATAAGATGAGCCCACAAATACAAGGTTACAAATCATGCAATCTATTTTGGCATTAATGCCAAAAACAAAAGGCCAAGAAGGGCAATAAACTCCCCCTTTGGCATTTATGTCAAAAACAAGAAATTCTTGAGTGATGTACCTATACCAAGAAACTGATACTGAAGGCACCTGGTCTGCCCTGTGAAAATCATACAATCTGTCAGCCCAGAACAGTCATTAAAGAAAATAATGAAATAGTAGTATTAAAATAACCATTTCACAAACCACTACTCTGTCAATAAAAAACTTGTCACTGAAATCACTATGTATCACCAATTACAACAAATTGATCACAAATCATTGAGATCACAATATCAACATTGTCACAAATAGCATCAAATATCAATTTCATCAAAAACTATCATCTTATTAAACACCTATTATGCTGCAAAACACAAGCACTGTAGAACACAACTGGGAAAAAATTGATCAAAACTTGATCAACTCAAAAAATGAGAAACTAAGATACTACACAAGCTGGGCAAAAACTGATCAACTCAAAAACTGAGAAACTGAGATACTGCACAAGCTGGGCAAAAACTGATCAAAACTTGATCAACTCAAAAATTGAGAAACTCATATACTGCACACTGCAAACTGAAATTACTGGTGAAACTGGAGATGGCAAAAATTGATCCATACTCCCCCTTTTTTGACAATAATGCCAAAGGAGGAACCATTCAGAAGAAAAGGCCAAATAAGAAGGGGCAACAAAGTATAATGCATGGTACATGCAAGTACAACGTACCTGAATGCATCATGCAAAACACTGTGTAATGTCCTAATTGCCAAAAATGAGTACCAAGGGTAAAAAATAAGCATAAAAATCTCCCCCTAATTCCATGAACTGGAGTAGATTATTGAATATAATTGAGAGAGAAAACACCAAGTTTGTCTCTCAAAGATTCAAAAGTAGTTTTTGGTAATGACTTAGTAAAAATATTAGCTACTTGATTTTTTCAAGCCACATAGTCCATAACCACATCATTTGCCAACACTTTTTCACCAATAAAATGATAGTTGATATCAATATGCTTAGTATGAGAGTGTTGAACAAGGTTCTTTGAAATATTGATAGTGCTAGTGTTATCGAAGAGGATATGCACTGGTTTAGGAACATCAACTTTAATATATATTTTTTTTAGTCACCCAGGGTATCCCCACGACTCAGCCCAACGACACTGGTTTCCCATAATGGGGGGAGCTGAGGTGAGACTAGACCCTGAAGATGAGCTAAGCAGCCTATCAACCAAGCCCATTGGTTGAATCCAAGCCTTAGAGTTGAACCTGAGACCAATGGGGAGCAAACCCACGGTCCAAGCCAGCTCTGCTACCTGTCCGAGCTCATCAACTTTTATATATTACAAAGTATGTACCATCCATAATACCTATGTACAATAAGTAGAAGGTACAACATATTCTGCTTCAATAGTGGATAGGGAAACAAAATTTTACTTCTTAGTGTGCCAAGCCACCAATTTGTTCCCTAAGAAAAATGCACCAATAGATGTGCTTTTCTTGTCATCTAGGTAGTTGTCCAATCAACATTTGTCTAGGCAGTCAAATTAAAGTCATTATGTCTAGGATACCATAAGTCAAAATCAATGGTGCTAGATATGTATTTCAAAATTCTCTTGACAACATTTAAATGAGATTGCTTAGGAGAATACCAAAACCTTGATACTAAGCATACAGACTGCAATATATCGGGTCTAGTAGTAGTGAAGTACAATATGTTGGTTGAAAATTTTGTACACTTGCGGAAATATACAAAATTGTGGTTTCAACCATAGCATGTGAGTAAAATTCTCCTAATTAAGGGAAAGCTCCCCCTATCTAACTACAACTTTGAAAATAAAATAGGATGGGACAACAATCTTTCTTCTTCTTTCAAGAAAGACAATATCCTTTTCTCTTCACAGAAAAGGATAGTCATTTGATATAAACAACAGTAACCACTTTCAAAATGAAATGAGAGAAAGGAAATGAAGTTTCCTGAAAGCAGAAAGACTTTGGCCACTTCCTTTGGGATGGGACAACAATATCAAGCTCAAAGACTTGATTATGTGAAGTCCTATCTACCCTTTCCTATAATAATGCTATCAAGAACAAATTATAATAGCTCAAAGACTGGAATACCTTATTCTTTTCTACTTAAAACAATTGGAAGTAGTATAAGCTCAAAGACTCACAGCTATTTCTCACAAACTCTACTCCTATATTCTCCTAAGAACATGTGAAAGCACAAAGACTTACAACTTCTCTCAACAAAATATTTATTTTAATCTATATTAACCTCAACTACTTGTAGCACAAAGACTACAAATCAGATGTGATTAAGCTCTTTAAGAAACACTTGCAAGAAAGATAATATTGAATACAAACTCAAGAATGTAGCACAAAGACTCAAATTTTGAGAAATTTCCTTCTATTCCTTTCAATCCTTGAATTCACACATGAAAGCTCAAAGACTTCTTTGCTGTAAATTTGGTAGAGTTTTTGCTTGCTTTCCAAAAGATAAAAATTACAATAGGCCTCTCAAGTATTTATAGAAGAGGAGCCTTGAGAAAAAGGTGGGAGGATCCTAACTAACTTGAGAGATTCTCTCAACCACCAAGACTTATTCAATAACTAACTAAGACTTCAATAAATAACTAAGACTTATTCCAAGTACAGTCCTAATTGAACACAACTTGTAGCTGATTTACATGTAATTACAAAAGTGCAAGTAAAGAGATAACTTGCATTTTACAAAAAGTATTTTACATGTAACTTGTCAAAAGAAAAACTACAACTAAAGATTACAAATGTGGAAAAATACAACTAAGTGTTGAAAAATACTTAAGTTGCATTACGTGAAGACACGAATCCTTCAAACTTCTGGATGATCATTCATAGTTCACCGGGATCTGGTTCATGGGTGTTATTGGAAACAACCATGGTCTTCAGAATGGTATCATGGCATCGGAGGAGCGCAGATCTATTTTTCTCCAAGAGGGACTGCATTTCATGCAAAAAGATTTGGTGTTTCATCAACATTTGAATTCAAGCGGTCGAGAATTGGTCACTCCTCCATTTATTATGTATCCTCATCTATAAATCAGCAAGAACTTCTTCTTCTGAATCAGCTCTCCATCATGACTTAGTATGTTGCAAGAGGCCTTTTCACAATTAGAGACAATATCTCAGAAAAATTCACCCCGTAATCTCATTGTATCACCAATCTTGTCAATGAGGGATTTAAGAACAAGAGCCTTATTTTTCAGAAGCTCTTCAAATTTGAAGTACAGGACCCTGGAAGAGATGATGGCATGCTCCTGTAGAATGCTCAACTGTTGTTGGGGAATGGTATGCCGGATTGTCAACACTTTTCAGATTCTTTTTGAAAGTATCGAAAGTCTAATCCAGTTTCTCTTCAATAGTTTCCAACTTAGACATCATCTGAAAAATGTCCTTCATCACTTGTGCACATAGATCATGAACCTGATCAACCCAAGAATCCAATGCTTGTACCTTCTGAGCAGCCCTTTCCACTCCATGAATTGATTCTTGGGAACCGGAAGAACCTATGGAGTTACTCCCTTAAGCAGTAGGTTTTGTGATTTTATGAACAACTACCATAAGTTGTCGGTTTTCCTCTTCTAGCTTATCTTTCTTTTCTATAAGTTCATCACACCATTGTACCAGTGAAGCTATAGAAAACTGAGCATCATGTTTAATCACCTCATGCATTTTCTTACCCAATTCTATCCTTGTAACTTTGTAATAAGAAACTGACATTTCTCCAACTAGCTTATCTGCAATGGGTTCAATAATTTCAGCTACCTTCATCTTGTTGTTGTCAATAGTTACTCTGGAGATAGTCTTGGCCTTTTTAGCAACCTTGGATCTAGACTGTTTTAGTTGCTGATAATCAAAGGCATCAGGTGAGATTTCTTGCTTCTTCCTTTTTGAAGTAAAAGAACTAAGTCATGGGGGTAAAGCCATATACTCTCCTTCCATAGCAACTGTACGCAAAGGAGAAGTAGTTTCTATTTGAATAACTGTGGTCATCTTGGGAGGAATATTTGTTTGGATGGTGATCATGGTTTACTCGGTAACCAATGCGCATGAAGATTATCTCATGAATTCTTCAAAACTAGAAGCAGAGGTATCAATTTCTGATAGCTGGAGAGAAGCAGGAGTATCCTCAGGGACTTCCTGCACATTCTCTTTGTTGGCAATAAATAATTATAATAGACAATGAAAGATTGTTGGCATTTCAATAAGGATATTGAAAAGGTTGTTGATGATTATGGATATAACTAATTAAAGATGTTTACTATCTTGATATTATTATTTTGTCATTGATGTCAAGAAATTGATTTTCTAATTCAGTATGATGTTGCCATATCTTGAGAAGTATGATTTAAAGAGTATAAAGATGTCGGTAAAAGACACAGGAAAGAATATGATGAATAAGGGGATGAATAAGGTATTCAATGGGCAACTATTACCGAGTCAAAAAATGATGAGATCATGATGTTTAGATTGTTTTAACATCATACATATGTTGTAAATTGTAAAGGTTAATACTATACTATGTTACCAAGCAAAGAACCTAGTCGGTAAACCCTAAGGAACCTAGTTGGTAAACCCTAAGGTTATCACTATCGGTTAATGAAGGCGGAATGTCTACCAAGTGAAGTTTAGTATTTACCGAGTTGTTACCGAGTTGTAATCGAGCTATAATAGAATGCATTAAATAGTTAAATGTGTTATTTAATGAAGGAAGTTGATGAGCTAGAACTGATTAAATGATTGGTATGTCATGCATGAAGTTTGTTAAGAATCTAAGGCAATGGAAAGTCGGCATGAAGATCTACAATGCAGATTGAACCGCAATACCCTAGCACAAGTTCCAAGAAATATATGCAAGTTCCTAGGTGGGGTAAAACATTTTCAGATCGAAAGATGCATCGAACCTGGACAAGATCAAAGATCTGATGGCTATGATTGATCATGGGAAATGTGATCAAGGTGATTAAGTGGTTACCTAATTGTTTATAAATAGGAAATTGTTGATAAACAATGTATGCGGGCAAGTGTATGCACAGGGATGCTACATAGTGATTACCGAGCATAGAAGCTTGAAGACCTGTTTGAATAACAGAGTATAGAAACCCAGTAGATGGACAAGATTAGTTCTATGTCTAGATTGTATTGAACAAATAAGAATCTGCTTTAGCATTTTAGATGTGAAGTTGTAGATAGATTTTTATTACAGTTATTTTGTGAAAGTGACAGAAAATCTCTTAACCGAGTGGATTTAACAGCCATATTTGTAAAACCCTCTAGCAAGGTGACATTCTGATTGAGTATTTGAAATCCTTTAACAAGGTCACTTCTAACAAGGTGAAGATCCTAATAGATCTGAGGGAAATCCCTTAACTGGATCACATCTAGCAATGTGTTTGTAATCTTTAATAGGATTTGCTTTTAATCGAGCATACTCTAGAAGAGTATATTTCTTAGTGGGTCTGAAATCCCATAGTGGTTTTTCCCTATTTGGGTTTCCACGTTAAATCTGGTGTTATGAGGTTTATGATGTTTATATGCTTTTGAGTTTGCATGTTTGACAGTTATTGTTATATTACTAAAGTATATGTTACCGAGGTTGAATCTGATGTTTTTATGGAAGATTAAGTTTGTATGATTCACCCCCCCCTCTCATCTTGTTGGCTAATGGATCTGTACTTACATTAAGTATCAGAACTATCAATTGGTATCAGAGCTTTGGACTCTAGAAGAAAATTTTAAAGGCACTTGAGTTAAAGATCCAAAGATGTATAAGAGGGATGCACCGAAGCTGAACAAGTCAAGTTTCTCTACATGGCAGAAAAGAATGAAGCTACATCTATCAGGAGTTGGAGAATATGCTATATACTATCTAGAGAATGATTTTGTTACACCGAGCACCTATCCATTGACTATGGAAGAGATAAAGGCAAAGCAAGAACATATTCAAGCAATGATTGAAATAACATCTGCATTGACCGACTCAGAGTTTAATGATCTAGAAGGCTGCAATGATGCAAATGCGATGTGGGATAAGCTCATATTAGTATATGGAGGAGATGAACATGTTCAAAGAGAAAAAGTAGATAGTCTAAGAGGACAACTTGAATCTATAAGGATGAATGAAGGTGAGAACATAACTCAGTATAGTACAAGACTAAAGGAGATTGTCAATCAAATCAAAGGAGTAGGTGGAACTATTGAAGAAAAGAATATAACAAGTAAGTTGTTAAGAGCCCTTCTACCAGCTTATGCAGTCTGAGTCTCTGCAATCAATGAATTAAGGTTTGTAGCTAATATGTCAGTTTCTTTAGATGCTACTATTGGTAAGCTACATGCATTTGAGTTAAGTAACTTTGATAATAGTGGATCTTCGATAAATAAAGTTGAATCTGCATTTAGTTCTTTTCATCTTGATGAATCTAATGATTTCAATGAAAGAAAGTATAAGTACTCTGAAGGAGATCACAGTGGAGCAAAAGAAAGATTTTGTAAGAACATGGAGGAAGTACACAAACTGTATGAGGAAATCAGAAAGCAAGAAGAGTTTGAAGCACTATTAGCCAAAAGGTTACCAAGAGGCAAAGGTAAGTATAAAGGAAAACTACCTTTGAAATGTTTCAATTGTGATAAGATAGGACATATGGCTTCTAACTGTCGTGACAAAGATTTTACTGAAAAAAGAGATTACCAAGATGATAGACAAAAAGATAATCATTACAGAGGACACCGAGACTTTAGAAGAAGAGATAGAAAGACATGCTTAATAGCTGATGAGGAATCCATTGATGATAAATTAGATGAGATTGATACAGAGGAAGTAGTTTATGTGGCTATCAAAGATGGATCAGATGAAGAAAGGTATGAAGAAAAAGCCCTAATATCTCACATAAACACTAATGATTCCTGGATCATAGATAGTGGATGCTCACATCATATGACAGGAGATAAACACAAGTTTGTTATATTAGAAGATTATGATGGAGGCTATGTTAGATTTGGTAATATGCACCATGTCCGGTGAAAGGTAAAGGATCTATAACACTTCTTGACAATGCAAGATGTAATGATGTTTATTGGGTTGAAGGTTTGAAATACAATTTGTTGAGTGTAGCACAGCTAAACAATATAGGTTACTGAGTACAATTTCAGAAAGGAATTGTCAAAGTTCATGACAAGAATGGAAAGTTAGCTGCTACCGACACACAAACAAAAGGTAACACATTTCACCTTGACTCAACTTGAAATAAGTATTTGTATGCAAAGATAGATGATACCTGGTTATGGCATGAATGGTTTTGTCATGTAAATTTTGATAATCTGATCAAAATAAGTAAGAAGCACCAAGTAAGAGGTCTACCGAGTCTTGAAAAACCTGAGAATGCTATGTGCCGAGGATGCCAGATGGGTAAGATGACGAGATCAAGCTTTACAAGTAAGTCTTACACTTCTAAGGGAATTTTAGATCTAGTGCACACTGATCTTTGTGGTCCTATGAAAGTTCAAAGTTATTATGGTGATAAATATTTCATATTATTTGTGGATGACTATTCAAGGATGATGTCAGTAATGTTTTTAAAAGAAAAATCAGAAGCTTTTCAAATGTTTAAATGGTACAAGGAAAGAGTTGAAAATGAAATAGGAAGACAACTGAAATGTCTTAGATCAGACAGAGGAGGAGAGTTCACATCTGATGAGTTCAACTTATTTTGCAATGATCATGGTATTAAAAGACAAGTCTCTGCACCGAGAACTCCATAGCAGAATGGAATAGCTGAGAGAAGAAACAGATCTATTGTGGATTGTGCTAGAACACTAATGATTGAAAAGAAGGTGCCACAAACATTTTGGAGAGAAGCAATAAGCATAGCAGTTTACACCTTGAACCGAGTACAATTGAAGAAAGGTACTTTGAAGACACCATATGAAATCTAGTATGATAAGAAACCTAATGTTAGTTATTTTAAAATCTTTGGAAGTAGATGCTATGTTCACAAAGATGATAGAAATGGCAAGTTTGATCAGAAAAGTGAAGAAGGAACATTTCTAGGATATTCTTCTAGAAGCAAAGCATTTAAATGTCTGATCAAATCATCTAAGAAAATAGTAGAAAGTGCAAATGTGAAAATTGATGAATTTGCAGAAAGAAATGATGAAGGAAATTCCAAGGAACCAGAAGACTATGATGAATTTGTCTATGTTCAACCAAGAAGTCTTACCGAGAAGACTATTGAAGAAAATGAAGAAAATATCCAATTACTGAGTGATGAAGAAGATCATACAGAGCCTACCGAGACTGTATTAGCCAAGTATGTCAGAAGACATCATGCAACAAGTCAGATTATAGGAGATAAGGATGATCCAGTGATGACAAGGAACAAACTGAGACTGAACACATGTTTGATATTTGAATTTGAACTGAGAATAGTGAAAGAGGCATTTAACAGTGAAGATTGGATAAATGCTATGATAGAAGAGATTGATCAAATCAAGAAGAATGACACATGGACAGTAATCCCAAGACCAAAGGACAAAAATGTAATCGGTACAAAGTGGATTTTCAGAAATAAGCTAAATGAAAAAGGAGAGGTCATTTGAAACAAAGCAAGACTAGTTTGCAAAGGTTATGCTCAAGAAGAAGGAATTGATTATGGTGAAACTTTTGCACCTGTTGCTAGACTTGAAGGAGTAAGAACATTGTTGGCCTATGCTGCTTTCAAAAATTTCAAGGTATATCAAATGGATGTCAAATCTGCATTTTTGAATGGAATATTAGAAGAAGTTTTTATTGAACAACCTGAAGGATTTGTTGAAGACAAGAATAAAGATTAGGCATGTAAATTGAACAAAGCTTTATATGGTTTGAAACAAGCACCTAGAGCATGGTATGAAAGATTGCACTCTTATTTGATTAAGATTGGTTTTATAAGGACAAGTGAGAATAGCAATATGTACATGAAGAATGATGAAAATGGAATACTGATCTTAGCCATATTTGTTGATGATATTATATTTTGTGGAAATGACTCTTTATGCAAGAACTTTGGAAATGAAATGAGCAAAGAATTTGAGATGTCATTAATCAGTGAGATAAAGTATTTTATAGGTCTACAGATACTACAAATGAAAAATGAGATTTTCATTACTCAATCCAAGTACATAAAGGAAATCTTGAAGAAATTTGGAATGGAGGATTCAAAACCAATAAGTACTCCTATGACTACTAATTGTAAACTATCAAAGAATGATGAATCTACATCTGTTGATGAAAAAATTTACCGATCCATGATTGGAAAACTTCAATATGTTGTTCACAACAGACCAGACATAGCACATGCAGTAGGTATAGTTGCAAGATTCTCTGTAGATCCCAAGGAAATATACATGACAACAATCAAAAGAATTTTTAGATACTTGAAAGGCACTGAGGATTATGGCTTAGTATATCAGAAAGGAAATGATTTTGATTTAAAATTTTATACTGATGTTGATTGGGCAGGCAACATTGATGACAGAAAAAGCATAAGTGGAGGAGCTTTCTTTTTAGGAGAAAGACTAGTGAGTTGGCTTAGCAAGAAACAAGTATGTGTTTCACAGTCAATAGCAGAAGCTGAATACGTTGTTGTAGCATTGAATTGTACCAACATTGCATGGATCAAACAACTGTTGGAAGGTATAAATGAGAAAGTTACTGAGCGAGTAACTATATTCTATGACAATACTAGTGTAATATTTCAAAGAATCCTATTATGCACTCTAAGACAAAGCACATCTCTATCAAATAACATTATCTTAGAGAAGAAGCTCAAGAGAAGAAAGTGGTGTTGGAGTATGTTAGTACAAAGGAACAAATAGCAGATATCTTCACCTAGCCACTACCAAGGGACACTTTTGAATATCTCAGAAGTAAGTTAGGGGTCCTACCCCTATCTTCTACTCACTGATCGAGTTCGGTGAAAGCATCAATCCGATGACTCTATCGAATATCTTTTAGGAGCTGGTGTTGATTTACATTTTAGGATGTTTTCTAAAGGTGTACATGAAATGTTATAGGAAAATAATACAGGGAACAGGAATTGAAGGCAAAATGCTCTGACCGAGACAGAATTGATACACAACAGTAGGAAATCACTTCATATAGGAAGAAATTATGTTTTAGTTCTTTACTTTTTGGCATTGTTGTCAAATGGGGAGAAGACTAATAAAAAGGGGAGAAGACTGAGAAAACTAAGAAGACTGAAGAAAAGAGGAAAAGTCTAATGTATGGGGGAGAGCATTTTTGCATTTCAGAATCACAACAATCCAAATCTTTTAAGGTCAAATCAATTGGTTTTCCCATCAATACCAAAGGGGGAGATTGTTGGAAATATAGAATTATAACAGACAATGAAAGATTGTTGGTATTTCAATAAGGATTTTGAAAAGGTTGTTGATGATTATAGATATAACTGATTAAAGATGTTTACTATCTTGATATTATTATTTTGTCATTGATGTCAAGAAATTGATTTTCTAATTCAGTATGATGTTGCCATATCTTGAGTAGTATGATTTAAAGAGTATAAAGATGTCGGTAAAAGACACAGGAAAGAGTATGATGAATAAGGGGATGAATAAAGTATTCAATGGGCAACTATTACCGAGTCAGACAATGATGAGATCATGATGTTTAGATTATTTTAACATCATACATATGTTGTAAATTGTAAAGGTTAATACTATACTATGTTACCAAGCAAAGAACCTAGTCGGTAAACCCTAAGGAACCTAGTCGGTAAACCCTAAGGTTATCGCTATCGGTTAATGAAGGTGGAATGTCTACCGAGTGAAGTTTAGTATTTACTGAGTTGTAACCAAGCTATAATAGAATGCATTAAATGGTTACATGCATTATTTAATGAAGGAAGCTAATGAGCTGGAACTGATTAAACGATTGGTATGCCGTGCATGAAGTTTTTTAAGAATCTAAGGCAATGGAAAGTTGGCATGAAGATCTACAGTGTAGATTGAACTGCAATACCCTGGCACAAGTTCTAAGAAATATATGCAAGTTCCTAGGCGAGGTAAAACATTTTCAGATCGAAAGATGCATTGAACCTGGACAAGATCAAAGATCTGATGGCTATGATTGATCATGGGAAATGTGATCAAGGAGATTAAGCGGTTACCTAATTGTTTATAAATAGGAAACTGTTGAAAAACAATGTATGCAGACAAGTGTATGCACAGGGATGCTACATAGTGATTATTGAGCACATAAGCTTGAAGACCTGTTTGAATAACAGAGTATAGAAGCCCAGCAGATGGACAAGATTAGTTCTATGTCTAGATTGTATTGAACAAATAAGAATCTGCTTTAGCATTTTAGATGTGAAGTTGCAGATAGATTTTTATTACTGTTATTTTGTGAAAGTGACAGAATATATCTTAACCGAGTGGACTTAATAGTCTTATTTGTAAAACCCTCTAGCAAGGTGACATTCTGATTGAGTGTTTGAAATCCTTTAACAAGGTCACTTCTGACAAGGTGAAGATCCTAACAGATTTGAGGGAAATCCCTTAACCGGGTCACATCTAGCAATGTGTTTGTAATCTTTAACAGGATTTATTTTTAACCGAGCATACTCTAGAAGAGTATATTTCTTAGTGGGTCTGAAATCCCACAGTGGTTTTTCCCTATTTGGGTTTCCACGTTAAATCTGGTGTTATGAGGTTTATGATGTTTATATGCTTTTGAGTTTGCATGTTTGATAGTTATTGTTATATTACCAAAGTATATGTTACCAAGGTTTAATCTGATGTTTTTAAGGAAGATTAAGTTTGTATGATTCACCCCCCCCTCATCTTGTTGGCTAATGGATCTATACTTATATTAAGTATCAGAACTATCACTCTTATTCATGATCAGGAGGTGGCTTGTATGCCAAAATAGGAATGGCATTCTGAGGAGCTTCATCCACAAGCAAGTCAGGAGGAGAAAGGGACATCTCAATGGAAACTGGGGGAATAATCTCATGAGGCGAGTCTGATGTTGGAGACTTGGGAGCATCATCAAATTTCTGCCCTTCTTTTGGATTATCCATATCGATTGCCTGAACATGAAATCGTGACTTTTGCTTTCTACGAACTGTCGCCTCCTCAGGAGGAAGCACTACTGCCCGACTAACTCGCAATTTGATCCTTGTGCCTGAAGATGATGCACCTTCCTTATTGTCTATCTGAATCTCAGACTTACGTCCAAGAGTCTACCTAGAATCATCTTCTTTTCCAATTTTGATTTTTATGAGTCTAACAACATTACTTTTCAGCCAAGCGTTGGTTTTAGCCAAGATAGGCTGAAATTTCTCAAGAATGGATATGCACTCCTTGTGTGATCATTGGATTAAACGAAATGGAGCTTCCTCAACCCTTCGTGAAATATATTCAGGATCAAGTATGTTCCCATCATCAATCACCCCTTATGGAATGTCCACCAAGTTCAAATCAACAACCTGCTCAATAGTTAGCCTGTAGTAATCCATCTTTAAAACCTTGACCTTTGTGCAGAGATCTATCCAGATATCCTCAATGTGATACACATGCACAAAGGATATTTTGATCTTCTCCTTCATACCCCGGTAATCAAAATCAGCTCTAGACTTAAACCTTTTCAGCTCAATTTCTTGCATTTCAATCTCCATGGCATTGGCTTTAACGGATGTGACAAGAGAATACCAGCCAATTTTTAATGGGTTTGTTGTAGAGATCCCCATTCCAACCTTATGTCTGGCAGATTGATGAGTATGGACAGCCATGATTTGTCTTCCCAACTCCATAAGAATGATCTTATCAGTTGGGTATCTAGGAAGCATGTATGGCTGCGCACTACAGCATCTGCTTCTCATATAGGTGAAGGTCAGGAACTATAGAAACAAACATCCATACTCACTCACCCTTTCCCATGCCTCATCTAATACCCTTTTGTTCTTTAGAGTTCTATCAAACTGACACATGAAGTAACCGAAGAATGCATCTTGGACTCTTTTGAAATGCAATCTGGTGGGTCTCAAAGGTAACTGATCATAGCATTCCCAAACTGGTATAAGTGAGTGATCACCCTTGGTAGAAAGACCTGGAAAATGTCTAAGTGATGTTGCCAAGTACACCAAGTATGAATTCATATAGAAAGTCATGGTGGAAGGAACCGCTATAATTTTTTCACACAAGGCATCGTTGATGACTTCTCCCCATGATATATGATGGGACTACCTTATGAACATGATGAACTGGTACATCCAGGGCTCAAAAACATTAGAATTTTCAAGGCCCATTATCCTGCTGAGCAAGGTTATGATGTCTCATATTTCCCATTTGAAGTCACAATGGTATAACTTATTCCACCTTAAGAAGGTAGCTTGTGGCTCTTGGATCCACCTATTGATATGTTGTTTACAATCTTTTTCCCTTTTCACATAATACTTAGTTGCTCTCTCTTTGGAGATTTCCATGTAAACAGGTGTGGGGGGTATTCTAAAGACATTCTCAATTGTGTCTACATCAAGGTGGATTATTTCTCTGCCATCATCATTTTTAATGATTCTTGCCTCCTTGTCAAAGTGATGAGTGCAAGAGAGAACAAATTCAGGTTCTAGGGCAGCCACCGAGAAAGAAGATGCATGATGGATATGGCTGTCCAACAGCCGATGCATATTGCTATCTTGTGGATCCTCAACCCTTTTGACAAATTCTGACATGTCTACATGCCCTATCTCTATATCTCTCATATGATCCAAAGGTGAGGAAACTTGGGAAGGTGCAACTTCATTTTGGTACTTGTCATATTTGTACTTCATCTTTTTTGGAATTGAAGATGACGACAAATTTGACATTGATGGACAACCTGGCATACTGTGATGAAGACTTAAAAGTGTTAAGGCAACTTCATATTCAACTACAAATAACATTTTTCCTTCTTCAAATTGCTAAAACTTTGACTCTTGAACTTCATGATTTTGTGAGAGAAAGAGGGAAAATAAATGGGAATGGGGAAATCTTGACTTTGATCAATTTTGGATCTTGGGGAAATTTTTGCGAGTATACAAGTTGGAAAAAACATACATGCAATCGGATTTTTAAAACCTAAATGCAAGTACACTTGTAAATTTTGAAATGGAGAAACGGATGGAAAATGAGAATTAGACTTGCAAAAAATAATGAAAATGGAAAGTACAAATATGGGTGACATGAATGGATAAAAATGGGAAAATCTAGGAATGTCATTTTCATGAAAATGGGAAGAAGTTTTTAACATGTAATCTGGTTCTTAAAACCCGATTTTGAAAGGAAAGGTATTTCACATTTTTTCAACTTGGAATTTTAACCAAAAATGGTTAAAATCTTTAACCGTAAGGGAAGAACAAAGATTTCCAGCCAACTTGTAATCGGGAATTAAAATCCCGAATAGAAGTAAAGAGGGAAAATGGGGAAGAACAATTAAATCCAAAAATTGCATATCAAGGGGGAAAAACTCTCTCACAAAACCGATTTTTGAGACAAGAACAACATATTTACAAATTTACAACTAGAAAGGAAAACTAAGAAAACAAGAAAATAATAAAATGAAACAAGGAAAGAAAAGAAAACATACCTTGTTTCAAACTGAAAATGCCTCTCCAAAAGAAGCAATCAATCTTGGAATGAAGAATAATATCTCTTAAATAAACACAAACCGCAATCCGAAACCCTAGCCACATTTTTGAAAAATGTCTTTAGCAACAAAAACATGGTTGAAGATGCAAGAAAATAGGGTCAAATCACTAAGGAAATACCATGTAGGAGAGTCCCAAAGCCAAACGCACAAGGATGAAGTGAAATCGTGGCACCAAAACCCCAAGATGTGGCTTGGAAGAATCACGTGAAAAATGGTTTTGAAGATGTAAAACATAGTAAATGAAGTGTAAACCATTTACCAAATCAAATGCAACATGTTTCTAAACTCACAAAAATCACCTTGCAATCATATTGCCTCCTTGATCTTTGAATTTCTCCACAAAAATTGGGAAGAATTTTTGGCAAAATCGGTTTAGGAGAGGAAAAATACTTGGTTGGGTTTTTGGAAGTGAATAACAAGTTTCAATTTGCATGAAACAATGAAAATCAGGTTTTTTGGAGGAAATAACAAGTTTAAAATGCACTTTTTCAACTATAAGGCAAAAATTGGGTTTTTTAGATGAAATAGCAAGTTTAAAATCTTCCAAATTGCACTTTATAGGCAAAATCGGGTTTTTGGACCAAATAGCAAGTTTTAAATGTCACTTTTCTCATTCTTAGGCAGAATCAGGTTTTGGAGAGAGATGTGCAAGTTTAAAATCACTTGTAAAGGGAAAATAAAATCCCTACAACAAGTTATATTTCACTTGCACACATGTAATAGGGGTTTAAAATCCCTATTACAAGCAAAAACCATTAAAGTAGGGGTTTTAGAAAAGAATTACAAGTTTACTTGTAACTTAACCAAAAAATCCCTATTTTAACTGAAAAAAGCCAAAAAGCATCAAGGGGGAATAAAAAGAAAATTACAAGTTTTTATTTTTCAATAAAATGCACTTGTAATTAGCTAAAAATTTCCCTACAAAGACCAAAACAATGAAAATCATTAAAACTTGTAGTTCAAGGAAAATTCTCCACCTGCAGTGAGGGAGAAAAAACCAGAAATTGAAGGAAAGACATAGCAAACAAATCTAGAAGGCAACAAAATTCTAAATGTAGTTCGAGGATGGACTGAGGATTAAGCGAGTCCAAGGATTAGTCAATATTTTGCCTCGGGAAGCGTTCCATAGAGTAAAATTTTCATTTTTTCAAAAAAAATTTATATAATGGTCCTTCAATTTTTAAAACAAAAATGAGGACAACAACTGGCTCTAACTAGGGAATTATTTCATTTATCCTTCAAGATAGTGAAAGAAAAGAATCCAGAACTCTAAGTGCCTTCCTCTTATCCATTGGGCCACGGAGTCAAACAACGCAAAAACAAAGAAACAAAAGACAAAAATCAAACGAGAAAAAGACATTATTTACAAGAAGTTACCTCGAACCTTCATTCAGAGTAATTATTCAAATGCTGACCATTTTAAGGCAACGTAAATGGCGTACCATCTTGATAAGCCAAGATAAAACTATGTTCTCCAGCAATACAGTGAACAGTGAAGGGTCCTCGCTAAAGAGAATCAAATTTGTCATGTAAACCTTTTGGTTCCCTTCACTTATCCCAAAGCAAAACATGATCACCAACTTGGAATCCTCTTTGCTTTGCTTTTTTATCAAAAATAACTTTGACTTGTTGCTGATGCTGAGCAATCTGATCCACCACTTGTGTTCTTTGTTCTTCCAATTGAGAAAGATACATAATCCTCTTGTCTAAAGTATTCTCAAAAGTTTGATCTTCAATTTCTTTAGCTAACTTAAGAGCTGGAAGTTCCAAAGTGATGGGTATTTCTGCATTGATCCCATAAAGAAGCTAAAATGGTGACATACCAATTGCCCTTTTGGGTGTAACTATGTCCATTCATAAAGCATCAAAAAGAGCTTTATGCCAAGACCTTTGATTTTCTTCCACAAGCTTGTGAATAATAGTAATCAAATTTTTGTTACTTGATTCTGCCTGACCATTACCTTGGGGATAATAATTGGATGAATGAGTTAACAAAATACTATATTCAAAGAAAAATTGTAAAATTTCAGAGGAAAAGAAGGTGGCTACATTATCAGTCACGATTTTGAAAGGAACACCAAATCTAGAAATAATATTCTCCTTGAGGAATCTGCACACTATCTTAGAAGTAGCGTTCTTTACTGGTATTGCTTCCACCCACTTGGTGAAATAATCTGTAGCAGTAAGGACATATGAATGACCTACACTTGAAGAAGGATTGATCACACCAATGAAATCAATGCCCCATTGCTTGAAAGGTTCTTCAACAATAATCAGCTTCAATGGTAACGCTACAAGCTTTTGTTTACCCACAAACTATTGACAATGTATACATTTACGCACCCATCTAAAAGCATCTTGCAAGAGTGTAGGCCAATAATACTTAGCTCTCAAAATTTTGTGAGTAGTCACTAGTATAGAAAAATGACCACCACAATCCTTGTCATGGAAAGATTCCAGCAATTCGGTTTGTTGTGCTTTGTCAACACAATGGAGGAAAGTACCATCAATTGCTCTTTTGTACAAACCATTATCCCATAATACAAAGTTCACAACTTTCAACTTGATACTTCTTTTTTCCTTGAATGACAAATGTTGTGGACATTCACCATAAGTCAAGAAAAATGCTATATTAGAGTACCATTCATCAGTAGTACTGACAAATAGCACCTTGGGAAGATCTTCAAAATCATCCAATTCTTGCTCCTTTGGAATACCTTTTGCCATTAGCTGATAGAGTCCTCTTCCTCGAACAAGCTTTGTAGGCTTAATCTCCAAATCATACTCTTGGATTTTAGAAATCCAATTCCCTCTTTTTGTGCCAAACTCCTGTTGTGTTAAGATAGACTTGACTGATGTATCAGGAACTAACACAACGGTATGGGAATTCAAGATGTAAAAATAGAAATTCTTGACTACTTTAACAACCGCATAGGCATTCTTCTCAATAGAGGAATACTTGAGTTCATGAGACTTTAAAGGACAACTCATGAAACAATAGGAGTTCAATCTCTTCTGAGTTCTTTTGCATCAGAATAGCTGACATAGTATGCTCAGAAGCATAACTATACATGATGAACTCCTTGGTGTAGTTGGGACATACCAACACGGGTGCATGAGCAATTGCATCTTTGATATCATTGAATGCAGCTTTGCCTTCTGAATTCCAATGGAAAGCAGTCTTTCCTTTCATCATATTCACAATATGACGAGTCTTTTCTGTAAAGTCAGGAATGAATCTCCACAAAAAATTTACCTTACCAAAGAAGGAATGAACAACAATCTTATTGGATGGCAGAGGAAGAGTTTGAATAGATTTTACCCTCTCAGGATCAACTTTTATCCCTTCCTTTAAAACAATATGACCAAGGAGTTTTCCCTCTGTCACACCAAAAACTGACTTCTTGGGATTAAGAGAGATGTCATTCATGTGACATCTTTTAAGTGAAAAAGATGATTCTCATGGTCTTTAGAAAAAATAGTGAGATCATCAAGATATACTACAATATATCTTCCCATAGTACCATGGAAAGCCAAGTCCATAGCTTGTTGGAAAGTAGCTCCTACATTGATCAACCCAAAAGGCATTATGTGGTAGGAAAATGTACCCCATGGAGTAGTAAATGCAGTCTTATGTTGATCAGATTCACTAACCTCAATCTGATTGTATCCCAAAAATCCATCTAACATAGATAGCATTTCAGAACTTGTCACTGTTTGTAAAACTTGATCCATGATTGGCAATGGATAATTGTCCTTGAGTGACAGTTGATCAAGATTTTTGAAATCAATACAGATACATATTTCTCCATTCTTCTTACACACCGACACTATATTTGCCAACAATGTTGAATGATGGATGGGAAAGATAATCCGAGCATCAATCATCTTTTGAATTTTAGAAAGAATGGTACCTGAAATTTTTGGATTATACTGGCACTGCTTTTGTCTAAAGGGAACTGCACCAAGCTTTAGGGGAATTCCATGCTACACTTCCTTGGGTTGAAAGGATTTTAGGTCATCATATGGATATGCCAAGACATCATGGTATTGGTGCAAAAGCTGAATAAACTGATCTCTTTCATCCGAAGTGCAGTTATTGCCAATATTGACAAATTTGAAATCTTCATCTGAGCCAATATTATATTTCTCATATCCCATAGGAGAATCAACACTTTCTTGTTGTCATCTCTTGATATAATGATCATGGTGATCAAAAATTAATAATATTTTCATCTGATTCGGATGATGTTTCAGACATTGAATCTGATGATGAAGAAGTAGGGGAATTACCTCCTTTGAAATATAGGTTGTTGAAACCATCTTCTGCTTGTAGGAAATTATTAATCTGTTTATCATTATTGAAGATTTGCCAATGATCCTAATTATCAGGCACACTAGGTCTATAGATTAACTCAATAATATATTTATCTTGACCAAAGTCAAGATGGGGAATTAACAAAGTAGCTGAAATAGCAAGGGAATCGGCCCTATCATTGTATTCACGAGGCACAACTGAGATGCTAAAAGCATCAAAATATTCAATATTTCCCATACCAAATTATAGTAATGCCCGAGTCTATCATTTCTAGTCTGATATATACTCCTTACTTGACAAACTACTAATTCTGCATCACCCTGGGCGTGAAGATTTTTGATTCCTCTTTTCAACGCAACGCTCATTCCTAAGAAAAGCGACTCATATTCAACCGTAATGTTAGTATTAGCGAATTGCAATTTGAAGGAATAAGGGAAGATCTCTCCCTTAGGAGATATGAGAACTACGCCAGCTCCGAATCCATTTATAGCGCAACTACCATCAAACTCAAGAGTCCACACATCATTCGAACTGTTGTTTTCATTGGAATGATTAGTGTCGCCTTCATCCAAAATGGATGCATTATCAAAAGAAAAATTGTCATCTTCTTCCATAGGAGAAGATGAACTCTCCACTTGTGTAGGGGAAGAGTGAAACTCTTCTTGTTGAGAAGGTAATGTAACATTTTCATTAGCAACAGGAGATGAGACTTCTTCAACCATAATATATGAACTAGAAGACCCACTTTCTAATGCTTGGTCTTGATCAATGTCAACAAATTTTTCATTTGCTGAAATTAGTGAAATGTCAGAGCTACTAGAAGGATAATCTTCAACAAATTTTGATATTTCATCTATATCGAGATAATAATTCTCGAAACTTGAAGATTCAAAAAGAATCTGAGCATGGGGATCATTAGACTTGACAACTGTGTACTTGGTTTCTCTTTTAGGAATTAACTTATGTACAATACCTTTGACAGGTATTCTTGCTTTCGTCATATCCATGTTGATTTCACCTCGAACATCCTTGAAAAAATTACGGCCAAGTAACATTCCATATGACGAAAGAACATCAGCTACCAAAACAATCATCTTTATTTTATTATCTGGAAAAGCTGAAAATGCAAATTGAGCATCTTTGATTTGCCCAATAAGAGGCACTTGTTTGTTTTCCATGAAATAACAATGACCAAAAGTTTTGGTCAAGGTCAGTCCCAAAGCTTGAGCAACTTTTGTGGGCATGATGTTATCAGAAGCACCAGAATCTAAGACACAATTGCTCAATTGAAAACCATTGATCAACAGGGAAATGTAAAAAGGTTCTATCTTTCCTTGGGTGGTAGATGGAATGTGTTGTCATTATAACAGACAATAAGAGATTGTTGGCATTTCAATTAGGATATTGAGAAGGTTGTTGATAATTATGGATATAACTGATTAAGGATGTTTACTGTCTTCACAATATTATTTTGTCATTGATGTCAAGAAATTGATTTTTTGATTTAGTATGATGTTGCCATATCTTAAGAAGTATGTTTTGAAGAGAATTAAGATGTCGGTAAAAGACACAGAAAGAATGTGATGAATAAGGGGAGGAATAAGTTATTCAATGGGAAACTATTACCAAGTTAGACAATGATGAGATTATGTTGTTTAGATTGTTTTGATATCCTACATATGCTATTGTTTGTAAGGTTAATACTATACTATGTTACTGAGCAAGGAACCTAGTTGGTAAACCCTAAGGTTATCGCTATCGATTAATGAAGGTGGAATGTCTACCGAGTGAAGTTTAGTATTTACTGAGTTGCAACTGAGTAATAACAGAATGCATTGGATGTATACATGCAATATTTAATGATGGAAGCTGATGAGCTGGTTATGATTAAATGATTGATACAACGTGTATGAAGTTTGTTAAGGATCTATGGCAATGGAAGATCAATAGGAAAATCTATAGCTCATATTGAACTGCAATACCTTAGCACAAGTTCCAAGAAATGTATGCAAGTTCCAAGGCGAGGTAAAACATTTTCCGATCGAAGGATACATTGAACCTGGTCAAGATTGAAGATCTGATGGCTATGATTGATCATGGGAAATGTGATCAAAGAGATTAAGCGGTTAGCAAATTGTTTATAAATAAGGAACTATTGATAAACAATGTATGTGGGCAAGTGTAAGCACAGGGATGCTACATAGTGATTACCGAGCATAGAAGCTTGAAGACCTATTTGAATAACATAGTAAGGAGCCCAGTAGAGGGACAAGATAAGTCCTATGACTAGATTGTATTAAGAAAATAAGAATCTGCTTTAGCATTTTAGATACAAAGTTGCAGACATACTCATTACTATTATTTATTTGTATGTGACATAAAATCTCTTAACCGAGTGGACTTAACAGTCTTATTTGTAAATCCTCTAGCAAGGTGACATTCTGATTGAGTGTTTGAAACCCTTTAACAAGGTCACCTCTAACAAGGTGAAGATCCTAACAGATCTAAGGGAAATCCCTTAACCGGGTCACATCTAGCAATGTGTTTGTAATCTTTAACGGGATTTTCTTTTAACTGAGTATACTCTAGAAGAGTATATTTCTTAGTGGGTCTGAAATCCCATAGTGGTTTTTCCCTATTTGGGTTTCCACATTAAATTTGGTGTTATGAGTGTTGTTATAATTATGTGTTCTTAAGTTTGCATGTTTTATAGTTTTGGTTACATATATCTGTTAAAGCTACCGAGGTTGAATCTGATGAATATATTGAAGATTAAGTTTGTATGATTCACCCCCCCCCTCTCATCTTATTAACAATTGGCATCAGAGTTATCAGGAATGGTCACCAAATGATTGGGCAAATTCTTGGGTTCTTGTGGGGCAGTATTTTCAAGTATAGGATGAGTTCCCTTACTTTTAACAAAGTCAGTTAGCCTATCAAATTGATCAAGATTATCTTTTAAGTATTAGACTTCGGACATTTGAATCTTGGTCTTCCTAGCATGGTCAATAATATCTAAAGCTTGAAATGAACCAGCTAGAGAGGGATTAACATTGTCCAATTATGGTCTGGAGTTAGGCATACTGGGCTTGGAATCAATAGAAGAAGCAAAAGGGGGATTTTTGTTACTTATTTGACTTTTTGTTGCATCCTTTAGAATGTAGGGCAGCAGTGTTCCCCTTTTAGCAATAGTAACAGTTGTTTGTAAATCACTTGCAACTTTTGTAGCTTCATCTTGTTGAGCCAACTAAGTTTGGGATCTTGTCATCATGACAAATGCTTGACTATGAATCCTTTGTTGGCAAATGCACACTCCAATGAGATATTGTACGTGATTGAAGGTTTTGTCATTGATGGCAACCTTACAATCCTATGATACCGGCAAGAAAATTTACCAGCACCGGCAAGATCAGACTCTACACCGGTACACAAACCACCAGCAGTGAAAGGAAGTATACTGGCACAGAAGTTGACAGGAATTTTGTTTATAATATATTTTGTAAATTATTGTAAAATCATTGTAAGCCGACTTGGCAAGTTGTAAAATGACTCACATATATAAGAGATCATTGTAGAACATTTGAGTGATGGATGAAAAGGAAGTTAATAGGCGAAATAAGGTAGACCTATTATGTGAATTACAAGTTAAGGGTTTATGTATGAAGCAGAGCTATAAACCAGTACTGGATCTAGCATAGTAGATGCTATTTTGAAGCAGTACAAAACATTAGATTTATATAATCCATTTTGTAAGTCAGTGAGACTTCCCATTTTGTAATTGAGCAGTGAGCTCTAGGCACTTGGCCTTCCTGCATGTGCAGGCTCCTCTTATAGCAGTAATATTCTCTTATTGGCCAGTAAGTGAATATTGTGGGTCACAAATCCCATCGAGGTTTTTCCCACACCGACTTTCCTCGTTAAACTACTGTGTTATGGTGTGTTTTTCATGTGGTTGTTGTTATCTCTATTTGTTGCATTATTTCTTGTTTATCATTATACAATATTGATATGCTTTACATGTTTTAAGTTAAGAAAATCTTATAACCAGTTAGATACTGATTCACCCCCCCTCTCAGTATCTTTGGGAATCCTAACAATTGGTATTAGAGCTTGGTCCTCTATTTTCAGAAGCCTAACAACTTGAGGAAGATCTTGACATCGGTAGAGATGGAAAACTTGATGAAGCAATTAGAAGCAACTCTCTCAGACTATGATGCAAAAAAGTTAAAAAATATCAAACTTGAAGATGATCTAAAGGTTGCACAGGATATTATTCAAGCACTTCAAGAAAATCTTACCATTGCAAGGAACAAGAGAAGAGAACTTTGTGAAAAGATGCAAAATGAGAATGATGAAAAGGAAACTCTTAGTGATCTGACAAATAAGTTGAAACAAGAAAACATGACAAAAAAGAATGAGATGCAGGATATGACTATGAGATTTTTTAAAGAAATTGAAGATAGAAAGAAGAATGAAGAAGACTTGACTAGAAGACTGAATGATGCTGCAAATGAAAACACAAGACTTAGTTATGAAAATGATATGTTGAAGATAGATCTGATGCATGCACAAAATAACTCAAATGAACTCATGAGATAGAAAGGTATCTTAGAAAGAGACCTGGATACTGCAAATCAAAACAAAGAAAAATTCAAGAAAAGCTCAGAAGAACTTGGTGACTTGTTGAAAAATCAGAAACCTAATGGTGACACTATTGGCCTTGGCTTTGAAGCTGGTGAAAGCTTCGGTACTGCAAACACACATGATCAAGGCAAATCGGTAAGACAACCTAATGCTTATAAATTTAATGGCAAATGCTTTAACTGTAACAAGTATGGTCATAGAGAAAATCAATGTAGATCTAGAAATTATCTGAATACCAATACACCCATCGGTCAATGTTCAAAATGCAACAAAGTTGGTCACAATTCAGAAAATTGCAGAATGAATGTAAGATGTTATGTTTGTGGAAGATTTGGACACTTATCTAATCAATGCAGAACACAAACCAGCATAGGATATGGAAAATTTATTCAAAAAAATAATATGACTTGTTTTGCTATAACAAGATTGGACATATTGCTAAATTTTGTAGAAGCAAGTCCTCACTAGTAAATAACAAAGGTCCTAGTTTGAAAGGTAAAGAAAAATTTGAAGAGGTAAAGCAGGAATTCTCAAAACAATGGATCAGGAAATCAGAACTAAATAGTGATAGGAATACTCCTCCATCGGTAGAACAAAGTAACACTCCACCGGCGAGAGACTCTTCATCCAACTGAAGAAAATTCCTTTAAGGGTTTGGCAATCAAATGTGAAACATTCTATTATTCCTTCGGTTGATGGTGAGAAGTTGAAATTACTTCTATACCGGTAGATAAGTTAAGTCATTACTTAACCGAAAAGCATTAAATGTGGTGGTTGGCAAAATTAACATTATAAAATAGTGTTTTGGATCCATTTTCATTTCACCAAGCATTCAAACCTTCGAGAGCATGAAAATTCCAGAGAAAAGGCATTCTGAGCAAAGAAGTGAAGCAACTCATCAAAAAATCATTCCTAAGGCAAATAAAGGTATTTATAATCATGGCTTCTTCATCTATTCCTAAATTCATAGCAAACCCTATTGTTATTGAAGTGATTAAATGCCCTAGACCCATATTTTAGTTAGTTCCTGAAATTGCCAAAAAAGATGATAATGTTGGTGCTTTTTCTCAAATCCCTAAAGGAGTAGTTTTTGCTGAAGACCCTAGAATGTACATTCATTGTCACATAGAAGAATTAGGTGATGAGGAAATCAAGAATATGTATGTCTATAATTTGTGACGAATTTGGTAATGTTAAACCTGAACACAAGATAGTAGAAACCCTACGTTTCACTGAAATTCTCAGTATTCCAGATTTTCCTAAGGATGTTATAGGGATAGTACTAAGCAGGGTACATGGTGCATTCTTCTAGTTGGACTCAGTTCACAAAATCACTAAAGAAGCAGTAAAAGTTGTGACAGAGTTACCCTCAACCAGTAATAGACCTGATAAAACAAAGAATGTCTCAAATGACCTAGTGATTAACCTAACTGATGCAACATCTGATAAAAGTGTTAGGTCCCAGAGATAACTGAGAGGGGGGGCTGAATCAGTTGTCAACAAATTTCAAACCAAAAACAACTTAACCAACTTAATGCTTAATACTGGTAAACCAGTTAAGTATGCTGGTAAACAGTTTTAACAGTTAATAGCTATACCGGTAAAGATTAATGCATGAAACATAAACACAAAGTCATCCACAACACATGACACCAATATTTGTACATGGAAACCATGTAAGGGGAAAAACCATGGTGGGAAACCTTACCCACAATCAAATGTTACTACTATAGATAGTAAGTGTACATAAATGGGGTCTGCACATGTAGAAAGGCCAACAACCTAGAGCTCACTACTCAATCACAAAATGGGAGTCACACTGACTATAGTTGGATGGTTAAATCCAATAAGAATGTACTACATAAAATAGCATCTTCATATGCTGGATTCAGTACTGGTGTAATGCTGATATGCTTTCTCAAAAACCTAACTTCACCTTCAAATCATGTCTTCATGTATAGCTCTTCTTAATCTCACATATACCTTCACACAATTCTTTTTCACATTCCTGCACTCGATCTTACAAATAAGATCTTACATTTATATCATAACCTAAGACCAATTTTAGTAGGTTGACTCTACAAGATATTACAATAAAAACATTTTACAAACAATATAATATCCGATGCAATAACTGATTGAACATGTCAGCTTAATGCATTTACAACAATAATTAATCATTTCCTTAGCATGCCATGCTGATCTGGAAAAGATAAACCTATCGGTGTAACCCTAGATAATCCTCGACCTATTTGCTGGTAAAAGCAAATATGCAAATATGAATGTACCAATGAACAAAACTCTAGGACAAGATGTCCAAAAGATGTCTTCAACATTACCAAGTGTCTTCCATATAATTCCAAGTACCGATGATCATTATATCTTGCCGGTGAACCATATACTAGTAATTGTGCAATAGTTACTTGCTTGCCGGTAAATGCTAGTGGATCTCCAAAGTGCTAGTGTTTTAGTAGGTGTTGACATCAATGACAAAACCATACCAAAATACCAACAATCTCCCCCTTTGGCATTGATGGAAACACAAGATGGAAAAACCATCAAAGTGCCAAAATAGAAATGCCAAGTATCAAAAACCAATAATCTCCTAAAAGATTATAACCAGAAATCAAAGAGTAATAATGTCTCCCAAACAACAATCTCTCCCCCTAGGAGCAACATGTGTTTTCCAAAGTTTCCATACCAATTTCTCCAAAAGATAATGTGTTTTCCATAGATATCTCCCCCCCTTTGACATCAAATGCCAAAGTTATAATAATACCAAGTTCATATACAAAACACCAACTACTCCCCCTGAGAAGTAGCTTCCTCATCAAAGACCGGAGTAAAATTTTTGTCTTCTAATTCTACCGGTTGATGACAATCATCAACTATCTAAGTCTCTACCGGTGGTGGTATGACTCCAAGCTGATCTCTGAGATATTCAAAAGTCTCTTTAGGCAAAGGTTTTGTGAAAATATCTGCAAGCTATTCTTTAGTGTTCACATAAACCAGTTTTATCTCCTTTTCTTCAACTTTTTCCCTTAGATTATTCAGTTTGATAGAAACATGTTTTGTTTTAGAATGTAGTACTGGATTCTTAGATATATTAATTGTTGTAGTGTTATCATAATATATGGTAATAGGTTCCTTGAATTTTACCTTTATGTCTTTCAACATTTGCTTAAGCCATAGTACCTGTGTACAGTTAGTTGCTGCTACAACATATTCTGATTCTGTTGTTGATAAAGATGTACAACTCTGTTTCTTACTCAACCAAGAAACTAATCTCTTTCCAAGAAAGAATGCTCTTCCGGTGGTGCTTTTTCTATCATCCATCCACATCTCCTGCCCAATTTGCATCTGTGTATGCACATAATTCAATGTTTTCATCTCTAGGATACCATAATCCAAGATTTATAGTGCCTTGTAAGTAACGAAAAATCCTTTTTACTATTGATTCATGATTTTCTCTAGGATTACTTTAAAATATTGAAACAATACATACTGCATTCATAATATTAGGTCTGGTTTGTGTCAAATACAGTAAACCTCCTATCATAGATTTGTATCTAGTTGGATTAACAGGTGTAGATTCATCCCTTTGAGATAATTTGTCATTTGTAGTCATAGGTGTGCTTATCAGTTTAGAGTTCTCCATCCCAAATTTCTTTAGTAACTCTTTTAAGTATTTGGATTGACTCAAGAATATACCTTTGTCAGTTTGTGAAATCTGCAATCCTAAAAAGAATTTTATTTCTCCAATCATAGACATTTCAAATTCTTGTTGCATTTTAGTAGAAAATTCCTTACATAAACCATCTTCTCCTCCAAAGATTATATCATCAACAAATACTTCTATAATCAAGATGTCATCATTAGCTATTTTGTAATATAAATTACTGTCTGCATTTCCTTTAGTAAAACCAATCTTTAAAAGATACTTATCCAATCTTGAGCTCTTGGGGTTTGTTTCAGTCCATACGAAGCTTTCCTTAATCTACAAACCATATCATTGCCATCTGTCAAAGAAAATCAATCAGGTTGTTCAATGTATTCTTCCTCTTCAAGATCTCCATTCAAAAATGCACATTTAATGTCCATTTGATAAAATTTGTAGTTCTTGTGTGCTGCAAAAGCCAAGAATAATCTGACTGCCTCAATTCTAGCTATCGGTGCAAAGGTTTCATTGTAATCAACTCCTTCTTTCTAAGAATATCCCTTACACACTAGTCTTGCTTTATTTCTGACAACCTTACCATCTTCATTCAGTTTGTTTCTGAATCATTTGGTTCCAATTATATTTTTATCTTTAGGTCGGGGAACTAATGTCCAAGTGTTATTTTTCTCAATTTGTTCTAATTCTTCTTCCATAGCTTTAATCCAAAATTTGTCTTCACATGCCTCATTAATAGATGATGGTTCTATTTGAGAAATAAGACATACCTCTTCATTTGCCAATCTTCCTCTTGTCATAACTCCTTTAAATTTGTTTCCAATTATCTGATCTTCAGAATGATTCAATCTTACATACCGAGGTGTCTTTGTTTGTTGTTGTTCTTCAGTTATTGTGGAATCCTCAGATGGTACCGGGGTAACTGGATCTTCATTTTGTACCAGTGGATTTGGTGTAGGTTCATTTGTCACAATTTCTGTTGCCAGTTCAAAGTCTATATACCTTGAAGTTCCTCTGAATTGTTCATCAATCTTTACATTTGTACTCCTAATGATTTTCTGTAATCTTTTGTTAAAACATCTATATGCTTTGCTCTTAGATGAATAACCAAGAAATATTCCTTCATCACTTCTAGGATCAAATTTTCCAATATACTCATCTCTTCTAATATAACATTTACTTCCAAAAATTCTAAAATATTTAAGAGTAGGAGTATTACCAAACCATAGTTCATGAGGGGTCTTACCGGTTTCACCTTTGATGTGAACTTTGTTGAATGTATAGATGACTGTGTTGATTGCTTCTCTCCAATACACATGTGGTAAATTTGCTTCCGATAACATACTTCTTGCTGCATCCAAGATAGTTCTATTTTTCCTTTCAACAACTCCATTCTGTTGTGGTGTCCGAGGTGCTGATAGTTGTCTTCTGATTCCATTCACTTCACAAAATGTATTAAAGTCCTTAGATGTGAATTCTCCTCCTTGATCTGATCTTAAACATTTGATTTTCTTACCGGTTTCATTTTCAACCATTGCTTTGAACAGTTTAAACTTTCCAAGTGCTTCTGATTTTTCTTTGAGAAAAGTAACCCAACACATTCTAGAATAATCATCAATGATTAGCATGAAATATCTATCACCTTGTAAGCTTTTAGTTCTAGCTGGACCACATAAATCAGTGCGAATCAAATCAAGAGCATTATTGGATTTTTCTAGAATACTTTTGAAACTAGCTCTAATTTGTTTTCCAAATTGACATTCCTTGCATATTGTGTTCTGAGGTTTGATAATTTTAGGTAGATCTCTAACTGCCTTAGAAGTACTGATCTTTACCATGCAATCAAAGTTTACATGACAGAGTCTCTTATGCCATAACCAACTTTCATCTATATGTGCAATCAAGCATGTCTTTTCACTGTTATTCAAATGAAAGATATTACCTCTAGTCTAATTACCGGTTGCCATTTCCAAACCAGTTCTATTCATGATTTTGCATTTTCCATTTTTAAATTGTAACTGAAATCCTTTCTCAACTAATTGACCAACACTTAAAAGATTATGCTTCAATCCTTCAACATAGTAGACATTGTCAGTGTTATGCTTACCATCAATAATATTGTACCCTTACCTTTGATTGAATAGGCTTTGTCATCACCAAATCTTACTAAACCTCCATTGTATTCTTGAAAGTTCAAGAATTTACCTTTGTCTCCTATCATATGATGTGAGCATCTTGAGTCAATGATCCATTCATCCTTTACTTCAACTTTAGCTGCTAGGGCTTGTTCTACCAGTTGAGTAGTAGGTGTCAGTTGATCTTCTGTTATAGCAACAAAAACCCATCCATTGTCTGCCGGATCCTCATTAGAATCATCAGTCACACCTTCATCAGCAATGTAACAAGATTTGTCTTTGTTCTTCTTGAATCTGTATCTCTGATATTCAGGATTAGGTTTGTATGTCCTTCTAGCTTCTTCTCTTAGTCTAGCATGTCTATCAGGGCATCTTGAAGCCATATGACCAATCTCATTGTAGTTAAAACATTTAAAGTGTTCTTTACCTTCATACTTACTTCCAATTGGACCTTTAGGCATTTTCCTTGCAAATAGTGCTTCAAGTTCTTCAAGTTCTTCATTTTCTTTCCTGCTTTCTTCAAGTTCTCTTGCATAAAAGTCTTTCCAATCAGATTTGTCAAATGATGGATCAGATGATGTTGATGCTTTAAAGGCTAAATCTATCTTTATAGTAGCAACAGGACCAAATTCTTCAATTTCAAAAGCTGAAAGTTTCCCAATCAATGTATCCCTAGTTATTGATGTGTTAGGCATTGTTCTTAACTCATTTATAGCAATAACCTTCATTTTATATGCCAGTGGCAATCCTCTAAAGATTTTTGAAACAATTTCATTCTCACTTAAGGTTCCTCCACAACATTTAATACCCAAAACAATTTCGATTACTCTTTCCATAAAAGCATAAATCCTTTCATCTTCTTCCATTTTCAGATGTTCATACCTGACCCAAAAGCTTTCAAGTTTTGCAATTTTGACTGTGGAATCTCCTTCATTTAGTGTTTCCAAATGATCCCAAATAGGTTTAGTAGTAGACCTATCTGATAATGCGCTCAAAAGTGCTTCTCTTGCTTTGCAATCATTTTCCTCATCTTTAGCCAAGGTAGTTGGACTAGGCTGACTAGATATAGAAACAGTGTAACCTTTCTTTGTGACTTCCCAGACATCTTTGCCAATGCAATTTAAGTGTGTCTCCATTCTGATCTTCCATATGCCATAGTTGGTTCCATCAAGTTTAGGACTATCCTTCCTGAAATATTTAGTAGACATTGGATCTCCTCAAGTTGTTAAACTTCTACAAAAGAGGACTAGGCTCTGATACCAATTGTTAGGTCTCAGAGACAACTGAGAGGGGGGGGTGAATCAATTGTCAACAAATTTCAAACCAAAAACAACTTCACCAACTTAATGCTTACTACTAGTAAACTAGTTAAGTATGTCGGTAAATAGTTTTAACAGTTAACAGCTATACCAGTAAAGATTAATGCATGAAACATAAACACAAAGTCATCCACAACACATGACACCAATATTTGTATGTGGAAACCCTGTAAGGGGAAAAACCATGGTGGGAAACCCTACCCGCAATCAGATGATACTACTATAGATAGTAAGTGTACATAAATGGGTTCTGCACATGCAGAAAGGCCAACAACCTAGAGCTCACTACTCAATCACAAAATGGGGGTCACACTGACTATAGTTGGATGGTTAAATCCAATAAGAATGTACTACATAAAATAGCATCTTCATATGCTAGATTCAGTACCAGTTTAATGTTGATATGCTTTCTCAAAAAGCTAAATTCACCTTCAAATGATGTCTTCATGTATAGCTCTGCTTAATCTCGCATATACCTTCACACAATTCTTTTTCACATTCCTGCATTCGATCTTACAAATAAGATCTTATATTTATACCATAACCTAAGACCAATTTTAGTAGGTCGGCTCTACAAGATATTACAATAAAAACATTTTACAAGCAATATAATATCTGATGCAATAAACAATTGAACATGTCGGCTTAATGCATTTACAACAATAATTAATTATTTCCTTAGTGTGCCATGCTGAGCTGGAAAAGGTAAACCTGCCGGTGTAACCCTAGGTAACCATGGACCTATTTGTCGGTAAAAGAAAATATGCAAATATGAATGTACCAATGAACAAAACTCCAAGACAAGATTTCCAAAAGATGTCTTCGACATTACCAAGTGTCTTCCACATAATTCCGAGTACCGGTGATCATTATATCCTCCCGGTGAACCATATACGAGTAACTATGCAATAGTTACTTGCTTGTCGGTAAATGCTGCTGGATCTCCAAAGTGATAGTGTTTTAGTAGGTGTTGACATCAATGACAAAACCATACCAAAATACCAACAAAAAGATCCTTAAGGCTAAATGATGTAACAGATATCAATGTCAGATTCATCAGTATGATCTTAGGCTACCAAACCACACATGCAAATAGGTTAAACTTAGTCTCTAGCCTATGCATAAAGAGTGCCTATGACATGATTAATGATAATGCAAAAATAGATGTGTGTAAATGGCTTAAAGATGAACTAATTGACAATTTGGGAAAGATTAAGAAAGACAAAAAGGGGACATTCAAATTTGGAAATCTACTTGTCTGTCTAATGCTACACATAACCAAACAAGTACCCGGTATCGGTAACAAAAATCTTGGTTTTGACATACCGGCAGGCAAACAGTTATCAGATTTACTAAACAACATGGGAGAGAACAGAGAGAAGAACATAGATGAGTATTTTCAAGCATTGAAGGCCTGGATGAAGACCAGAGTCAGATTGTCATAAGAAATTGTAAACAAGTATAAGGATGAAATTTATTTTGTTATAAAGAAGGATGAAATTTGGATGGAGGTAGTTATCCCAAGAACCATTTGGGTTACTGAAATGGGGTATGAAATTGATGACCACATAATAGAAACATATGCAAAAGCCCTCTTGGAAGCTCCTAAGGAACCTCAAGAAGAGGTATTTGGTAGTGCTGAAAACCAAATTCAATCAAAGAAAAGGGTTAAGAAGGTTGAAGCAACAGTTCAAAGAGGATCCAGACAAGAAAAAGCTATTAAGGATGATGTACTCAAACAAACTAGTATTACTGAAGATGAGTTAGAAGCACTTCAACCGGAAACTCACCTTTCACCGGTTGGAAATTCTTTGGAAAGTGATATACCAGCTGCATTCAAAAGAGTTGTGAGAAAAAGGAAACCTTCACCGGTATCTACACCTTCTCTTAGAAGAACCAGATAGAAAAAACATGCAGTAAGGCCCATAGCTAGGAAATTAACTCCAAAGAAGAAGTTAACCCCCAAGAAGAAGACTCAACAAACCATTGCTCCAATTGACAAATTTCTCAATGAAATAATAGAGGATGGAAAGCTGAAAAACATCAACAAGTTATATGACTCATTATCAACTGATGACAAGGAAAAAGTTGAAAACAGTGTAATCCTACACTTGGATATTTACAAGAAATTTTTGATGCAAGTTGTGGATGAATTACTGGTAGAACTATTCAAAAGACTTGAAGCTAGAAGGCAAGTTGTTGTAGAGCTTGATAAGAAAATAAAAATTGAAAAACTACTTGCTGTATATCCATTCAACTCACCAAATGAGATAGATAAATTGATCTAAGAGGCTAACCAATCAGTATTTTCAACTGCACACCGACATGTAGCACTTATGGATGGTAGAGTGAATGAGGTTGCAGAGGAAACAACTAATGCATGGGACATATTCCTTGTAGAAAAGGAAAAGCAAGAAGAATATCAAAATCCTAAACCCATCAAAGTATACCAAAAAGATAAGGATAAGGGAAAAGGTAAGGTTGGTGGTCCACCTAGCATAAAAATAAAAGATAACTTATCCCCACCGCCTCTAGATACTCCACCGGTAGTTACCACTAACAATCAACTGGCTAGTGAGAGTATGGATGTATCACATGAGGACACAAATCCAGCTTCTGAGGTGTTATATACAATGAACATTGACACTCAGAAAGTCAATATTGTAGTAGATAAGGATTCAACAGGGAAAACAGATATGGCAAATGAGCCACCGACAAAAGATAGCACAGAAAGTAAACTGGTAGGTGACAACACTGAGAAATAGGAAGAGTAACAGGCTCCCTCACAGCAACAGGTTCATGCAGAGACGGTACCACCGGCAATAGCTAAGCAATCCAAACCTTTGTTTAAAGAGATGCAAACACAAACTGACCTACCAGAGGTCACCACAAGCAAAGAAATTGCTCCCATTGGCAGAATACAGATTGTTGACTCTTCAAATGCAGAATTCAAATTGGCAAATGTGACAGAAGTTCTTTTGGATTCTATCAAGAAGATAACAGAGTGTAGTTCAAAAGCATACAAAGCAATTGATGACACAATTCCAATTTTGAAAATGATAGCACCTAAGTGCAATGTAGATAATAAAGATTCTTTGAATCCACTTGACACATTGTCTAAGTATATTACTGACAACACTGTGACAGTTGAACAAATAAAAGAGGAAGCATTCAAGGAGAGACTAGAGAAGGAAAAACACAAATTCTTTGAAGAAGAAATAAATAACTGTACAAGACAGTTTGACACTTTTACCGGAACTATGTAGTACATTGAAGGAATTTAAAACCTTGTACAGAGATACATGTAAAACTAACTTTTTGACAGTAGATATAGACCAAAGGATCAGCAAGATATAGGAAGAAATAAATCAACTAGCTGATAATTTCATTAATTCATCTGAACCATTATCAGTTTTTGAGCAGAAAATAACAAGTTTTGAGGAGGAACTTCTAAAGTTGGAAAGAGAAAAGGAGAGAATAAAAGGAAGGGCTAAAGATCTAAAATGGAGACTTAGTCCAAAATTGGACTACCTCGTCTCCTTAAGAAAATAAATATCTGATGCTTTAATTCAAGGATAGAAAACATCGGCAAAGAAAATGCAACACCTCACCAGTACAATTCAGAGGACAGAGGCTGCATTAAAAGATAGCAAATGGTTCATTAAAGAGCCTGAATCTGGTACTGGTAGATCTTTTTTAGATTGTAACCAGCCAGTTACAAGTATGAAACAGGAAACCACACTCAATTGACACTTTGACAACCTTTGTCATTGATGCCAAAGGGGGAGTAGTGGAATGAGAAAAATATCCAGCAAATGACTCATCAGCTCAGGGGGAGTACATATTCTTTTGGTACACAATTTTTGGCAAGACAATTCTGGTAGATTCTTTTTGGATAACAATTTTTGGATTTTTCTCATGAGTGTTGCCATCAATGCCAAAGGGGGAGATTGTTGGCAAATGCACACTCCAATGAGATATTGTAGGTGATTGAAGGTTTTGTCATTGATGGCAACCTTACAATCCTATGACACTGGCAAGACAATTTACCGGCACCGGCAAGGTCAAACTCTACACTGGCACACAGACCATCGACAGTGAAAGGAAGTATACTGACATAGAAGCCGACATGAATTTTGTTTATAATATATTTTGTAAATTATTGTAAAATCATTGCAAGCCGACTTAGCAAGTTGTAAAATGACTAATATATATAATAGATCATTGTAGAACATTTGAGTGATGGATAAAAAGGAAGTTAATAAGCAAAATAAGGCAGACCTATTATGCGAATTATAGGTTAAGGGTTTATGTATGAAGCAAAGCTATAAACCAGTACTAGATCTGGCATAGTAGATGTTATTTTGTAGTACAAAACATTGGATTTATATAATCCATTTTGTAAGTCAGTGAGACTTCCCATTTTGTAATTGAGCAGTGAGCTCTAGGCACTTGGCCTTCCTGCATGTGCAGGCCACTCTTGTAGTAGTAATATTTTGTTATTAGCTAGTAAGTGAATATTGTGGGTCACAAATCCCACTGAGGGTTTTCCCACACTGGGTTTCCTCATTGAATTACTGTGTTATGGTTTGTTTTTCATGTGGTTGTTGTTATCTCTGTTTGTTGCATTATTTCTTGTTTACAGGTATACAGTATTGATATGCTTTACATGTTTTAAGTTAAGAAAATCTTATAACCGGTTAGATACTGATTCACCCCCCCTCTCAGTATCTTTATGAATTCTAACATCCTTTCAGTAGCATTAGAATCATCATAATGCATATAGCATATAGTAGAGTCGCTAGTTACATCTTCTTCTTGTTTAGGAAGAGTAACGTCATCAGACTAATAATCAAAATAAGAAGACTCATTTTGATCCCTCTCATAATAGCCAACCATTGCCTTTGAAGGAGGTGGTTCAAGTGCAAGCCTCTCAGGAGGAGGTGGTAACTTGGGTCTATTCTTAGCAGCATAATTGGCAGCAACATTATGATACATCCATCTTGGGATATCCTTGTATGGTTTAGGATAGGAATTTTGAAATACTTGCTTCTTTAAAGCAAGAATTTCATTTGCTAATTTCTGCACCATTGGATCGGTAGAACCTGAAGATGAACTCTCCATATGAGAACCTCCTTTAGACCAATTATAATCCTTTTTTATTTTACCAGGTAGCATCAAATCATCTTCAATTTTAGTAGCCATTGATTGAGCAACAACTAAATCAATGAGGGAGGCTTGCCTCAAGAAGAAACTGACCTCGGGCAACTAAGTATTAATGAAAAAGCACTTGAGATTCTCAGGAGTAGGTTTAGAATTGATAGGAATTCTAATTGCTAATTTATTGAACTTAGCAATGAATTCACGCATGCCTTCATGTGTATCCTTCTTCATTTGGGTTAATTGGGCCAGCAAGGCATGTTCATCTTCCATGGGCTTGAAACATTCTTCCAATGTGTCTCCCAACGAGTTCCAATAAACGATTGAACCAACAACAAGATTGAAAAACTAATCAGCTGCAATACTTTGAAGAGTTTCTACGAATAAACGAATAGCAACATCTTGATGTTCTACTCCAAGAACACCACATGCCATATAGAAAGATTTGACATGTTCATCAGGATGTTTCTTTCCATCTCCATAGAGGTGGGGTTAAGGCCAAAGGACCAAAAGCTACTCCCCATGGACTGGGAGGAGGAGGTGGAGGTGGATTAGCCATACTAGATGATGAAGATATCAGTGGTTTGAAAAAGAAAGGGGAATTTTCACTTGGGATAGACTTCTTTTTCTTTGAAGGAGGGTAACTTGTGGCTCATGAAAGGGAGGATGTACTAGTAAGCAAATGGAGTCTAGCTCGTTCAACATGAGATATCTCTTTAGGATGTTCACCTATCCTTCGATGAACGTAAACACATAAACCTTTCAGCTGAGAGAAATCAAAATATTTCCAAGCTCTTATCAACAGGAAACCCAAGAAAAGTTATTTCTTTTTTAAAATCAGCAAGACACTAGTATTCAAATGAAAGTGTGGGCTTCTAAATGCGTCTGTGTCCCTAGAAGAGTCACCAAAAAAATGTTGGTGGTTCGGATGGGCCAAACAAATTTATACCAAAGATTCTGAGATAGAATTAACAAAGTACTTCAAATCTCTCTCTCCCCAACAGAGTCGCCAAAAAACTGTTGGTTAGAATTTTTGTACACTTGGAGAAATATACAAAATTGTGGTTCCAACCATAGCGTGTGAGTAAAAAGTCTCCTAATTAAGGGAAGGCTCCCCCTATCTAACTACAAATTTGAAAATAAAATAGGATGGGACAAAAATATTTCTTCTTCTTTCAAGAAAGACAATATCATTTTCTCTTCATAGAAAAGGATAGCGATTTGATATAAACAATAGTAACCACTTTCAAAATGAAATGAGAGAAAGGAAATGAAGTTTTATAAAAGCAAAAAGAATTTCGTAACTTCCTTCGGGACAGGACTATAATATCAAGCTCAAAGACTTGATTATGTGAAGTCCTATCTACCCTTTTCTATACTAATACTATCAAGAACAAATTATAACAACTCAAAGACTGGAATACCTTATTCTTTTCTACTTAAAACAATGGGAAGTAGTATAAGCTCAAAGACTCACATCTATTTCTCACAAAATCTACTCCTAAATTCTCCTTAGAACAAGTGAAAGCATAAATACTTGCAACTTCTCTCAAAAAAATATTTATTTTAATGTATATTAACCTCAACTACTTGCAACACAAAGACTGCAAATCAGATGTGATTAAGCTCTTTAAGAAACACTTGCAAGAAAGATAATATTGAACACGAACTCAAGGATGTAGCACAAAGACTCAAAGCTTGAGCAATTTCCTTCTATTCCTTTCAATCCTTGAATTCACACATGAAAGCTCAAAGACTTCTTTGTTGTAAATTTGGCAGAATTTTTGCTTGCTTTCCAAAAGATAAAAAATACAATAGACCCCTCAAGTATTTATAGAAGAGGAGCCTTGAGAAAAAGGTGGGAGGATCCTAACTAACTTGAGAGATTCTCTCAACCACCAAGACTTATTCAATAACTAACTAAGACTTCAATAACTAACTAAGACTTATTCCAACTACAGTCCTAATTGAACACAACTTGTAGTTACTTTACATGTAATTACACAAGTGCAAGTAAAGAGTTAACTTACATTTTACAAAAAGACTTTTACATGTAACTTGTCAAAAGAAAAACTACAACTAAAGATTGCAAATGTGGAAAAATACAACTAAGTGTTGAAAAACACTTAAGTTGCATTACGTGAAGACACAAATCTTTCAAACTTCTGGATGATCATTTATAGTTCATTGGGATCCGGTTCATGGGTGTTCTTGGTAACAACCATGGTCTTCACAATGGTATCAAGGCATCAGAGGAGTGCAGGGCTATTTTTCTCCAGGAGGGACTGGATTTTATGCAAAAAGTTTTGGTGTTTCATCAACATTTGAATTGAAGTGGTCGATAATTGTTCGCTTCTCCATTCATTATGTATCCTCATCTATAAATCAGCAAGAAATTCTTCTTCGGGAATAAGCTCCCCATCTTGAATTAGTATGTTGCAAGAGGCCTTTTCACAATGAGAGACAATATCTCAAAAAACTTCACCCTGTAATCTCATTGTATCACTAATCTCCTCAATGAGGGATTTAAGAACAAGGGCCTTATTTTTTAGAAACTCTTCAAATTCCAAGTACATGACCCTGGAAGAGATGATGGCATGCTCTTGTAGAATGCTCAACTGTTGTTGGGGCATGGTAAGCCAGATTGTCAAAATATCTTCAACACTTTCTAGATTCTTTTTAAAAGTATCGAAAGTTTGCTCTAGTTTCTCTTCAACAGTTTCCAACTTAGACATCATCTAAAAAATGTCCTTCATCACTTGTGCACATAGATCATGAAGTTGATCAACCCAGGAATCCAATGCTTGTACCTTCTGAGCAACCCTTTCCATTCCACAAATTTATTCTTGGGAACCGAAAGAACCTATGGAGTTACTCCCTTCAGTAGCAGGTTTTTTGATTTTATGAACAACTGCCATAAGTTGTTGGTTTTCCTCTTCTAGCTTATCTTTCTTTGCTAGGAGTTCAACATGCCGCTGTACCAGTGAAGCTACAGAAAAGTGAGCACCATTTTTAATTACCTCATATGTTTTCTTACCCAATTCTATCCTTGTAACTTTGTACTCAACAACTGACATTTCTTCAACTGGCTTATCTGCAATGGGTTCAACAATTTCAGCTAGCTTCACCTTGTTGTTGTCAACAGTTACTTTGGAGATAGTCTTGGCCTTTTAGCAACCTTGGATTTGAAATGTTTTAGTTGTTGATAATCAAAGGCATCAGGTGAAATTTCTTGCTTCTTCCTTTTTGGAGTAAAAGAACTAAGTTATGGAGCTAAAGACATCAACTCTCCTTGTATAGTAGTTGTAGGCAAAGGAGAAGCAATTTATGTTTGAATAATCGTGGTCATCCTAGGAGGAATATTTATTTGGATGGCAACCACAGTTTTCTCAGTAACCAATGGGCATGAATATTGCCTCATGAATTATTCAAAACCAGAAGTGGAGGTATCAGTTTTTGATAGTTGGATAGAAGCAGGAGTATCCTCAGGGACTTCTTGCACATTCTCTTGTTGATGATTAGGAGGTGGCTCGTATGCCGAAATAGGAATGGCATTCTAAGGAAATTCATCCACCAGCAAGTCAGGAGGAGAAAGGGGCATCTTAATGGAAATTGGGGGAATAATCTCATGAGGTGAGTCTGATGCTAGAGACTTGGGAGCATCATCAGATTGATGCCCTTCTTCTAGATTATCCAGATCGATCACTTGAACATGAAATCGTGACTTTTCCTTTCCACAAACTGTCACCTCCTCAAGAGGAAGCACTACTTCTCAACTAACTCGCAATTTTATCCTTGTGCCCGAAGATGATGTGCCTTCCTTGTTGTCAACCCGAATCTCAGAATTACATCCAAGAGGCCCCATAGAATCATCTTCTTTTCCAATCTTTATTTTTATGAGTCTAGCAACATTACTTTTCAGCCAAGCGTGCGTGTTAGCCAAGATAGGTTGAAATTACTCAAGAATGGATATGCACTCCTTGTGTGACCATTGGATTAAAGGCAATGGAGCTTCCTCAACACTTCGTGAAATATATTCAGGATCAAGTATGTTCCCATCATCAATCATCCCTTGTGGAATGTCCACCAAGTTCAAATCAACAACCTGCTCAACAGTTAGCCTGTAGTAATCCATCTTTAAAACCTTGACCTCTGTGCAGAGATCTATCTAGATATCCTCAATGCGATACACATGCACAAAGGATTTTTTGATCTTCTCCTTCATACCCCGATAATCAAAATCAGCTCTAGACTTAAACCTTTTTAGCTTAATTTCCTGCATTTCAGTCTCCATGGCGTTGGCTTTAACGGATGTGACAAGAGAATACCGACCAATTTTTAATGGGTTTGTTGTAGAGATCCCCATTCCAACCTTATGTCTAGCAGACTGATGAGTATGGATAGCCATGATTTGTCTTCCCAACTCGATAAGAATGATCTTATCAGTTGGGTATCTAGGAAGCATGTATGGCTGCCCACTATAGCATCCGCTTCTCATATAGGTGAAGGTCGGGAACTGTAGAAACAAGCATCCATACTCACTCACCCTTTCCCATGCCTCATCTGATACCCTTTTGTTCTTCAGATTTATGTCAAACTAACACATGAAGTAACCGAAGAATGCATCTTGGACTCTTCTGAAATGCAATCTGCTAGCTCTCAAAGGTAACTGATCATAGTACTCCCAAACTAGTATAAGTGAGCGATCACCCTTGGTAGAAAGACCTGGAAAATGTCTAAGTGCTACTGCCAAGTACACCAAGTATGAATTCATATAGAAAGTCATGGTGGAAGGAACCGTTGCAAGTTTTTCACATAAGGCATCGCTGATGACTTCTCCCCATGATATATGATGGGACTACCTTATGAACATGATGAACTGGTACATCTAGGGCTCAAAAATATTAGAATTTTCAAGGCCCATTATCCTGCCGAGTAGGGTTATGATGTCTCATATTTCCCATTTGAAGTCACAATGGTATAACTTATCCCACCTTGAGAAGGCAGCTTGTCGCTCTTGGATCCACCTATTGATATGTCGTTTACAATCTTCTTCTCTTTTCACATAATACTTAGCTGCACTCTCTTTGGAGATTTCCATGTAAACAGGTGCGAGAGCTATTCTAAAGAACTTCTCAATTATATCTACATCAAGGCAGATTATTGCTCTGCCATCATCATTTTTAACGATTCTTGGCTTCTTGTCAAAGTGATGGGTGCAAGTGAGAACAAATTCAGGTTCTAGGGCAGCCACCGGGAAAGAAGATGCATGATGGATATGGTTGTCCAATAGCTGCTGCATATTGCTATCTTGTGGATCGTCAACCCTTTTGACAAATTCTGACATGTCTACATGCCCTATCTCTGTATCTTTGATACGATCCAAAGGAGAGGAAACGTGGGAAGGTGCAACTTCATTTTGGTACTTGTCATATTTGTATTTCATCTTTTTTGGAATTGGAGATGACGAAAAATTTGATATTGATGGACAACCTAGAATACTGTGATGAAGACTTAAAAGTGATAAGGCAAAATCATATTTAGCTGCAAATAATAGTTTTCCTTCTTCAAATGAAAAAAACTTTGATTCTTGAACTTCACAATTTTGTGAGAGAAAGAGGGGAAATAAATGGGAATGGGGAAATCTTGACTTTGACCAATTTCGAATCTTGGGGAAATTTTTGCAAGTATACAAGTTGGAAAATGCATACATGCAATTGGATTTTTAAAACCCGAATGCAAGTACACTTGTAAATTTGCAAATGTAGAAATGGATGGAAAATGAGAATTAGACTTGTGGAAAATGGTGAAAATGGAAAGTACGGATATGGGTGACATGAATGGATAAAAATGGGAAAATCAGGGAATGTCATTTTCATGAAAATGGGATGAAAATTTCAACATTTAATCCGGTTCTTAAAACCCAATTTTGAAAGGAAAGGTATTTCACATTTTTTCATTTTGGAATTTTAACCAAAAATGGTTAAATTCTTTAACCGTAAGGGAAGAACAAAGATTTCCAGCCAACTTGTAATCGGGATTTAAAATCCCGAATACAAGTAAAGAGGGAAAATGGGGAAGAACAATGCAATCCAAAAATTGCATATCATGGGGGAAAAACTCTCTCACAAAACCGATTTTTGAGACAAGAACAACATATTTACAAATTTACAACTAGAAAGGAAAACTAAGAAAACAAGAAAATAAGAAAATGAAACAAGGAAAGAAAAGAAAACATACCTTGTTTCAAATTGAAAATGCCTCTCCAAAAGATGCAATCAATCTTGGAATGAAGAAGAATAGCTCCTAAATAAACACAAACCACAATCCCAAACCCTAGCCACGTTTTTGAAAAATGTCCTTAACAGCAAAAACGTGGTTGAAGATGCAAGAAAATAGGGTTAAATCGCTAAGGAAACACCATGTAGGAGAGTCCCAAAGCCAAACACCCAAGGATGAAGTGAAATCGTGGCACCAAAACCCCAAGATGTGGCTTGGAAGAATCACATAAAAAATAGTTTTGAAGAAGTAAAACGCAGTAAATGAAGTGTAAACCATTTACCAAATCAAATGCAACGTGTTTCCAAACTCACAAAAATCACCTTGCAATCATATCGCCTCCTTGATCCATGAATTTCTCCACAAAAATCGAGAAGAATTTATGGCAAAATTTGTTTAGGAGAGGAAAAATACTTGGTCGGATTTTTGGAAGTGAATAACAAGTTTCAATTTGCATGAAACAATGAAAATTGGGTTTTTTGGAGGAAATAACAAGTTTAAAATGCACTTTTTCAACTATAAGGCAAAAATCGGGTTTTTTTAGATGAAATAGCAAGTTTAAAATCTTCCAAATTGCACTTTATAGGCAAAATCTAGTTTTATGGACCAAATAACAAGTTTTAAATGTCACTTTTTTCATTCTTAGGCAAAACCAGGTTTTGGAGAGAGATGTGCAGGTTTAAAATCACTTATAAAGGGAAAAAAAAATCCCTACAACAAGTTATAATTCACTTGCACACATGTAATAGGGGTTTAAAATCCAAATTACAAGCAAAAACCATTAAAGTAGGGGTTTTAGAAAAGAATTACAAGTTTACTTGTAACTTAACCAAAAATCCCTATTTTAACTTAAAAAAGCCAAAAAGCATCAAGGGGGAAATAAAAACCAAAGTACAAGTTTTTATTTTTTAATAAAGTGCACTTGTAATTAGCTAAAAATTTCCCTACAAAGACCAAAACAATGGAAATCATTAAAACTTGTAGTTCAAGGAAAATTCTCCACCTGCAGTCAGGGAGAAAAGACCCGAAATTGAAGGAAAGACATAGCAAACAAATCCAAAATGTGATAAAATTTGAAATTTAGTTCGAGGATGGACTGAGGATTAAGCGAGTCCAAGGATTAGTCAAAATTATGCCTTGAGAAGCGTTCGATAGAGTAAAATTTTCATTTTTTTCACAAAATTTTTATGTGATGGTCCCTCATTTTTGAAAACAAAAATGAGGACAACACAATAAATCATGGATCTATACATTGTATGATCAACATCCGGTTGATAAACTTCTTGTTTAAGTTTACAACCTGTCTCCATGGGAGTGCCAACATGCTTGCACTCTTGCATTTGGAATCTATTTAGCATTTATTTTGCATATTTTTTTTGAGATAAAAAGATTCTCTTTTCAAACTGATTGACTTAAAAACCCAAAAAGAATGAAAGTTCCCCTAACATTGACATTTCAAATTTTGATGCCATAATTTTTGGAAACTCAAATCATTACTGCCAAAGATGATATCATCAACGTAGACTACAACTACAAGTATTTTATCACCTTTTGTTTTGTAGTATAGATTGTTGTCAACACCACCTTTAGTAAAGCCTTGCTCATGTAGATGTGAGTCTAATTTGGAGTACCAAGCTCTTGGGGCTTGTTTCAAGCCATATAGAGCCTTCCTTAACCCATAATGATGAATTCATTTACCTATACATACAAAGCCTTCAGGTTGTTCCATGTAAACTTCTTCCTCAAGATCACCATTCAGAAAGGCAGTTTTTACATCCATCTGGAAAACTTTAAAGTTTTTATACATAGTAAATGCTAGAAAAATTCTAATGGTGTCAAGTCAAGCCATTGGTGCAAAGGTTTCATCATAATCTATTCCTTCAATCTGGGAATATCCTTTGCATACAAGCCTATCTTTATTTCTGACAACATTTCCCTTATCATCAAGTTTATTTCTAAAAACCCACTTGGTTCCAATTATATTTTTATCTGAAGGCCTAGGAACAAGCTCCCAGGTTTTGTTCTTTTAAATTTGATCAAGTTCCTCATGCATAGCCTTGATCCAAAAAGAATCTTTACTAGCTTCTGCATAAGTTTTGGGCTCAAGTTGAGACAACAAACACAAATAGACCTGATTATTAGTATTTCCAAATTTTATTCTACTTAGAATTCCAATGGTTTTGTCACCAATTATTTGGTCTTGGGGATGATTCTTTTGTAGTAACTTTGTGGATCTGATTGGTATAGATCTCATAGGTACATTTGACACATTTTGTTCAGTTTCCTCATTTGATTTTGGGCCATTTCCTTGTTGTTGTTCACTCTCGGCATTTTGCTCATATTCAGGTGTTGTAATACTATTGTTATCATCAAGTTTCTATTCATTAGTATTGAGAACCTCATCAACTTTAACATTAGAGCTTTAAATTACTCTCTTTATCCTTTTGTTATAACATTTGTAGGCTTTACTATGAGTAGAATACCCTAAGAAGATCCCCTCATCACATTGTGATTCAAAACTGCTAATACCATCATTGTCTCTCTCAATATAGCTTTTACTACCAAAGATTTTGAAATAACCAGCATTAGCTAACCTACCATACTAGAGTTCATAAGGAGTATATTTCGTGTTCACTCTCAATTGTACTCTCTTTAGGATATAGATAGCAATATGAAATGCCTCCTTCCAGTAGGTATTTGATAGGCCTGCATCTTGTAACATTGTTCTAGCCATTTCTTTTGCAGATATGTTTTTTCGTTCAACAACACCATTTTGTTGTAGTGTTCTTGATGCTGAATATTGCCTCTTAATGCCGTGTTATTCACAATAGTCAATGAATCCCCATGGAGTGTACTCTCCACCTTTGTTAGATCTTAGACATTTAATTGTTAAATCAGATTCATTTTCTACCATCTTTCTGAACACTTTAAACCTATTGAAAGATTATGCTTTATGTTTCAGAAAGGTCACCCAAGTCATCCTTGTGCAGTCATCAATGAAAATCATAAAATATTTCTCATTTCTTAGGGATTTTGTCCTTGTAGGACCGGACAAATAAGTGTGAACTAGCTGCAATGGTTTTGTAGAGAAATACTCTTTAGGATTAAAGCTAATTCTAGTTTTCTTTCCTTCTTAGCACTCTTTGCATATAATGTTATCGGTTTTGAAAGAGTTGAAGTTTTCTAACATTCTGATTTCTACTGATTTTAACCAAATTATCATAATTAATGTGACTAAATATTCTATGCCACAGTCTGATTTGATCATCTTGACTCATGAAACACACAATGGGTTCTTTACTACTAGAATTTTCATGAAGATTATAAATATTTCCGTTAGTTCTAAATTATGTTGCTATAGTTTTTCCAGATTTCTTTATGATTTCATAGCCAAGTGTGGTGAAAGTAACATGAAAACCATTATCACATATTTGAGTGACACTGAGTAAGTTATGAGTTAAACCTTCTAGATAATAGACATCAAGCATCAGTGTATCATTATCAAGTAGAATAGTGCCTTTGCCTACAATTTGGATACAATGACCATTTCCAAATCTTATAGATCCTCTTGAGTAGGTTTCATAGTCAACAAATTTTCTTTTATCACCTTTAAGGCGGTGTGAACAACGAATGTCCAAAACCCAAAGATTCTTCCTGACATAATGCAAGGCTATTTGAACAACCAAGGCTTCTTTCTTTTCTTTAGGTTTCCAAACCAGTTTGAACTTGTCATGTTGATTTGATTTACTGAATTGTTTCATAGAATCAGATTTACAAGAAGCAGCTATGTGTCCTAGATTTTTACAATGATAACATCTGAGATTACTTAGGAATTTGTATAGATTTCCATTTACAAAACTAGAGTTTCTCCTAGACATAAATTTGCATTTATTTTCTTTATGCCCAAATTGATGGCAATTGAAACAATAACCAAAAAAATGAAAGTCATATCTAGGAAACTTACTTGTTTTGTCAACTGACTTTTCCAGCATCAGCATGATTTGATTTTTCATCTTCAATGAATATTTGAATTCCTTTTCCTTTGTAATCTTTAGGATTGTTCATCAAAGTTGATGGTTCACCATTGTTCTCATATAGCTTAAGTTTCCCTTGAAGGAAAAAAATCTTCTCTTCTAATAATTGACATTCTTTCTTTACTGATTAATCTTTCTTGAGTGACTTCAAGAGTCTTTTTACCTTCTTCTATTTTAAGAGTAAGATCAAATATAAGCTTAGTATCATTATGATTCTGATCTCTTAGGGTTACAACCTATTTTCTAAGTTTCTTTTATCTCTTTGAGAGCACATTTTAGCTCTCCCTCAAGATCAATTTTAGATTCAGAGTGATCTAAAAGGATTTCTGTTGGGATCCAAGAACGCTGAGAGGGGTGGGCGTGAATTAGTGTTCTACTAGAATGGAGAAATTTAACCTTATTAATACAACAACTCACAAACCAGTAAACATAAAAGCATATAGAAATAAGAAATAATGCAACCACAAAGATAAACACCATAACACCACAAATTTATAAGTGGAAAACCTCAAAGAGGAAAAACCATGGTGGGATTGGAGACTCACAATATCTATCCACTGATCAAATGAATAAATATTACAACAAGGGGCCTATACATGTAGGAAGGCCAATAGCCTAGAGCACATTGCTCATCACAAAAGGAGTCTCACTTACTACAGAAAACAATAGACACCAATCCAGAATGAAGATTGAACTGCAAGTATAGAATCTCCCATGCCTGAGTACAATTTCAGTTAAGCTCAATACCAGAGGCCTTAAACCTCTTACACCAACCCAAATTGATCACCTATGATTGACCAAAACCTCTGCATGAATGATTACATCATTATTTGATAATCCCATACCATACATGATCTCCTATGATCTCCTATATTCTACAAAGAGATCTTACATCATATTTATACCAACCCAGGACCTAAACAATTAGGTCGGCCACCTATAAGATAATACAATAAATTCATAACTTAAACCCGCAATCTAATGATCAACCAAGTTGGCTTAGGATGAAACCAATGTAGTCCAATCAATGAGTCCAACTGGTAACGTATTAGCCCACACATTACATAAACCGGTCCATAACCTCAAAGAATAACCACCAGACCTATAATAGGTCTCCATAAGCCAAATGAAACACCACGAACAACTGGAACACTAACATGATAACCATTAGCATCCTGAGAACTTACTAGAAGCCGCACCAACACTACTTATGCATAGTATCAAAGATCTTCAACAAAGCTCTATCAGTGAAACCTTCACCAATAACCAAAAGGCTTACTAGAACAATTGATAGCTTCTAGATCATCAAATCCCAAACCAACTGAATGTGATACACATAACACGTGAATAACCAAACCAAACCAATTTCACAGACCAAAGAATACCAGAGTATACCGAATCAATATGATCTTACCAACTAGAAACCAAACATCCTACTGGGACCAAAAGGATACTGGTAAATAGCCAAAGCAGCCAGTGTTGACATCAATGACAATCTCCCCCTTTGGCATTGATGACAACACTAGATGTGAAAAACATCCAAGTATCAAGAAATTCCAAACAAGTCTCCCCCAATGGAAGACAACTAACAATCTCCCACAAAATGATATTACAATGAGATACTGAAAGAGATGTCTCTATACCAATTAACCATCCATAGACTTGAACCAAACTCCCCCAATGGGATACAACCAATCTGAAATTGTGTCCCTCCAATAATCTCCCTCTTAGATTGATATTTTTGTTAAGCTTTGTTTTACACATAAGTATCTCTCCCCCAATGTATATAACTCCTTAAGTTTGTTTTTCACATGAATATCTCTCCCCCTTTTGGGCCATATTCATGATCAATTTATGTGGCTGGAAAGACCTCATAAAATAACTAAGGAAGCAATCCATGTTGTAACCGACTTCTGCTCAATCGGTGAAGTGTCATTGCTTAGGTCTATACCTAAGAATGATGTTGAGAATTTAACTGGATCTATATGGGATAAAAGAGCCATGACCATGAATGATATTAATGATCTTGCTATTAAATTTGCATCTATGGTTATTGGCTATAGAATTTTCTATTCAAGCAGAATGAACAGTATATCTGCAACATCAATTCACACTGCATACCAGATGATTAAGAAAAATGTGGACTATGACTTGACTGAAGATCTAAGGAGTCAATTAGTGGCAAATTTGGAAGCAGTCAAGAAGGACAAAAAGATTAGATTCAAGTTTGGACAACTTATCATGGGCTTATTCTTTTATTTCCAAAAAAATTTCCCCGGTATTGGTGATGTACAATGGATAACCAGGACACCTACCCTATTGCAGATGAAGAACAACATTAGGATGCCGAAAATAAGTTTGATGATATTTCATGGGGATATTTTAAGAAATTTCAGAAGGAAATGCATGCTAGAAAGTGCATACCGACAGAGGTAGTCAATCGATATGAGGATTCTATCTGTTTTATGGTTGACATAGATACATGCTTGATGGAAGCTATTACTCACAGGACCACATGGGTAATGCCCATGGGTTATGTAGATAAAGATCTACTTGTTGCTTATGTTGATCATTTGTTACCTCAATCGGTCGATACCACTGCTGAGAGGTTTGGAACCTACAAGGAGAAACTATGGAAAGTGCACTCTGAATTATAGAAACCAATGATTGCAAAGAAAGTAAGAAAAGAGGTATAGGCCTTTTTTGAGTAGGCCAAATTCATAAAAGAATAGATAGCTACAACAAGAGCCAAATATGAGGCTCAACAAGGCGGAACTTCTAGTGTATAAATTGATACCCCCACTAGTAAGACCAGAGCACCCAAAGCAGCTGAGAAGAAGAAAGCAGAAGAAACTAAGGTGAATCTTGTTGAATCTCAAAGAGGGAAACCCTCTAAAATACAATTCTGAAGGAAAGGTAAAAATGTTGAACCTCCTGTTATGCTTGCCCAAACCAGAAAAAGAAAGAAGCATAAAGCTCACAAAACGGTGCCAAATATAGAGGAAACAAAGTCAGAAGAAGATAAGAGAGCACTAAGGTCAAATTATAAGAATTATAAGACTACTCAAAAAGGTAAAGCAGCTACAAAAATATTGACACTTGAAGATTCTTTCACTAGAATGATTAGATTTATTAAGGAGTATGGTATTTACAAAGGTTTAAACATATTGTTTACTCATTTGTCTAAAAGTCAATGAAGGGAAATTGAAGATGCAATCATCTTCAATATGAACAAGTATAGAAAATCACTCATTGAGCTACAAGGGAAAATTCTAGACACTTTGTATAATATTATTGATGCAAGATGGGAAGCCGCCATTAGACAGGATAAAGAATTTATTGATTACACTCTTAAGCACCTACAACTGAAAGCCAGTCAGGAAGAACTGGAAGATGTACGAGTAAATGGAAAACATTTTCTTAGATCAAAGAAAAGAATGACTAGAATGATGATAGGTGATACTGAATCAATCCAAAAGGAGACTGAAATTTTGATAAATAAATCTTTAGGTCTCATCCCTGAAGAAGAAGAAAAATATGAAGAAGATGAGGATGATACACCTGTTAAGTTAAAGGGATAAGATTTTCCTGAGGGTGTTAGGCCTACAAATTTTGAGCTAGATAATAAGTACTTGTATGATGACCCTATTGATACTAAGCTTGTAGATATACCAGATGATGATGACACCGGTAGTGCAGTTAATAATGACACAAATAATGTTGACAATAATGGTGATGTTGATAATGTTTCTAACACTGTTGACAATCTAGATGTTTTTGAAGTTGATGTACAGATGTTGGATACTCAGCATGAACAGGTTGAGAACAAAGGAGAAGAGAAAGAAGCAGACAAAATCTCAATTGAGCAACCAGTGAATGCACAGTCAATAGAAACTTGGACTGCACCAATCAATGTAAGTGCAGTTGCAAATGTAAATATTGCTACTAAGGATAATCAAAAGGATTCAGTTGATAAGGAAAAGGAAGCATCGGTGAAAGAATAGACTATTGAAAATATGCAACTAGTCAAAGACACCACTAAGAAAGAGGAGACAAAAAAAGAAAAGGAGGAAGAGAAGAAAATAGAGGAACAAAAGATAGAGAAAAAGGAGAAGACAAATAATAAGGATCAAGAGAAGAAGA